>NC_073628.1:112656439-112959469 GCF_029407905.1 Bubalus kerabau | reverse complement strand
GCTAGTTCTGATCCATCTTTCCTCCAGCATCCATCCTCCTCTCCTGATGCCAAGCATAAGTCCTATACATTTCTTCATTGCTACTTCCACAGCCATTTATTCATTAATAACACACCCTGGTATTAGATGCTAAAGAAACAAAAGGAACAAGGCTCAGAATCTATTTGCAAGAATTCTGTAATCAGATTTCTGAATTTATCAAATAAAACAGCTTATTTCAAGCCCTTCCTAAATATCTGACTTAGACTTTAGGGGGGGAAAATCCCTTGCTTCATGGAGACTATATTTAAGCAGGGATGACAAAGCAAAAAACCAAAAACAAGTTGGGAAAATAAATACTGTGTCAGATAGTGACATATGTTATGGAGACATGCAAGCAGGGGAATGGTTTAAGAGCTGCAGAGAGTAGAATTTCAACTAGAGTGGGCTGGGAAGCAGATGAGGAAGGAAGACACACAGACATCTGGGGGAGGGGCCTTCTGCAGGTTTCAGCTATCATAGGGATATGGAGGGAAGGAAGAGTGTGCCAAGGTCAAGGGCAAAGGGAGAGTTGGTTGCCATGTAACCGTGCTGGTCCCAGAGGAAGTAAGAAAGTTTTGAGAGAATGAATTAGTATAGAACAGTGGTGGTCAAAGAGTGGTCCATACCAGCAACAGCAGCATCACCTGGGAGCTCATTGGAAATGCAGACACTCAGGTTCCATCTGAGACCTACTGGATCAGGAACTCCAGTGGGAACCAGAAACCTGGGCTTTCACAAGCCTTCCTGGCTGTGAATCAAGTTTAATTCTCAAGTTTGAGAATCCCTGGTGTGAAGGAAGCACAGAGCAGCATAGAGAGAGAGAGGTGGGGGAGGGGACAGACAGACTTGGAGGACGCGGGGGAAGGGACTTTGCAGTTTGGACAGTGCTAAGAATCGGAGAAGGCAATGGCACCGCACTCCAGTACTCTTGCCTGGAAAATCCCATGGACGAAGGAGCCTGGTAGGCTGCAGTCCATGGGGTCGCGAAGAGTTGGACACGACTGAGTGACTTCACTTTCACTTTTCAGTTTCATGCATTGGAGAACAAAATGGCAACCCACTCCAGTGTTCTTGCCTGGAGAATCCGAGGGATGGCGGAGCCTGGTGGGCTGCCGTCTATGGGGTCGCACAGAGTCGGACACGAGTGAAGGGACTTAGCAGCAAGAATGCAAAGCAGGGGACCTGGATTTGATCCCTGGGTTGGGAAAATCTCCTGGGGGAGGGCATGGCAACCCATTTCAATATTCTCACCTGGAGAATCCCCAGGGACAGAGAAGCCTGGTGGGCTAGCTAGTCCATGGGGTCGCAAAGAGTCGGACACGACCAAGTGACTAAACACAGCATGCAAGAATGACAAAGATAAAAAGCCAGTTGGGATTCATGGTCCTCAAGTTTTCATATGGAATTCTATGGTCAATTACATCAGTGCGGGGACAGACTGGGGTTTTAGGTAGTTCCCCACCAAAACAATGAAACTGATGACTTAGGACCTCCATTCAGGAGACTTTCATCACAGCAGCCAAGGAAGCCATTGCAGAAGGGATAGATGCTTTCCAGGATGCTTATTTCTTAGTAAAAAGAGCAACCACTGCTGGGGGATAAGAGAGCTCCCTCCTGCCCTTGGAGTCACTCCTTTTCATTTAAATAAGACTATTTCCCCCTGCCCCGCTCTTGCCCTGTGTTTCAATCTCTGTCTCATGGCACTGGGAAAAACATGATCAAGTAGAGAACCAGTAACAGTGATTTTTTAAAAATAATATCTAGTATTGTCCAGCTCTCTCCCTCCCTCACTTCCAAACACCATGGGTGATCCACGTATTTCAGATCTGCTGCCCACCATATCTGGGGAGCTTCTGTGCTGGTGTTCCCTCTCCCTGGTCTGTTCTGCCCCAGATGTCCCCAGCTCATTCTCTCCCCTTCTCCAAGCCTCAGCTTGATTGTCATCTTTCCAGTGATTCCCTCATATTTAAAATTGCAGTGCCTCATCCAGCACTCCCAGTCTTCTTTCTCCTGCTTTATTTTTTAACACACCGTATTTTACTTATATATTATGTCTATTGCTTCACTGAATGTGTCCTACCACCAGACTGTATCATAAAATGAGAACTTTTATCAAAGTTTCTCCCTGATGTAGCCCAAGTACATAGAAAAATGTCAAGTGTGTGGTAAGCACTCAGTTAAAAATGTTTTAGAATGAATCAATGAGTCAGTAAATGTGTACTTGCTCCTTCCAGACATCATGTAAAAGAAAGGCTTTACATTCATCATCACTTTTAGCCTCACAATACTCTTGGAAGATATGCATTATTGATCATCAATGAACAAACAAGGAAACTAAAACCCAAAGAGGTTAAGTAACTTGTCCAAGGTCACACAGCCAGTGGAGCCCAACTCCATGCGGTGCTATGGTGCCTGTTCTAAAACCATACCTTTGGGTCTGAGGCCTTTAGTCCCAACCCTGTTGATTTATTCTGCTGCCCAAGAGTTCTTAACTCCCTTCTCTCTCTCTCTCTTTTTTTTTTTTTCTTTTTTTGTGATGAGGCTGCATATGTTGACATGTTGCCATCTCTTCACTGGCATTTTAACTATTCTTGAACACCCTGCATGTTAAGAGAGGAAAGACCCATATGTATTTCGGATAGCTCAAGACTTCTGGGAAGCTGAAAGCTGGGTAAATGATAACCAAAAATACCTTAGAGTCTTTAACATTCTTTGAGTTAGTGAATTCTTCAGATGCTATGAAAACTAATGAAATAATATCCATAAATTCCCTCAGTGGAGCTAGGAAGAGCCAGAAATACTCAGTCTCTAGAAGCCTAGCATGTAGATCTTTCTGAATATAGCATCCCATTTACTGATGTAGGCTTTTAAGCACACCCTGGAGTTAGGTTACCTTGGTTTCAGGAGATTTATCATGGAACCTGGGCCTATCTCACCTGGTCTCGGACACAAATGCTGATGCTAATGGCCTCCTCTAGTTGGATATTACTGTTGTGTTGGGAGAATAGTAAATATGCCAGAAAACACCTTCTCGTCATCACTGTTCCTCAGCAGAATGTCACCACCAGGGCCGGAGCCTGGGATGCTATGTCTCATCACTAGAAATAAGAACAGACTGACATCAGCAAAAGGGAGAAGGAACCCCAGACCTCCCTCTCTGGGCCCTGATCTTATCACATGCGTTTTCCTCTATTGGTCATTCTTCTCTAACTGCACACTCCCTGTCTCCCATTGAACATAGCACAGCTCTTAGGATAGTCCCTCTTCTTTCCATTTCTACTGCAGAAATGACAGACTTCCTGCATATTGACTCAACTCTTTCTCATGTAGCATCTATGGGTCAGCCAGGGAAATGTCCTCTGCCAGAAGTAATCACTCCAGAAAACATTCCCCAAGACCCTGCCTCCTGCATGTTAAATTGGTTAAACACTACCATCCCCTGAGCATTGATGCAAAAAGAACAATGGGAGATAGATAATGTTTTCAACCCTGACTCCAGCCCACACCAGCTATGCGACCTTGGGCAGATAACCTGGGCTCTGTGACTGTCCTCATTTGTAGGACAAGAACATTCATAATCATTGTGCAGTGCTGATGTGAGGATTAGAATTCACAGGTGTAACGTTCTTGGCAATCAATAGGCTGTTAACAAATAAATACCAGAGCTCTTTATAATCTATATAATTGTATTTATATTCTTTATATTCTATTAATATGTAATAAATACCAGAGATCTTTATAGTGTAAATCACTGTCCACTTTATTTCTTGATCTTATTTTAACAACCTGATAATTTTAAAGTCCTGAAAATCCAAATGAATTTCTGGACTAAAATTATTTTTATTGCAGCTAAAGATGCTGGTTACAAGGGTTTAACTGCTAATGGGTTGGTATAACCTGGTCTGGAGATCCATCACCAGAAACTCTCCCCCAAAGTAGATTCAAATGACTCCCAAAGTCATGAATTTCACCCATTGAGCTAACATTTTTTAATCTATTACAGTGTCTAGCCTTATTCTGGACTTCCTTGGCAGCTCAGACGGTAAAGTGTCTGTCTACAATGCGGGAGACCGGGGTTTGATCCCTGGTTCGGGAAGATCCTCTGGAGAAGGAAATGACAATCCACTCCAGTACTACTGCCTGGAAAATCCCATGGACAGAGGAGCCTGATAGGCTACAGTCCATGGGGTTGCAAAGAGTCGGACACGACTGAGCGACTTCACTTACTTACTTAGCCTTATTCTGGCCACTCAGGACACTAAAGAAGTAATATCTGGCTCCTGGACAATGAGCAGGATAGAATAAAAAATGAAATCACTGCAGTGTTTGGGCAGAGGTAAAAATTTTAGTTGTTCCAACCCAGGAAACTCGAACAATGATGGTTCTGTCGTTACCAGCAGCCTTGAATTCATTTGAAATTTTGACAAGGAATCGGGGCTTTTTGGCCAACAGGGGGTCAAGTGGGCAAAGTCTGACTCAGAAGCCTGTAGAACTTAGTTTCTCCATCCCCAGATTTAACTCTGGGTCCAAGACAAAGCATTGCTTTCCAGATCTCAGTTCCCAGCTGTTTAGGAAGGAAGTGTGAACAAATGTCCTTTCTGACAGGTTTAATGAGAAAATATTTAATGATAAAGTGCTTTGAGCTCCACAAGAAAGAATGCCAAGGCTACACAATTCACTGCCACTTTGCCACATCACTAACTTTGGGCTTATCAATGCATACCTTGGAGGCAGAAATCTAAGGGGTATAAATTAAAGCAAAAGATCACTCGTTTGGAACTGCAGAACGCACTGGATTCAATGTACATGTCAGCACAGATCCAGCACCGCAAGCTTGCCTTCCCAGCTGTCTGGGTGGCCCTAGCAGAGGACCTGCATTCCTGTGGCCACAGGGTCAGGTTCCCTTTGGCACTGCAGCCGCTCCAGGTCTTCATGTAGCTGGAGGCATGACCTGGCCGTGCCTCACTTCATCCCTGAGCCACATGCTGCTCCCCACTGCTCAGGGCTTCCACACCGCTTATGCAGAATCCCATTTGTACCCAAGCTATGTGGCCTAGAGGTGCAGGGGAGTTAATGTCTCCCAGGGGCAAGTGTGAAAGATCAGTGGACTGATCCTGGATGGGAGCTGGATGTAAAGTCTTCTTCCTTTCTCCCTGTGGAGGAACTGGTGGGAACCAGGTAGCTTCATACATCCTCTCCTGCAAAACCACCATGAGTTCCTTAGAGCAATTTCTAATATTTTACTCTGCCTCCTTTCTTGCCTCATTTCTCTCTATCCTCCCTTCTGCTTCCCTGGGACTGCATTTGCCAATAAAGTATCAATCTATGAGCTTTTGCCTCCGGCTCTGTATTTTTAGGAAACATGGGTGAAGACAAAGAAAATTATCACTGCAGTTCACCTTAGAGTGATTCTGTTTGAAGCCTTTCATTTTATAGAAGAGAAAACTGAAACTTGATGGGGCAGAAATAAAGTAAATTACTCAAACCACTTTTCTCCAGGCTTTAGGTTGAGTATTCTTTAAGTATCAAACACACACACATATACACATGCATATATATCCAAATACACACTTACATGCATATATACACATACATGCTTATATTTATAATCATTTATATATATATACACAAAAGTGATTTATATGTATATAAATATATATATATATATAGGCTTTCTTGGAGAAGGCGATGGCACCCCACTCCAGTACTCTTGCCTGGAAAATCCCATGCACGGAGGAGCCTGGTAGGCTGCAGTCCATGGGGTCACTCAAAGTTGCACAGGACTGAGCGACTTCACTTTCACTTCACTCTCATGCATTGGAGAAGGAAATGGCAACCCACTCCAGTGTTCTTGCCTGGAGAATCCCAGGGACGGGGGAGCCTGATGGGCTGCCGTCTATGGAGTCGCACAGAGTCAGACATGACTGAAGTGACTTAGCAGCAGCAGCAGCATGGGCTTCCTAAGAGATGCTGGTTCAATCCCTCATTCAGGAAGACTTCCCTGGAGAAGGGTATGGTAACCCACTCCAGTTTTCTTGCCTGGAGAAGCCCCATGGACAGAGGAGGCTGGAGGGCTACAGTCCACAGGGTCACAAAGAGTCAGACAACTGAAGCAACTTAACGTGCATGCACACACACATACACACCCCGACACACACATATATAAAATCTTATTGATGTGCCTTTTCTCCCCTTGTCAGAAATAGCAGACAAGATCTACAATCTCTTCAATGGCTATACCAGTGGGAAGGAGCAGCAGACAGCCTACAACACGCTTCTGGATCTGGGCTCCCCCACTCTCCATCGAGTCCTCTACCACTATAACCAGCATTATGAGAGTTTTGGAGAATTCACCTGGCGGTGTGAGGATGAATTGGGCCCCAGGTAATCAATAAACTTCATCGTCTCTTTTCTAGACCTCAGCTCTTGGAAACGTTGTACCTCTTCCACTATAATACTGCCTTCATGAATTTGCAGATATCCTGGATGAGCTTAGGTGCCTGGAGAAGTAGGTCCCATGCTTTTAGGCAGCTCAGTTCATACAGATTCATTATGGATAAGCTGTATTAAGGAGTCAAGTCATGAATGCATTTCCTGAACTCTGAAAAAAACCTTTGCCCTTAAGCTGTTTTACCCCTTCTTTATCATGCTGATGCAGCATTCCAAAGGCTAATCTGTAGGAACCAAAAGGTTAGTCTTTTGAAAGAAAATTAGAAATTTTATTGAAGGGGTTATCCAAAAAATTCATTGTATATGAACTTTGCATGTGTTATGTGCATATACAGATTTAGTTTTTAAATTAATTGATCAGTTAATTTTTATTTTTGGCTGCGTTGCATCTTTGTTGCTTGTGAGGGCTTTCTCACGTTGCAGAGAGCAGGGACTGCTCTTCCTCGCCGCGTGAGCTTCTCTTGCGGTGGCTTCTTTTGTGGCGGAGCACGGGCTCTAGGGCACGGGCCTCAGTAGTGCTGGCACAAAGACTTAGTTGCCCCGTGACATGTGGGATCTTCCTGGGCCAGGGATCCAGCTGGTGCCCCCTGCACTGGCAGGTGGATTCTTAACCACTGGACCACCAGGGTAGTCCGTACAGATATATTTTGAGCTAAATTCTGTGTTCTCTTGAAAGGCAGAGTAGGGATAGCCAGTGACCCACCCTGGCATCTAACTTGGCCAAAGTTAGGATAATGTAGTGTTTGTCAACTTACCATGGCCCCGAGGCCACAACTTCCTAATACTCAATGCCTCTGCTTTTAGGTTATATAACTCAGAGATAGGTTATATATACCAAATCAGATTGATTATATTCTTTGTAGCCAGAGATGGAGAAGCTCTATACAGTCAGCAAAACAAGACTTGGAGCTGACTGTAGCTCAGATCATCAGCTCCTTATTGCAAAATTCAGGCATAAATTGAAAATAGGGAAAACCACTAGGCCATTCAGGCATGACCTAAGTCAGATCCTTTGTGATTTTGCAGTAGAGGAGACACATAGATTCAAGGGATTAGAGCTGGTAGACAGAGTGCCTGAAGAACTACAGATGGAGGTTCACAACATTGTATAGGAGGCTGTGACCAAACCCATCTCAAAGAAAAAGAAACGCAAGAAGGCAAAGTGGTGTCTGACGAGGACTTACAGATAGCTGAGAAAAAGAAGAGAAGAGAAAGGAGAAAGGGAAAGATACACCCACTGAATGCAGAGTTCCAGAGAATAGCAAGTGGAGATAAGAAAGCCTTCTTATGTGAGCAGTACAAAGAAATGGAGGAATACAATAGAAAGGGAAAATCTTGAGACTCTTCAAGAAAATTGGAAATACCAAGGGAACATTTCATGCAACCATGGGCACAATATAGGACAGAAACAGAAAGGACCTAACAGAAGCAAAAGAGATTAAGAAGAGGTGGCAAGAATATGCAGAAGAACTATAAAAAAAAAAAAGGTCTTGGATAATCAAGATAGTGTGGTCACTCACCTAGAGCCCAACATCCTGGAATGTGAAGTCAAGTGGGCCTTAGGAAGCATTACTACAAACTAAGCTAGTGGAGGTGATGGAATTCCAGTTGAGCTATTTCAAATACTGAAAGATGATGCTGTGAAAGTGCTGCACTCAATATGCCAGCAAATTTGGAGACTCAACATGGCCACAGGACTGGAAAAGGTCAGTTTTCATTCCAATCCCAAAGAAAGGCAATGCCAAAGAATGTTCAAACTACTGCACAATCGTACTCATCTCACATGCTAGGAAGGTAATTCTCAAAATTCTCCAAGTGAGGCTTCAATAGCATGTGAACTGAGAACTTCCAGATGTACAAGCTGGATTTAAAAAAGGCAGGAGAACCAGAGATCAAATTGCCAACATCTGTTGGATCATAGAAAAAGCAAAGGAATTCCAGGAAAGCATCTCTACTTCTGCTTCATTGACTATGCTAAAGCTTTTGACTGTGTGGATCACAACAAAGTGGAAAATTCTTAAAGAAATTGCAAATGCCAGAGCACCTTACCTGTCTCCTGTGAAACCTTTATGCAGAAGCAACAGTTAGAACCGGACTTGGAACAACGAACAGGTTCCAAATTGGGAAAGGATTACATCAAGGCTGTATATTGTCACCTTGCTTATTTAACTTCTGTGCAGATTACATCATGTGAAATGCCAAGCTGAATGACTCACAAGCTGGAACCAAGATTGCTGGAAGAAATATCAACAACCTTAGATATATAGATGATACCACTCTAATAGCAGAAAGCAAAGAGGAACTAAAGAGCCTCTTGACGAGGATGAAAAAGGAGAGTGAAAAGCCAGCTTAAAACTCAACATTCAAAAAACTAAGATCATGACATCTAGTCCCATTATTTCATGCAAATGGATGGGGATTGTGAAAACAGTGACAGATTTTATTTTCTTGGGCTCCAAAATCACTGTGGATGATGACTGCAGCCATAAAATTAAAAGATGCTTGCTCCTTGAAAGGAAAGCTATGACAAACCTAGATGGCATATTGAAAAGCAGAGATACCACTTTGCTAGCAAAGGTCCATATAGTCAAAGCTATGGTTTTTCCAGTAGTCATGTATGTATGTGAGATTTGGACCATAGTCATGTATGGATGTGAGAGTTGAGTTGTGATGAAGACTGAGTGCTGAAGAATTAATGCTTCTGAACTGTGGTGCTGGAGAAGACTTTGAGAGACCCTTGGACAGCAAGGAGATCAAACCAGTCAATCCTAAAGGAAATCAACCCTGGATATTTATTGAAGGACTGATGCTGAAGCTCCAATATTTTGGCCACCTGATGCTGACTTATTGGAAAAGACCTTCATGCTGGGATTGAGGGCAGGAGAAGAGTGTGACAGAGGATGAGATGGTTGGATGGCATCACCAACTCAATGGACGTTAATTTGAGCAAACTCCAGGAAATAGTGATGGACAGGGAAGCCTGGCATGCTGCAGTCCATGGGGTTGCAAAGAGTTAGACAGAATTTAGCGGCTGAACAAAAACAACAACGCAGATAGAGTTCTTGGAAAGAGAGGAATGGGGGGAATGTGTAGAGAGTCCCCTTTCATCTGTTCCATTCATCACAGCTGTGTACTGCTGCTCTGAGAAGAGAAGATTTCCCTGGCAATAATGGAATTTTCAGATAGACACAGTGAAGAGGCTTTTCGTGTAGAATGTTGCGACTTATATGTTCCCAAACTATGTAGGAGTTCATAAATGAACAAAAATAAGGCAAGGAAGGAAAGAAGGAGGGGAGAGAAGAAGGAAGAGAAAGAAAAAGAGGAGAAAATAAATGAAGAAAATCAACATAGTAGTATCCTCTGGCACTCAGAATTCTTGCTGTCCTGCCAATGAGATGAACAAAGGTATCACCCAGAGGTCATCCCAACCATCTGGCCTCTCATCAGACTGAAGGGTGACTCGGCCTCAGGGTGCCTCTTGTGACCTGAAATTATAAACTCTCTTAGGAGACCCTCATGTAGGACATCTGTCCTCCACCACCTATTTTCTTACTTTTGAAGGAAGGAGAGAATTTGGATTATCTTCCTAAAATAAAATGATTTTATGTGTAAGATCAGGAAGAATCTTTTGGCATTCCATAAACTATTTCCTGAAATTTATGAAGGTTGATAGTCCTTGGGTAAACAGATGCCATGGCTATGGATGGGATGCAAACAGCACTATATAAGGGCCTTTTAATTTGTTTTGTCTCAGTTTTGGTAAACAGCAAACCCTGGGTTAGAAAGTAAATACATATTAAGAAATATCTTCCTTGTTCCATACCTTACCCTTACTCCTGCCCTCATTATTACTCATAATGGGTATCATCCCTTCTCTCCAGCTCTGTCCCCCTTTCCCTCCGTGCTCGCTGCTTTTCTTTCAGTTTCCTGCTCCCTGCCTTCTTCTCTCTGACATTTATGGAGTGTGCATATATGCAGTTCTTTGTCAGGAAACGTAAATGTCACAATTTGAATAGCACTAACCTTGCATGCATCATCTCGATGGAAGACAGTATGGATTGCTTTTAAAATTTCTCTCTTGTAACTCAAGAGTCAGAAGGAAAATTGGTTAATGAAAGTGAGCAGGGGAAAAAAAAGTGGATTTCACTGTAAAGTAAGGCCTGCTGCTGACTTGACACTCTTCTCAAAACTCTTCCCAGAAGATTCTCTCATGTGTAATATTGGGTTTTCAAGGCTAAATATTAGGGGGAAATTGTAGTTTCATTATCCCATGGAAAATAAAATTTTATTTTTCAGTGTTATGGATCCAAAGGAGAACCACAGGAAACAACAGGTCTCTTGCCTTGAGATGCATCAACCCACTTTGGAGTTAGCTGTGAGAATGAATAGAAAAGGGTTGGTGGGTACACGTGTCCTGCAAGCAAGGAGAAAGGATTGGTTCAATTCAATCCAGTTGCATCCAAATTCACGGGGGCCTCCAGATTGAGTTGAGAGTTGAACTATCTTGAGGACAGCATTGGTTGCCTCACTCTTAAGAAAGAAGAAAGCTGCAGGCTCTGAGATAGTCAAGGGCAGACCCAAATTAATTATTTTCTTTTTTTAAGCAAGTGATGATAAAAGCCACAAAACTCCATGGGCTAATTGAATCCATTTGTTTGAAAGAATGGCTAGATGTGTTCCTTTATCCATCTCCTCAAGATGATGCAGATGCAGAGGCTGCCCTTCGGTCTTCCTTCCCTCGCCCTTCATCCACCTCCCAAGAATGTGTCAGCAGCTAATGACATGCAGCAGGACAGATTAATAGGAAGGCCACCAAAGACCCTGTTGCTGACGGCTTTTGGAAAGGCTGCTTGGCCAAATGGCAGAGGCTGATGGGCAGAGGAGAGACAATCTGAATAAGATGTGACTTAGTGGGCAGAGTGTTTGTTTGATTTTCTCTGACCCACCATTGAAGTGGGAGAAAATGCAACTGGCCCCCGATGACCTCACACTCCGACGGCCCCTTGACTTTGCTGCCGCAGCTCAATACCTTGCCTCCAACATCATCCCCCTGCCATCCCTCACTTGCCCTCCTAGGAATGTGGTGAGCTCACCCCTGTTGTGCTCAGAGCCAGGACGGAAGAAGAGGCTTGAAATGAACGTGCTTCTTGTTCTTGAGAGCTCATTCTAAACTCAACGTGTAAACTTCCAGTTTCTGGAAAGAGTTGTGGACTAAATTAGAAAAGAGATGATTCCTCCCATGTAAATACCGCAAGGGGTCCTGCTCCCTGAGCTTTCCAGAACAGATTTTACAGCTTTGCATGGGCTTGTTGGAATAAGAGACTATTCCTTCATGGGTCTCTGGTCACCCGTGGGTTTTGGAAGAAGGGAAAGAACAGAGCTAAATGAAGGGGACCCCATTCCTTCATTTATTCCTAAGTGTTCAGAGTCAAAGCCAGTGTGGGCTGAGAACTGGCTATCAGGGGGTCCTGTCTCTAACATCAGAAGTGGAGGCCAGGGAGAAGCTATACACCGATTAACAAGATCGTGGTGACAGCCAGCTTCCCCGGGCTACATGCAGGATCCCACACTCTATTCTTAGCCCGGTGGGATCACTCCTTTCTAGCATCTGTGAACCTGGGGAGACCTTGCCCTCCTCTGTCTGGTTCTCTGGTTCTGGTTCTGGTTCTCTGGATCTGCAACAGCTCAGGTGCTGTCTCATCACCTCCTTTTCTTCCTGCTCTTTGGATGGGGGCCTCCTGACTTTGGAGGGGGATTACAAATCAGAGCAGGCACTCACCTGGGGATTAATTAGGTGATGTGTGCTACTGAGAGTCTGCATTTTCCCAAAGAATGACCCTGTGTCAGTATGCACTGAGGACTTTATTGTTGGCGCCCTTATCACACTATAATTACCTTCAGACAGGCATAATTAGTTACACTTGATATCCCCCGAGTGCAATATATTGGCTGCTTCTACTCAGTTCAGAAATAGCCTTGAAAAGGGAAATATCCAGTCAAACATATTATGTTTGTCATTTAATGATGATAAATTACTGGCTTTAAAGTAAATTGATCTGACTTGTCTTTCGAAACTGACAACTCTACGATTTTAAGAGGGCATAAATTTCTAAAGTATTAGTCATTTTTTCTTATTTGTCCTCATTGCGTTTTGTTTCTTTGTTTCATCTCGGTGCCCTACTTTGCTCACCCAGCCTTATTAATTAATTATTTCACTCATTCATTTTTTCTTACTTACATTTTTTTATTGGAGGATAATTGCTTTACAATATCGTGTTGGCGTCTGCCATACATCAACATGAGTCAGCCACAGGTATACATATGTCCCCTCCCTCCTGAGCCCGCCCTCCCATTTCCCACCCCATCCCACCCCTCTAGGGCATCATTTCACAGAGCACTGGGTTGAGCTCCCTGTGTCACACAGCAATTCCCACTTGCTATCTATTTTCCATATGGTAATGTATGTTTCCACGCTACTCTCTCCATTCGTCCTACCCTCTCCTTCCACCCCCACTCCCATGTCTATAAATGTGTTTTCTAGGTCTGTGTCTCCATTGCTGCCTTGCAAATAGGTTCATCAGTATCATCTTTCTAGATTCCATAAGTAAGCATGCATTAATATACAATATTTGTCTTTCTCTTTATGACTTGCTTCACTCTGTATCATAGGCTCTAGGTTCATCCACATCATTAGGACTGACTGGAATGCATTCTTTTTTATAGCTGAGTAATATTTCATTGTGTATAAGTACCACAATTTATGTATCCATTCATCTGTGGATGGACGTTTAGGTTGTGTCTATGTCCTAGCTATTGTAAAAGGTGCTGCTGCGAACATTCACTCATTCTTGATGAGCATTTATGGAAGTTCCCCCCACCCGCCCGCCCCTGTTTCTAAGCATTAAACATGGAACAGTAAGCAAAACAGACTGGGCTCTGCCCTCTTGGAGCTTACAATTTCACACTATTTGTCCTTCCTGTCTTCTCGTCTTTCTAACTTAAGCATCCTCTGTGCTTGCTCCATAGGAAAGCTGGCCTCATCCTTTCTCAGCTTGGAGACCTCAGCGGTTGGTGCAATGGACTCCTCCAGGAACCCAAGATAGGCTTGCGACGCAGCTCCCTCAAGTACCTGGGCTGCCGCTACAGCGAGATCAAGCCCTATGGACTTGACTGGTCAGAGCTCAGCCGGGACCTCAGGAAGACGTGCGAGGAGCAGACCCTGAGTATCCCCTATAACGATTATGGGGACAGCAAAGACATCTAGTGCCATGATGTCAGAGAGTGGCTGCCAAAAGGAAGCAGGAGAGAGGAGGGGAATGTCTGGGTTGGCGTGCGGATTTTTAATATTTTTTAATGGAACATTCAAACCTCCACAAGCAACATCTAAACCGGGGAGAAGGTGACCCTTGCTCCCTGCAGAACTTCTTTGGTATCATGTTCTCCATCTGCGTGGTCAGTAAGCCTGCTAGCCAGGGCTTCATAAATTTCTCTTTAGGGGGTTACTTTGGGGCTTGTTTTGCAGTTAGTTTGTTTTGTTCATTTTTTGTCCAAGAGGTTTATCAGAATGCTCGAGTTCTGCCATGCTTCTCGTGAAAGGGCCACTTGGTTGGCCACTTATGCTGAGTTCCTAAGTCCCGTGCAACTAGCGACAGAGATGAGGCCAGAAAGTTGTCAGAACAGCTTCAGGCCGTACTCTCACATGTCCTCCGGAAGCTCTCATGCTGGGAACCTAATCTCTGCTCACAGAGAGCGACAAGAAATCTGGGAAGGTGGCTGCTCTGTGGGTCTTGTGATTTTTCCCCCAGGCCTTCCGACTGCTCTCTTCACACCTCACAGGTGAGCTCAGCCTCCACTATGGGCTCCCGTGGGCCTCCTGGCTTTTTGGGTCCTCCCTTATTTTAAGGAGATCAAACCAGTCAATACTAAAGGAAATCAATCCTGAATATTCATTGGAAGGACTGATGCTGAAGCTGAAGCTCCAATACTTTGGCCACCTGATGCAAAGAGCCAACTCATTGGAAAAGACCCTGGTGGGAGGAAAGATTGAAGGCAGGAGGAGAAGGAGACAACAGAGGATGTGATGGTTGGATGGTGTCACCGACTCAATGGACATGAGTTTGAGCAGACTTCGGGAGATGGTAAAGGACAGGGAAGCCTGGTGTGCTGCAGTCCATGGGGTCGCAAAGAGTCAGACAGGACCGAGCTACTGAACAATAACAACCTTTTAAGACAGGACTGGAATTAAATCTCCTTCCAGAAGAACTCTGCCCTCTCCTCCTCCAAACAATATGATCTTTAAGAGGCAACATAATGTACCCGTGGAGCGGTCTACCTGGGAGTCTAGTTAACAGTCCACATTCTGTGGACTGAAACTATAAAAGTATAGTTTTTTCTTTTAAAAACTGCAGCACCTCCAGGGTGAGCTTCTCCAGACCAGCAGTACACATCACACACCTGGAATCTGTGGTCTCCACAGCCTTTATCCTGCACAGACCAGTCCTGGCTGATGCCTGCTTTGGTCAGGTGGGCTCCAGACCTCCATGGCAGTGTTGTAATGAACTGAAATTATTACCCCTCAAAAAACCCTTCCATCCACTCCCCCACACACCTTTGCCAGATTTCCTTAATTATGTTGCTAGTTTTGAAAGTCATTTCTCTGGATGAGAATTCCACCATTTTCACCCCCCTCTAGTTGCAGAAGCATTAGCAGTGCTGTGTAGGTGAGCTCCCCTGCCTGTAGGTAAAGATCAGGTCATTGTTTCTGCCTGGTTCCCTGAGCATTAGCACTGGCATGAATAGGTGCCCAACCAGAGGGAAACCTAGCCCCTCAGAAAGAGCTCTGCAGGGTCCTGTGGACCAGCAACGGCCTTAACTGTCCCCACACACGCACCTCAGAGGCCTGAACACACACTTTCAGCCACCCTGCCTTTGACCAGGACTCTGCACTTAGAAACACAAGGGAATAGTCAGGAAGTAGACAAGAATCTTTAAAGCCCATTGTTGAACCCTATTGATGTTTTTCTAAATGGTTAGAATGACATGCGTGATAAGTTGGTTCAGTCGTGTCTGACTGTTTGTGATCCCATGGACTGTAGCCTGCCAGGCTCCTCTGTCCTTGGGATTTTCCAGGCAAGAATACTGGAGTGGATTGTCATGCCCTCCTCCAAGGGATCGTCCTGACCCAGGGATGGAATTGGCGTCTCTTGTGTCTCCTGCATTGGCAGGTGGGTCTAGCGCCACCTGGGAAGCCCGGTTAGAATGACAGAGCTCATTTATTGAGTGCTTACTGTGTGCCAGACACTGCTCTAAGCACTTTACTTACAGCGGATTCTCACAGCTACTCTTTCTTACCTGCCTGAGGTACCGTATGAATTCAGGCTCTGGACTCCAGAGCACAGGATTGTAAGCCCTCACCCTCCTCAGCACTGCCTTCAGTATTGCCCGGGGCCCTGCTCTCCTTGGCCCCTGCCTCCTTGGCACAGATGTGCCCGCAGTGTGGTGCAGTGGGAGGGGACATGGCACCCTTGCCCTGCAGCTGGGTGCCCTTTGGGACCTTAGGGCGGGTCACAAGTCTTCCTCGCTGGTGCCTGGGAGCGAGCCTGTGACCTCACACCCCTCTCTTTCCACAGAAAGGTGGAAAGGTTTTATATCAAGCTCTGGAATGCACCTCCAGAGCAAGGGTAGGCAGAAAACCCCGAGACACTCCTCAAGTGAAACGCCTCAAGGGTCAGTGTCTCACCTTGACCAGACAGGAAGGGGTACAGGCAGCAGAGGGGGGACCCCAGCCAATGGGGTGGGGCCTGGGAAGGCCTGGTTTTGCCCCTGCTGCCATGTCTCGGTTCTTTATTCAAGTCTGCGCAGAAAACACAGGGGTTCCGCACAGCCAACGAGAGGACGTCCGGGTTGCTGCTATCTTGGGCTGGGGCAGGGCCAGGGAGTGGCATTAGGACCACCATTCCTTGTTCCTGCCCCTCCTTGTGTGTTACTGAAATGAAGCAGGCTCATACTTCCCTCCCTCTTCCTGGCCCCCCCAACAAGGTCCCTCCTTATCTTTGTCTGCTTCTCCTGCCTACGACCCTCCTCAACCCCTTCCTCTGCCTCTGCGAGCCTCTTCCTCCTTCAGTGTCCCCTGTGCCCTACACACACACGCACACACACACACGACACAGTATATATATATATATACACACAACACATACGCACACATAACACACACTCTACACATTATATACACACACTGCACACACATTGTACACACTCCACACAGTACACACACACCACACACTCTCAACAGAGACTGTTTACACACATACACACTGCACACACACACACACATAAAGTGTGCACATACTACAGACACACTCTACAAACTCTACACAGTATATACACACATACACAGGCACACACAACACACAGTGTTTACACACATGCAGACACACTACATACATTATAAACTCTTCACAGTATACACACACTACATGCACAGCACAGTGCAGACTACATGTACATTGTACACACTCTACACATGTATGCACACTATCCACACACTGTATACACTGTACATATGTACATCCTACACACACACTATAGATTACCACGTTATTTACACACTACACAAATACAAACAATAGGTACACACGCCCCTGTGCACACACACTATATATATTATACACACTACACATAGGCACTCACACTATGTACACACACTGCATACCCACTGTACATACACAACACACACTACACAGAGAATACACACACCGTATATACTTTCTAAGACATACTATATTTATATACAGTATACACACACTATTCATGCACTACAGAAACACACATCATATACACAAACTGTATACACTGTACACGCACATACACACTGCACACACAGCCCCTATGCCTGGGTCCCGTTTACTTTCAAGTTAAGATAAGGTCAGTATGAATGGAGCAGGAGAGCGCGTGAGCTTCCCCCGAGGATTTCACTGGAGGATTTTGCCCAAGGAAGGCCCCTGCAGTCACAGTCCGAAACACTGCCCAGTGGGAGGAACCCATTCTGACTAGAAAGGTAATGGATGGGGCCAGTATTAAACCTCAACTCTCCAAGCTGCCAAACAGGTCTTTAGGGAGTCACTTATATACCCAGCAACACGCTGCCAGCCCCAGCTCCCACGAGACCCCCCCAGGGGTTCCTCATGAATGGACATGGCCCACG
Organism: Bubalus kerabau; assembly: GCF_029407905.1. Taxonomy (NCBI): domain Eukaryota; kingdom Metazoa; phylum Chordata; class Mammalia; order Artiodactyla; family Bovidae; genus Bubalus; species Bubalus kerabau. The sequence continues at coordinate 112,941,792 of NC_073628.1, read as the reverse complement.
GTAACGGGATTAGACCTTCAACTGAGTGTGCAATCGTTTTCCATGGAGCTTGCTCCATTCATTATTTTTAGTTCATCGTACTTCTTGATATTTGAAAATGTTCTGTTAAAAAAAACTGAGTGTGGAAAAAAACCACTTTACTACTATAGAAGGAAGGGAGATATAGTGTGACCAACTTCAGGTATAGCAGTATTGTTTAAAAGAGAATCATTGTATGATTATACAAATGGAATAATCAACTAAATAATAAACTAAGCTGTTAGTAAGTGTTGGATGTGTGGATGTTACCTGTGTCTTTCAATAATCAGGGTAATCTGATCGGACCAACTGAGGAATTATTAATATTAAAGCTTTAAATGTCATGCTTTAGATTCTACATGTGTGCGTGCTAAGTCACTCAGTCATGTCCAACTCTTTGGGACCCTATGGACTGCAGCCTGCCAGGCTCTTCTGTCCATGGGATTTTCCTAGCAAGAATACTGAGTGGGTTGCCATGCCCTCCTCCAGGGGATCTTTCCAACTCAGGGATTGAACCTGTGTCTCTAACCTCTCCTGCATTGGTGAGTAGGTTCTTTACCACTAGGGCCACCTGGGAAGCCTTTAGATCCTATATACATAAGCCTTATAGCCCATCAACCTAAATAGGGAAAAAGTTAAACCTTCATAGACAATTATAAGCTTATTGTTAGATACTAGCAGTTTTCGTCTTCTTTCTACCACCATCTCCAAATAATTAGCCAATAAAATGTATTTATTGCTCATCTGCTGTATTTCAGACACTGTGCAGTACAGGGAATACACTGCTGATTAGACAAGCTAATTCTACCGCACTGAGTATGGCATTTATAGGAAAAGTTAAACACTGAACCCATCCTTACAAGGGTGACAAGAACTATGACAGAGATGGACAGGACACTGTGGGAGTTGTGATATTTATACATTGGGCATCTAAGAATAATACTGCAGGAGGCCCTGCCTGACGCGTTCTTACCTATAGGCACTTGGGAGAGGCTGGCTGTAATGAACTGTAGCGCAAAACCCTCAATCTTTTTCAACCCCTCCCTACGATGTAACTTTATATAGATGTTCTTTGTGCTGCCATCAACACACATGATTCAATTCTTTAAAAGCCGGATATTTAGTGCCTGGGCATTTGTCGGCCCTTTTGAAAAGTGACTGTGAGTGCTCTGGTCTGTGTGCACAAGCGGGAATTATTAAAATAAGATGAAGACTGGCAGTTTTAAAAAACAGCCATAAATTCTTCAACACCCCTCCTGTCTAGAAGGGTATTCTGCTGCCTCTCCTCTGGAATCTGGGCAGGTTTATGAGTGTTTTGACCAATAGATGATGATGGACATGGAACGCTCTGACTTCCAAGTCTGAGTCGTAAAAAGCCTTGAGGCTTCTGCCTTTTTCTCTGAAACTCTTGCTCTTGGAGCGGTAATCGGAGGCCACCGGGCTGGGGCCACCATGCTGAAGAGGTCACGGGTAAGCACTCTGGGCTAGTGGAGCCCGGCCTCCCAGACATTCCAGCAAAGGCCCCAGACATGTGAATGAAGCTGTCTTGGCCCTTCTGCCAGCAGCACACCACCCAGCGACCTCTTATCAACATCACAAGGAAGAAGAGAATCACCCACCAAGCCCCACCTGAATTCCCAGCCCGGAAAATTATGCAACGCAACAAAATGGTTATTGTTGCAAGCCACTATGGGGATCTGTCTGCTAAACTAAGGAAATCTGATGAGGGGTCAGTGGTGTCTGGTCCATCCATGCAGGGATTGATCATTAAAGTAGTCCTGTCCCAGGTGTGAACTCACTGTGAAAAGGAGAGGTGAGTTTACCCAGGCTGGGCTGCATAAGCACAATGTCCCACTCACCAGTAGGGTGAGTCTCTGCTCTAACAGAGGAGGATAAAAAAGAAGGGTGATGCTTCATCCCAGTACCTTGGAGAGGGTGAACCTCAGGAAAGTGAAAGTCGCTCAGTCATGTCCAACTCTTTGCAACCCCATGGACTATACCATGGAATTCTCCAGGCCAGAATACTGGAGTGGGTAGCCTTTCCCTTCTCCAGGGGATCTTCCCAACACAGGGATCAAACACAGGTCTCCCACGTTGCAGGCGGCTTCTTTACCAGCTGAGCCACAAGGGAAGCCCAAGAATACTGGAGTGGGTAGGCTATCCCTTCTCTAGCGGATCTTCCTGACCCAGGAATTCAACTGGGGTCTCCCACATTGCAGGCAGATTCTTTACCAACTGAGCCATCAACCTCGGGAACTTAGTAGAAACTCTAGGAAAGGGGACGGTTCTTTTAGAGCCAGCAAAAGAAAATAAAAGGAAAGGAGGAGACAATTTGGGGCGAAAAAGAATATTAGAAGGGAAGGGTTTCTTCTAATTATTTTGTTTTTCTGTCTCTGTGTTTGGAACTTCCTGGACATAAGTGTGTGTCCATTCCACACGTAAAGTGTGCTAGGCACCGCACTGAACACTTTAACGACATGCTCATCCTCAGTCTTCATGGTGGTTCTGTGAACTGGATACTCCTAGGGAAGAGGAAGCAAAACCACAGAGATTTTATGTAACTTGCCTGAGTTCTCAGCAGCATAGACATATAGGCATCTGCACCAAGGGCTGTCTGACTCTAACCATTACACCATCTGGCTTCCACCATTCTTGAGTTGGCTTCTCATTGAGTTTCCTAGAAAGGGAAAAAACTCCCATGGAGATTTTTACAAATCACTTGCTGGTTACCCTATATCAGATCATAAAAGAGAATGTGGCTGGACCCACACAAACCTACCATGATCAGGAAAAGAACTCAGGGTTCATAGCTTGTTTGCAAGCTGGTTTGCTCGTCTCTTTGGCTTGGTCTGGGATTTGTTTGGCTTGTTTTTTCTGTCACAGGAGGAAAACAGAGAGCCAAGAAAGACTGGGACTCCATCTGTCTGTGGAATGTAGCCTCGTGTTGGTCTTTAATGGTTCTTTTCCTCTGTTCTTGGTGTTCTGCATGCATCCATGGTTAACACCTGATACTTGAGTGAGAACTTGGGAAACAAAAGCCTCCTGTCCTTCAGGATAGCAGAGCTTAATGCGTTGATGCAGGACTCCAGCCTGATTTTGATAACCTACAGGCTCCTATCCATTTCCATCGTCAATTTCCATTTCATTGTCATTTCAACTGAACCAGTGAATGAGCAGCTTAGTGTCAAACGAAACCTCAGCATTATATGGAACAGCTGACAGTTTCTCTTTGATGCATGTGAGACTCCAGAATTTGACTCATGTCTTTACTGTTCCAAAGTGAGAGGGAGAAACCCCTCTTTGTGCCAGGAATTTGCAGGGTGTGCTGTAATTAAACTGATGGACAGGTTTTGATATCTTATTTCATCACCGAAACTGCCTTTTCTTAGAGTTTATGAATATGTCTGTTCACACGGGGCTAAAAATTAGTCTAATTGATTTCTTGCTACCTGTCCCAGGAGGAAAACCCCAGCTGTATTCTGCACCTAATAATTAAAACAACTTTATTCAGAAGGATTCAAATGTCAGATGACTCTGAGGCCTTTGCTGTTCAGTGAGTCAGTGCTCTGTGATCGACTGGCTTAAAGATGAAGCTGTTTCCCGCTGTGTCTTTGTGATGTTCTGGCACCTAAGAGCCTGTGGATAAGACCAGGTGGGACATGCCTTCACGGCCATTTTGCCCCAGGGACTGTTGAGCGTAACTCAGTAATGCAAGTACTGCTCAACAGCCTACTGCCTGTTTGTCCTAAGATCCATTCCCCAGCCTTCTGCTGCTCTGCTCTGTGTCACACAGGCTGGTTCTTTCAAGTTCCACTTCCCACACACCTTTGCCAACAGGCTTTCAGCCCCAGGGACGGGGGCAGGCAATGGCAGGCACTTGGGGAAGATTGGAGGACAGGGAGAGGGAAGAAAGCCAGGGTATTTCTTCCTCTCTCTGACTGGATGGTGTCCTTAGCATCTCCTCTGTGATTCCAGCTGCCACTCTGGCTTCAGAACCCCTCTAGCACATTCCTGCCATGCTTTCAGCTCCCTTTAGGTGGCTCCAAGTCCTGGGTTTCAGTAACACTATCTTATCTCCTCAAGGCAGAAGTTTTCCGCTGTCCCCAATCTTTAGGGTTGGTCCATGATTTTTCACATGCCCTTTCTGTTACTCCTAAACCTTTCTAATTGGTTTCCCATTTTTTTTTTCCTATTGAATTATCTAAAATGCATTCTGCTTTCCTTACTGGGTCTTAACTAATAGATACTTTAAACTCAAAATTATTATGTATCATCTGGCATAGTAATTTTGTAGCTCTTTATGGGTCTGAGTGACAATCTGGAAGATGAATTCTGATGCCAAAAGTAAAGAAATTTCCATAAACTCAAAGATTGATTGCGAGGTTGGCAAATGGGTTTTCACTTGAGTGCTAAATTTGATCGAGTGTAGTGGCTGCCTGTGATTTGAGAAGGCGTCTGAAGCTGGATCTGGATCTGGCCAGAAGGAGTGGTGAGAGGTGTGATGAATGCCTAGTATGGATATGGAAATGGTGAATGATAAGTTATGTGCCATGCATTTGCCTTCCCTAATTTACAGAAAAAGAATAGGTGCAGAATACCAAAAATCAGGACTCTCCAGAAAAATCATTTAAAAAAATGTATTTATTTATATTTAGCTGCATCTGGCCTTGGGTGCAGCTGTGAGCTGCTTGTTCTGGCACACAGGCTCCAGAGCACGTGGACTCTGTAGTTTGCATCACACAGGCTTTCTAGTTGAGGTGCCTGGGCTCAGTAGTTGTGGTACTTTGGCTTGGTTGCCCCATGGTGTGGGACCTTATGTCCTGGACCAGGCATCGAACTCATGTCCCTTGCTTTAGCAGGGGGATTCTTAATCACTAGATCACATGGGAAGTCCCCCAGGAAAATCCTGTATGTATGCACTATAATGTTATATATAATAATATCACATAACTTATGACATATACAGAAGTGAATGCACATTCATTGGGCACTGATAATGGAAACAGAGTGAGAACAAAATACACATTTCTGAGATCTCTGGCCCTGTTACTACACGATCACTTTCACAGCATTTTTTCTATATTTTCTGAACCATCGTTTTCCATTTCTGAATCTGTCTTTTAAGATAGTCTTCATGGTTCATTTGGGATCTTAAGTGGCATGAAACAAAGGATTCCCAAAGTCTCCATCGGTTTCTGCCTCTTGAACAGTGTGTTAGTTAAGATCCAGTGAGGATTTCCACAGAAATAATTTAATAGAGGGAATTGGATCAAAGATAGTAGATGATCAAAAAAAAAAAAGCATAACTATTTGAAGCACTGAGATAGCACAGAGGTATGGATACCTTCAGGAAGCAGCCACTCCTCTTGGACTCAGAGGACAAAGGGAGGAAAAAGAAAGTTTCCTCAGGGAGAGGCCATTTGCCTGGTGATGGGGCTTCTTTGCGGGTCCTTCAAGGGCACCAAGACAACAGAGACTAGAACCAACTGGTGCTGCCACAGTGAAGAGCTATTGGCAGGATGATGCCGACATGAACCACAAGCAAACCAGAAGGGACCACTCCTTTCTCCCTTCTTTCCTCCAGTCTCTCTCTCTCGTGCCCCCTATTGACAAAACCTAGCATGAAACTGACCAAAAGGAACTGAAGTTTGTAGTATTCCAAAAGCAGCGTCACAAAGCAGAGGCCAAGAGGGTGGGTTTGAGCTGGGAGACAGTAGCTTAGGAACTGACACAGCAGCCAAAAGAAGAAGCTTTTGGAAGCTCGTTAGCACAGTGCTTGGAATACACCTAGTAAATGTCCCACGGCATTGGTGCTCCCTGGCTGGGCTGTCTTTACTCTTCTTACACACTGAAATAGAGCCACATGTGCCACTAATATTATCCTTTCCCAATTGCTTTCTCTTGATGTGGAGGAGAGCATGGCAACCCACTCCAGTATTCTTGCTGGAGAATCCCATGGACAGAGGAGCCTGGCGGGCTACAGTCCAGGAAGCTGCAAAGAGTCACACATGACTGAGCGACTGACCCTTTCATTTCTCTTGACCACATTATAGTGTAGCAAGAAAACATGTTTCAAGTTCATATTATGCATTCTTTTATTTTTTTCCTCTGGATTTTGTTTTTAAGGAAACACTGGTTTATAACATTATATAAGTTTCATGTGACAACATTATAGTTCAACTTCTGTATATGCTACAACGTGCTATCTTTGAAACCGAATTCTAAGAGGTTTCACCATTTTATGGGAGATTTGTCACTGAAGATGTTGTTTTTAATAGCAAGTGATATTGATTGCTTATTATGTGCTAGGTACCATCACTTTGACATGGCTTCTTTTGTCTAATTCTCCCAACAAGCCTGTGGACAGATATTGTTAGTATCCACATTCTAAAGATGAGGAAACTCAGAAACTTTCAGTAACTTTCCCAAGGCCATAAGGCAGGTAAGTATGGGAGCCAGAGTGTATCATTTTTAAACTTTTATTTAACAAAACATTTTTTTACAGGACCATTTTTTTAAAAACTTGGAGTATTTAAAAAACAACAACATTGCTTTACAATGTTGTGTTAATTTCTGCTGTGCAACAACTCTAAGAGTGTACCCTTTTTACTGCCCTCCATTGCTGCACGTGTGCCACTTAGACCACCTCCCTTCACCCCAGGATACTTGGAGCCTATGGTCAACATGGTGACTGGGCTTAACCAAGAGCACAATTTGACTGAGAATGCTTATTTTGCCTGTTATCTCGCTATGTTTTGTTTTGCTGATGAAGCGGGGAGGGTTCCTTGGATGCAGCAAAACTGACAAAGGAGACCCGATGATCTTTAAATGTCCACGTGTTGCTGCTTCATCCTGGCCATCAGCCCAGCGTCAGTCCCTGCTGTGGAGAAGGCATGACCAGGGAGCTGGGCCTATGCATTTTCAAGGATTCTTAATGAATGAGTTTACTGGTGTGCATGGACATGGAATTCCTCCCATGTCTGAGCTCACTGACTTTTTGATCTATACTGACGTTAAGAGCCATTCCCACCCTCCAGCCTGGTCATATTCTCAGGCAGCCTGTTCCAGCTATGCAGATGCCTCTACAGTTCTAGAATAGAAGCTTTCGACCACACCCACGGATCTGTTATGTCTACACCATGGTAACTCCGGAATAAGAAGGTCAGTCTAGTGCCCTTTGGATCTCTGGACCTTACGGTCTCACTCTCGGGTATCTGACTGGGTAAGATGTTTTGATCCTCACCCTGTAGCCTCCATGTCCCTTGGAAACGAGGAAGGAATCTGAAAAGGCCCACCGTAGAGGTGTTGGTGATGGAGCTGACCGGTGTGGGGCAAGGAGAGGCGAGCATAAAGAGAGGGTGTATTGGTTGCCGTAGCAATCCCAGCAAACACTCAGAGGAGAGGGTGTGGCCCGAGACTTAACGAAGTGCCACTGGGTTTGAGCAGCCGCTGGAATGTCTGAGCGGAGCCTCATTCCTCCCCACAGAGCCTGGGCCCGGGCCACAACCAAAGACTGCCCTACCTCTCAGGACTCCTCAGGATGAAGACAGCCTGGAAAAGACAAGCTGACCTCCCAGGTGTGGGTTTTCCTTTCCCCCGGCCACAGACCAGGGGCCTCCCAGAAGAAATTTGGAAATCTCCACAAAGAGCCAAAAGAGACTTGATCTACAAATTATTTTTTTTTCCCCAAAAAAACTCTGAGCCGGACATTCTTTAAGGTATGAGCAGGCACTTTGAAAGTTCTTCCCTGCAAAAGTTCACTTCTGTCTGTTCTCTTTGTTGCCTGCCCTTCCCCAGGGTGGTATTCTCACTGTAGGGATGGCCTTGGGATCCCAAAACCCTCACAGTTGGCTCAAGCAGAAGACAGATCCGTGGCGTATGTGAGCGATGGTAATGTGGGTGGCAGTGGGTTGAAGAGGCAAGTCTGCAAAGATGCTGGATCCCTGACAGACAAGACCACAAGGACAGTGAAGGCCTGGGACTGGCATGACTTGAAAAGCTGGAGTTAGGGAGCTCACGAAAGTCTGAGGTCAAGTCAGGGTCTGTGTCGGAAACCCAGTAATTCAATGTGGCTTCACTAACCAAGAGATTCGTAAGAAACCTGATTAAGAATGAGGTAGTGGCCAAGGTATTTATGACGAAGGAGGTCTGGAGCTCTCCCTAGAGCCCGTAAAAGGTGTTGCAGGAATCTGACTTTGCCTTCACCTCCAGGTCTTGCCAGACTCAACCCTTCTCCAGATGCAACTCTTTTCTGTCCCATTTCCTCTTCCCTGAAGCCTTAACTAGCTTAGCAGAAACTCTGGTCTAAGCTATTGCATGAATGGAAACTGGAAGCAAGTGGTGAGATTTTTAAGTGCAATGCTAACTGAAAGGCTAATAGAAAGATATTGGGCACGTCAATGGAAAAGAAAGAAGGAAATCCGTTCTCTAATAAATATTTATTATGAATAAGTATTTATTGAGCTCCAGCTGTGCTATGGGAAAGAAACACATGGAGCACTTCACATGCTAAGTGTTTTCAAGGGTTACTAAGGTTACCCCATCGAGTGCTCATAATGTCCTTGCAAAGTACATCCCCACATTAGAAATGGGTCCTAAAAGACTCATTGCCCAACATCTTGAATTGAGAGTCCACACTAGGTTTTAAGTCTGAAATCTACAATCTCTGAATGAGCAAGATGAATACATAAATGCCTCTAATTCCTACCAATGTTCTCTTTGAGACAGTAAAGTCTTGATGCCTTCGTACCTCCAGGAACTTCATTTACATCTAGAAGAAACCTTGTTATTCTCCTCAAGCCCAACACCCTTGCCTGGAGCTCTCTTTTACTTCATGAAGGTGAATTGTCTAAGACTACAATTAGTATAAGTGGATACACATTGCTTATTTGTGAGTGTATGGCCAGGCAGAGCCCTAGGACATGCTCTGGCATCAACATGACCCTCTAAAATTGAGAATAAATGATGTTGTCTTGCTGACATAGTTTAAACAATTTTTTTCCCTCCCCTTAACACTTGGAATCAGGGTCACATTCTAATTATTTAATCTGGGGCCTCAGACTTGCATATGACATGGTTTTAAATGAAATTATATTTAAAACATCACCAGAGGTTCACAGAACACTTAATTGCATGTGAATATGCAACCTATGTGAGTATATGGCAGAGAAGGCAATTGCAACCCACTCCAGTACTCTTGCCTGGAAAATCCCATGGATGGAGGAGCCTGGAAGGCTGTAGTCCAGGGGGTTGCTGAAGGTCGGGCATGACTGAGCGACTTCACTTTCACGCATTGGAGAAGGAAATGGCAACCCACTCCAATGTTCTTGCCTGGAGAATCCCAGGGATGGGGAAGCCTGGTGGGCTGGCGTCTATGGGGTCGCATGGAGTCAGACATGACTAAAGTGACTTAGCAGTAGCAGTGAGTATATGGGTTGTGTGTAAGTGTGTGTGTGTGTTTGTGAGAGTGGGGGGTGGAATACCTATTAGAATAGTTCACATCCTAGGCCAGAAAGTGCATGGAAGTTCAAAATCCAGACAATCACCATCTCCACTACTCTGTTTCTTCCTGGTTCCTTCTATAACAGGGATACTTCTATTGATCTTGGGTAATAATACTTACAACCACCATTTTTAGAAGTGCCTCCATGGAAGGCACTTTGTGCTTATTGCAGTAAATACACATTAAAACTCCTTAAGTTAGGAGTTATCATTCCACTTTACAGATGGGAAAGTTGAATCTTAAGTCATTGAGTAACTTGCTCAATGTCACTTAACTTCATCTCAATTCTCTTATCACACCTGATCAACAGTTGCTACCTCTTCCTAATCCATGCAGACAGCACATCTAAAACCAAAATGTGAGCATCTGAGCTGAGCACACCTCAATGGAAAATTGACTGATGAACCCTGAATTCAGTGGTCAACTTCAAAATGAGTCCTTTTGATACCATAGACTCACAACCGCAGTGTTGTGTGTTATAATCACTGCTTAGACTATTGTTAAAGAACAAGTCAAAGCATACCACCCGAGTGTACACAGACCCACCTGCCCATCTCCAGCCCCAAACACAACATCTTTTTTCCTTTTGTCTCTCAAATTCATAAAAATCAGGATTGGGATTCAATTCAGCAAATTCCAAGGTTCTATTCAGGAAGGGCACTGTGTAAGGCAGTGTCAGAGATCCAAAATCAAGTAAGATCGTGTTTCTAGGGTTACTGTGTAGAGATGTGAAGTTGTGTCTTGCCCTAGCCTGCCTGGTCCAAGGAGTGAATATGGCCAGAAATCCAGCCTGGGCTACACTTTTCAAGTCATGGTTTCTGACACTGGTTTTCTTTCATTCAGATGAAGGAGTATTTTTTTTTTTTTTTTTTTTTACTTCTCAGAAATGGTATTGAATGGCCAGTAGAGCCCTGAGTTCACCTGGCTTTGAAGAGTTTACATTGAATAGGAGGGAAAGATCAGAACACAACAATCAAAACATCAATCAGGTTGATTATCCTGCTGCTGCTAAGTCACTTCAGTCATGTCCGACTCTGTGCGACCCCGTAGATGGCAGCCCTGAGAAGGGACAATAAGGTGCCATACACACAGTGTATCTCATCAGATGGGGAGGAAGAACAACTTCATGAAACTGGAGAACCTGCGAAGGAACTGGGGAAATGAGCAGGTTTGGGGCATGTGGAGATGGAGGGAGACATCCAGGTTAGGGATTAGCACCAGCAGAAGCAGGATCTTCAGGGGCTGGGGGCACATCCTCTGGGATGGGGTGGGGGTAGACGTGAGTGGAGGACCACTAGTTCAGAAGCAGCGGGAAGCCAGTGTCACAGGTTGGCTCTGCTGAGACTGGTCTGACCCTTCAGAACAGGCAGATACCATGAACTCGTTTCCCTGAGTCCCGGGTGATGGGACGAGAACTGTGCTTTAGGAAGAATGATGTGGAAGCTGAGTGCCAGTGGACTGTGGGGGAAGAAGCAGGAGAAGGGACATGGCTTGGTAACGTTACCATGGCTGTTGAGAAGTTGGTGGCAGCCTGAGATGGGATGAGAGGATGGCAAGCAGAAAGGAGGAGGATGGATGTGAGAGTTAGGAAAGAGATATGATGGATTATGTGCAGACACAGAGAAACTGGTGTGGAAAACAATTTCCCTCCGAGTAAAAGCCAGAGTCACTACCGTGGCTAAGGAGACCCTCTGTGACCACTCCCGATCTCCCATGCCTCTCTGCTCTCACCTACCTCCTTGTTCTCTTCTTCTGCAGACACACTAAGTTCTCTCCCACCTCACCCCTGGTGCTCCCTGTGCTGACTCTCCCTTAGGTATCTGCGGGCCTCACTCTCACTTCCTGCTGTTGAGAAGCATTCACGGACCTTCCCTATGGACACAAGCACCTCCCTACCCCAGCTACTCCTTACCTCACTGCATCTTAGCTTTCTTTGTAACACTCATCACTGGCGACACACACACACACACACACACACACACAGTGTGTATTGTCTGTCTCCACCAAGCAGAAAGGAGGAGGATGGATATGAGAGTTAGGAAAGAAATCGAACCCGGGTCTCCCGCATTGTAGACAGACGCTTTACCGTCCAAGCACCAGGGAACCAACTACTTTCCAAATAAGAAGCTTTGTTTGTTCACTGTTGCATCCCTTGCACTTGGCACAGAATAGTTGTTCAATAAATATTGATATCACACACTAGCTGGTGAAGAAGCTACCTGCAATGTCGGAGACCTGGATTCAATCCCTAGGTTGGGAAGATACCCTGGAGAAGGGAAAGGTTACCCACTCCAGTATTCTGGCCTGGAGAATTCCATGGACTGTACAGTCCATGGGTTCCCAAAGAGTTGGACACGTTGACTGAACGACTTTCACTTTCAAAGGCAGAACAGTCCAGATATAAAATGTGCAACCCTGACAGACAGTGAGCTTCTATTAAAGTAGACTGAGTCACAGTTAGGCAGGACAACCCATCGTAGGAAACATTGTGTGAATAATTCAGCCTTTTGGAGACCCTTTCAAGCCTGCAAATCTACAGATCCAAGTACTCCCAGAAAGGGAGTGTTCTGTTAGAGCACAGAGGGTCAACACATAGACCCTGGAACTAGGGTCCAAATCCTGGCTCTGCCACTTATTAGCTGTGCCACCCTGGGTGTCTTTGTACTTCTCTCAATACTTCTCCTGTCTTGTTTTTGTTAAGTGTTTTTCTGCTCCTCAGTCACTGATTTCTCAGGGTCCCTGTAGCAGGTGACCTGGTGGAGCAGAGACGTCAAGAGCAGTGTTGAGTTCATGAGTATTTCCCAGGACATTTGAAGAAGCTGCAAGAACTCTCTTCCAGATTATTCTAAAGGTTACTGATTTGCTCCCAACAAAATCATTCCTTGGAAATTATGTCCTAATACAACTTGGCTCTATTATTCAGAAAGCACTCTGAATGGCACATGTTGAGTTGTGGTATGGGAACTTTCTTGAACTTTGATAACCTTTTGTGAGATTGAAATATTGTGACTTCTCTGTGTACTTTTTTTTTTTTTTTACAAAGCAGCTGTCTTCAGAGAGCAGTTCTCACAGGGAGAGGAAAGGCAAATTGATATAACATGATGTGTATGTGTGCGTGCCTACTCAGTCATGTCCAACTTTTGCAACCCTGTGGACTGTGGCCCATCAGGCTACTCTGTCCATGATAGGTAGTCATTAAAAGCCAACACTCTGATTTGTTTTCTGCATTTGAATAAGTGACTTTTAGGTGGACAAAGACAAAGTGAAGGAAGCTTGTCTGTATTAAGTTATCCTGAGAAGAAAATTTGATTTAAAGAACATTAGCAAACCGTAGTCTGTCTGGACTACCTTTCAAGGCTTAGGGATGTTTTTATTATACTGATTTGGAATGTTAAATAGATTTGACCTGTAGATCCTTTTAAGAATGGACTTTGCCATTGCCCCAGCAGTTCTTCCTAACACTTGGCAATGTAACCTGAGGATCTAGTGGCAGAATCAAGGGAAAAACAAATAAAACTTGAAGTCATCAACAAATCACTCACACACTTGAAAATAATCATTAGTCTCGAATGAGTCTTACTTTGTTCTCAACTCACATACCCAGGGCATGTGTAGGTTTTGTGGGTGTGGACATATATTATAGATATAAGGTTTTCATCACCACCCTTGTTACTGTGCCAATCACTGGGCAAACGAAGGTTAGAGGTAAAGAACCAGTGGTCTTCTTAGGATGACGTGAAAAGAGATGACCCAAAGACAGCTAGCTCTAGAGATGCCCTGGAGTTATTTGTAAGTGAAAAACCATATCACACTTGTATATTTTAAATGGATAACCAACAAGGATCTATTGTATATAACACAGGGAACTCAGCTCAATGTTACGTGGCAACTGGATGGGCAGGGAGTTTGGGGGAGAATGTATACAAGTGTGTGTATGACTAAGTCTCTGTTGTGCACCCAAAACTATCACAACATTGTTCATTGGCCACACTCCGATACAAAATAAAAAGTTTTTTAAAAAGCCCACATTGCCCTCTTTCCCATCCCGAGCCCCTCATTATCTGGTTGGCAGGAATCAAAGAGTAGTGAGTCTCCCAGCTGATGGGTGACTCATCATGTCATTTAAGTTTGTCAGTCAATGGAAACCAGAGGTCCAATGTCTTTCTCCAGGACTCTCCCAGGGGAAGCTATTAGGGAGAAGGCAGCCTTGCCAGACGTCTCAGTTCAGCTGGCCTAACTGGCATGTGCAGGGCATCTGCTTATACTCAGGGCCTGGCATGAGCAGAGGGCCCTGGAATGATGCTCCAGAAGGTTTCCTCTCAGTTTTCCTACCACCAGCTACCAAGAAAGCCACTGGGAAGCCAACGAGCACCTTGAAACATAAACAAGCAAAAAGGCATTTAACTTTCCCATTCCATTTGGTCAAGTCTGGGTTCACTCTGGGTCTACTGGGCTGAACTTCATGTAGTGGAAAGCACATCACATTTGGGAAAGAAAACTTAGATTCTTATCCCAACCTCCACTTAGTTATATGAACTTAGATTCTTCAATGGCCTCTCTAATACACAGTTTATTTGTAAAATGGAAATTTAGAAGAAGTTCTTCTGCTTAACCCATGGGTAGAATAAAGCCTATGAAGGTATTTTGCAGCCCATGAAGAAAATATCAGGTAACATAATTTTCACTCTCAAATGTCTGCTTCTAGTTGTACACCCCACCATCAATTTCCAAGCTCACATATCCAACTATCTCTTCTGCAGAAACTCCCAAACAGCTCATAGATGTACTGAGATAACTGCCCAGCCCTTCTGGCAGCCAGGTGGTGCGTGGCGGGGCCAGAGACCTTGGTGAGCTGCCCCCAGGAGCAGAAGTCTCCTTCAGCTTGCTAAATACTGCTTTATGTGAAAATTCCAACTAATTATCTATCTGACTTTTAAAATGATTTTATCAAAAAGCAAATATATTCTCTTTCTTCAAAAGCTTCCTCCTCCCAGCTTCCCTTTTCTGTGATGGATAAAAAGAGAAGGCAGAGACATCGTCTTTGACATTTCTCTCCACTTCCACCCTTTCCCATCCTATGAACCATCATTTTTTCTTTTCTTTCTTACGTCTCAGTGTCTCCCAGAACCAAGCTTGACTCTTGGCTTATGACCATAAACAATTTTATTTACACTGACCCTTGATGTCCACATCTGTGAAGTGAAGCAATGAAAGTTGTAGATCTGTCTGTGATGATTAAATCAGCTTGGGTTTGCCACATGTGGGGTACATGTGAGCTGAATTCTGCCTTCTAGCTAAGTTAGATGCCCCAGAGATGTTCACTGTCTCCCAGCCTTTTCTTTTCTACCTCCATAGTGTTATCCCTGTTCTTAACTTTGCCTGGACTCTTCTTTTTCCCTGTCCCATTTCTGCCTATCAAACTCATGTGCATCCCTCATGGACCATCTTTCAAATACTTCCTCCCTTTGGCATCCAGGAGTGATGCTACTTCCCCTGAACTGTAAATGATTCTTGCATTTTATTCCTACAATTCATGAGGCACTTAACATGACTACTGTGTACTCTGCTTTTGTATATGTCATCTCTTCTTGTAAACGTTCATGTTTATCTTCCTTACACATACCATTTACTTAATAAATAGTTTTTAAGTGACTGAAAGAACTCATCAATCAACTGATCAATGATGGATGTCCGGACCTGGCATGAGTAAATGAAAAACAATTTGGAAGTGATGGAATGATTTAAACAAAGAATAAGGCACCAAAGACGCATCCCATTTTGTGTGCTGATTTTTTTTTAATGAACATCTTATAGTCTTACAAAATAACTGGCTGTAGCTGTTTTACGTTACAATACAGTAGATCAGCTCCTTTCACTGTGTTCCCAATCAAACCATCCCCTTGGAGTGCTAACCGATGCACTCAATAGTGATCCCACAGAGGAGAGGACGTGCCAAACCCAATGCCTTGTAATGGAGGGAAGAAGAGGAGAAAATCAAGAATAGCTCTTTGCTTTCATGTACAGGTTTGCCAGTTGACAGTTCTCACTCTGTCCTCTCGTCTGTCTGCTTGGAGGCTGTCATACTAATTGCCAGAATCATCCAGCTCTGGGCAACCTGGACCCCAGAGCTCCTAGTCACTAGGAAAAAGGGGAAGCAGAGAAGTGATTTTGGAACAAGGAAATGGAGGGAAGAGCCTCTGGGAGAGGCTCTCTGTGACCCCATGTATGGGGAGGAGCAGCAGAATGCAGACCACCGTGTGGACTGAGTGTGAGCTGACATCCACGGGGGATCTGGAACTGTGGTACCTCAGACCTTCAACTTTATTGTGACTGGAGGAGCTCAAAACACTAGGCTCCAGGGGAAAAGGCTGGAAGAACCTGCTGTTTCTGAATGGCCAGGGCTGACTCAGGCTGGGCAACCTGTAGTCTAAAAGGCTTTCCACACACCCCCAGATCCCTCCTGTCACCTTCCTGGGAAGTGATGAACAGCAGATGTTGCCAAGAGAGACTAAATTTTTTTAAAAAATGAAGTACAAAAGAGAAATGTTCTCAAGGTTACTTCTGTGGAGAGACTGAGGCCACACCCACACCATCATGAACCACAGGTTCCACATTCCCATGGTGGGGGTGGGTAGCAATGGGGGCTGTAACCTTCTTGAGCTGGGCAATGCCCAGGATAACTCTCCTGCTACCTCAGCCTCAGACATGGCAGGATTCCCCTATATGGAGTTTGACATGCTTCAGGAAATTTGGATAATGATTTTACAGCTGTTTTAAAATGAAGAATTGAAACTTGTCTACTCTCCTTTTCCATACTGAAGCCTATCAGAATCCCGGAAATAAATATTCTTTTCTTGAGAGCACTAAATGTGAAGCCAGATAAGGAAGAATAGGTATCTATACTGTTGTTTCTGTTATGGCTGGAAATACAGAGGACAAGAGTATTTTGGATGGGCAACCTCTGGCTCTTTACCTTCCCCCATGATTCTGCCGCTCTCCTTTTAGATCCCCATAGATAAATCTGTGCATATCCCCTTTTCCTTTTTATTCCATTCCAGATGTTGTTCTTTCCTACATGAAATCTGGCTCAGGTTTGAGGGGGGGAAGGTAATATTTCCTTTTTCCTATTTGCATAGCCAAGGCTTCAGTGTTGATGGGAAGAGTAGAAAACTGTGGTTAGAGGCAAAGAGCAGGTGATCCAGAGAGACAAAGACTGCCCTCAACCTTTTGCCTGTTCTTCCTTTCCTGAGATGATAAGCTGGGGTGTTGAAAAAGAAACTAGCTCCTTACTCTCTTTCTCCATAAAGAAAAAGAAACTAGTTCCTTACTCTCTCTTCCTCCAAAAAGGCCTACTCCATAAATCATTACAAAAAAAAAAAAAAAAAAGCAAAAACAGCTGCAATAGACCACATGCAGAAAGAGTCAGCCCGGGCTGTAGACAGAGGCAGGTTAACATGGTCACTTCACACACTGTCCATCTATTGAGCAAGAAAGGATCACAATGACAAAATGGACTCTAAATAGTTGAAATTCTTCTCTCTCCCCACAGAGTGTCACCCTTGCTCCATGTATTTTCAGAACTCACTCAAAGGCAGCTCTCTGGGACACAGATTTGACACAAAGCACTTGAATAGACTTTATCTCCCATTCTGCATTGTTCAGAGGATCCCCGGTGGTGTGCTGTGGAGACCTGAAACAAAACTGAGTCTCCTTGACTCAATTTGTCCTCCAGTCCTGGGCTCTGATTGACCCCAGTGTCTATCCTGTGAATGGCCTCTGTCAGCTCCTTCATCCCTGCCTATTCTTCCATCTACTCTCACCTTTCCCCCATGTCATTTCCTTGACATTTTCTCCCCCAGAAAGTCAACAATAGGTCATGTGGCTGTGAATGATGGCCAGGCTCAGGGAATTAGAAGATGGGAAACCACAGACCAAGTATGAGGGATGCATGAGTTCCTATAATCCTGGTGACAGGAAAGTGAGCCTGCAGACAGACTTGTTGACTGGCCAAGAGCCACCCCTGGAACAGGCACCTGTGGAAGTGCAGAAGACCCTGGGCCTCACCGACTGCAATTATGAGTTCTGAGAAGTGAAGAGAAGTACTTTTTGGATGGATACTCAAGACTCATAGTTTAGTTTTCCTGGACCCCTCACCAATGGATGCCCCCACCCACCTTTCCATGCCCCTTAGTATTATTATTCCAAGTCCCCCTCTCCTCAAAGTGGGCCCATCTCTCAGCTCATAAAAAGATGATTAGCTGACATGTGATCATCAAAAACTCCATCCAATCTCTCTCTTCACTTCCCCAGTTCTCTCTCAACCTGCTAATCCCTATGAATAGAAAGATGGTAGAAGAACTCAGTCCTCAAACCCTCAGCATTCATTTTGGATGTGAACTTCACAGCAGCATGTGTGGAACAATGGATAATTTTTAGCTTAGTAGACAGCAAAAAATATAATATATATAATATATTTATATCATTATGTTTAAATACTTATAAAGAATTAATAACTAACCTCATTATTACTAAGGTAGACTACACAAAGAAAGGGAGAGAGCCAGTTTAGATTAGATGAGCCCTGAAAGATGGCAATCCATTCAAAATGGGTATTAACAGAGTGTCCCTGGCAACTGCTCTTCTAGTGTTTTGGTATTGTTTTACAAGTTGGGTGGGGCTGAATAGTTGGCAGGGTGCAGAGTAGGGAGCAGGGCAAGAGTTGAGGATGGGATTGGATAGAATATAAATGGGGGAGGAGGGTCCTTGTATATCTATCATATTTATCTTTCCATTTTAAATCAACTGCCTCTTTGAAGAAACTTTTGCCTGTGATTCTTCCTTACTTGGGCTACTTGATACAATAGTTGGCACCTATAAACGTCCTCTTGCTTTAAGATCCTTCATATTCTTCTTCCTTCACTTTATGCCCTTTCTTTTTCACTCATCTTTTCTTTCCTTTTGTGGAGGTCCCTCTTCTTACTGCCTCCAGGGCAGTGGAAGGAAGGGCTTGATCCTACAGTTACAGGTTTTCTTCAGCCCTGGGGTCTCGGCAGGTGCATTCATCCTGATCACAGTCAGCAGCAAATGGAATGACCTAAGGGAAGAGAAGTTGAAATCACCAAATGACCAAAGAGAAGTTGAAATCACCCATTTTTGCACCAAGCTTCACACTTTCAACCAGCCTTTGCTTTTCTCACTTGGTCCCCGAGGAAGTGTGGGATAGCATGTCAGTATCACAGAACTGAAATTAACACTCAGTTCTTTCACTTACACACCATATCTCCTTGGGCAAGGTAAACCTTGTTTCGCTTTCTTTACATATAAGGTGGGAGGACAACAGCATCTACCTCAGAGGGTGTTTGGACGGTTTCAATAAGATGATGGATATGAAAAACATATTCTAGGTACCTCTAACACCTGTTACTACTACTTCTAATATTACCATTAATGTTTTCACAAAATCCCTGTAAAGCAGGTAAGACGAATGTTAGTATTTTATTCTTAGAGGTCAAGAGAGGTAGGGTGCCTTAACTCAAGATCATGACACTACTACCTAGCTCTATAGGTAGCTAGGTAGTAAGTAGTATAGCTCTACCTAAGACTTTATAACCTAGCTCTATGTTTTCTATTCCCTTGGTGTTCTTGGGGCCATAGGGTCATCTCTGCTATTTTTGTAAGTTTGAGGTTTTGCCCTTCTTGAACCTAAACTATACTTAGGCTTGGGGAAACGATGCATCTCTCTACTCATTGTTTGTGGCTAGATTGCCTTCCTGTGATTATCCCTCCTCCAGGCCAGAGATGACCCAGCAACATTTTCTCTCTTCCTGTTTGCACTGCTACCAACAGATAACCATACAGTTTGAGTGTCCATAATTAGCTTCAGAGACAAGTGGGCATTTAGGAGACATGATATAAAAGTGACAAAGATTCTGCTCTTTGGGCATGGATGGTCAAATGAAACCAAAATAGATCAGGGTATCATTTAATAGTTCAAGTGCACTGAAGAGACAGTCTTGGTGATTGGGCAAGTGGTGGAGAATGGGTGGTAGGGTTTGAGGAAATTTCCCAGCATATGTCAAATGATTTTTCAATCCCTTTTGTGTATACTAGCCACAGCCACTGAAATCCATTAAAGGCAAACCCTAGAACTGCAGAATGTGAGATGGAGACGAGAAGAGAATTGACTGCTTTCTTCTCAAGTGGTTATGCCTTCCTGGGTAGAAAAGGGACCCATGACCAGTTACTTTCTTCAAGTGAGACCAGGAACTAGTTGGCATGATTTCTTACCTGCATTCCAAGCTCTTGATCTCTTTCTCATAGTTTGGGATTTAATGGTTTTTAGAGCAAACTCAACAGTGACACAATGAGCCCTTGAGTTTTCTGCACTAAATAAGTTAATTCATGTCAGCAGTGAGAAGAATGCCTAGCACAGAGTGAGTCATCAGTAAATATTGTCTCTTAGAAGGAGTATTCAGGTCTGTGTACAGGTAATCATAGGTGTGACTTTATTGTGGAGATGCATACAAGGAAGAAAACATTATCTCTTGTGTATTTCTGATTCATCAAATCAGCCAACTAGCATCAAATATCTTTGGAGTTCTTGGGTTTTCATTCAGATTATTCCAAGTTTTCAGCCCACTCGATTTTATGTGTTTAGCTTGAACATATCTTCTAATTTTATAGAGCCCAGAGCAACAAGATAAAAGGAGAAAAGAACTACTGCTCAGGATACAGTCTGGGGAGTGTTCCAGGGAGCTTGTGATGGTTGCTCAACAAATACCTGCAATATGCTTGCTACACACTTTATAGGATTTTTAATTTAGCTATGAAGATTTAATAATAGCTGGAGACATTTAAAGCACTAGGTAGGAAGCCCTGCTCTGAATTAGGAAATGGAAACCCCCTCCAGTATCCTTGCCTGAAAACTCCCATGGACAGAAGAGCCTGGCAGGCTACAGTCCATGGGGTTGCAAAGAATCAGATATGACTGAGAGACTAAGCACGCACAGATACCACTTCATGGGTAATCCTGCCTCCCCAAGGAGTGGAAGCCATTATTCTCTGCTCATATAAACATTTCCTGGACAATGATAAGCAGGTGTGAATCTCTGAGGAGCAGCAGCACGGCTTTTCTGAACCAGTTGCAGGACTGACAATGAGAGAAGTAGTGTTTTCTAACAACTTATCCTAAAATTACAGTCCTTCATCCTGTCACCATAGAGGCTCCCATGTTTGCTCATTGTCATTCTGTCCTCTTGACTGTTGAAGAAAAACCATGATGCGCCACGAAGCAGAGCTAGCTGAAGCCCCTGCCTATTTCTGGGGCTACTAGCCTCTCCCCCCACTCCCAGGTGTCCTCACTTACCTTCTTGGAGGAGAGTGTAGAAGGGCAGCAGTCTCCCCCATCATAGTTGCAGTAGGCCCGGTTATTGATGGTGTCACACCAACCGTCCCCTTGGAAAGGCTGGTAAGGAGGTAGCAGGTCAGTGTCTAAGTACAAATTCACTCTGTTTCACCCTTTTCTCCCGCTCAGCCCACCTCAAAATAATCCACAGAACTCAAGATACATTATTACTGGAGCACACCCAAAGGGCAGGGTCAAAACTAACCCAACATACTCAAGAAGTTGAAAAGTCTCAAGATAAGACCCTTGGATCTAAGGAATTGTCAAATTTCATACCTAGCATCTGTTCCTGGCCTATTCGAGGGTCCAGAATGGTTCACTGAATTCCTTGATCAACTTTTTCACCTTCTTGTAATAGTAGGTCTTTATATCATGTGGTTTACAGAATATTTTTACATACAAGAAAATTTAAAAATATATATATATTTACATGTGTTAACTCTGTTGGTCATCAAGAAAAGCTGTGCATCAGGCAAATTTGGCTTTAAAAGTCCTATTTCATCAGTGAGGAAATGGAGATAAATAGAGATGACAAAAATCTCCCCAGGTCACACAGCTAGGGTCAAGTACAATTTGGGATTAAAAGTCATGTATCTTGACTTTTTGCTGCTTGTTGAACCATAAAGAAGGCTGAGTTGGACCATAAAGAAGGCTGAGCACTGAAGAATTTATGCTTTCAAACTGTGGTGCTGGAAAAGACTCTTGTGAGTCCCTTGGACAGCAAGAAGATCAAATCAGTCAATCCTAAAGGAAATCAACCCTGAATATTCATTGGACGGACTGATGCTGAAGCTCCAATACTTTGGCCACCTGATGCAAAGAGCCGACTGATTGGAAAAGACCCTGATGCTGGGAAAGACTGAATGCAGAAGGAGAAGGGGGTGACAGAGGATGAGAAGGTTGGATGGCATCACTGACTCAGTGCACATGAGTTTGAGCAAAATCTGGGAGATGGTGATGGACAGGGAAGCCTGGTGTGCTCCAGTCCATGGGGTCACAAAGAGTTGGACACAACTGAGTGACTGAACAACAACACAGATTAAGGACTGTAACCTCCACTTCTTCTGGTATTTGTACTTAGAGGCCCAGTTCTGGGTTGCTACATTGACTCAAATGATGTCTGTGCAGAGTGAAATGGTCCTAGGGTTTGGTATACCATGCTGGAACACAAGTCATCCCACTTGTACAGCTACTTCACGCATAGCGGCTAGACACAGGGTTAGAGCAGAGAAAGCCAAACAGTTTCCATCTATTCCTGTTACTGCTACAAGTTAAGAGAAACCAAAATGGGAAAGGGGCCCAGGCCAAACCAGAGTTAATGGAGTGTTTCACCCCCAAAGAGAATGTATGATAAGAACAGCAACCAGCGGTTAAAAAATAGCTCGGCAGCCCAATGTGTCGTTTCTCTAGAACCACTCCTGGAAGGAAACAGTGTCCCGCAGCATCCTGGAAGGCACACCAGCCAACCCAGCCCACCTACTCAATCACATCAGCTGCTCCCCATGCTGAGTGGATGCCTCACTATGAAGCTCACGAGACATCTCGTGATCAAACTCTTGGGGCCACAGACGGTCAGTAGACTCTTGAATCCTGAGACCACCTTTCAGTTCCCACATTCAAATCACTTTCTCTTTCCCCACCCTCCTTAAAGGTCAAATAGAATGACTGTTCCCTATTTCACTGTGCTTTGATGAGACAGATCACTAAACTAAAAAAAAAAAAAAAAAAAAGCCATTAAATAATTTTCAGCAATTGCGTTACATCAGAACAAGTTCATCCAAGCTATTACTTCAATGTTTTGATTTATTCTATGGGGTCCAGAGGTCACTGGAACACCATTCCAGATATATACCAGTTTGCCAACCCCTGAGAAGCTGCTACTTGTGGGGTGGAACTCAACAGCTGTTGTACAGCTGCATGTACAGCAATGTCAGTTGAGAGTGGGAAGTGAAAATGAATTCTGTTCTCAACATAGGCCTCGCTGGGATAAAAGACAAAGATTCTGAGATGAGCATTTGTTTTCAACGCTGGAGCCCATTGCTCTGGCTCTGGAGAACTTGGAATAACTATACAATAAGCACTTAAATCTACAATTACAGCCAAATAAGAGGAGTCAAAATGCAACTAGCCACATCCTTAACACCTATAGATGCCCTGGGTTCTCCTGAGGACCAAGTGCATCCCACTGAGATTCCCCCAGATTTTTTTTTTTCTTTTTCGTGTGTTTGGAGTATATTTCCTCATCTAACACTGCATCTGTTACTTTCCCTCCAACCCTGACTGACTCACTGGCAAAACTAATCTGTTCCTTCTTTCTCTTTCATGTAATTGTCTATAAAAATCCAAAGAGCACCCAAAATACTTTTCCCACATTATAAAAGCATGGGCTTCAATATGGAGGACTAAAGGGAGATCTAAAAAAGATCTTCCTTTTCATAAGAACCACTTAGACATTTGAATGGATTAATAAGAGATCCTTTGGAGTCTTTCTTTCCAATATCTTCCCCAAGGATGGCCTCTCTCATCTCAAGAGCATTAGGGAAGATGTGTTGAAAAGAGCAGAAATGGTCTAGGTCTAGGTTCTGCAGATCCCACTGGACAACAATGGCTATAGCCTGGACATGATTTCTAAAAATTGCTTCTTTTATGTTCTTAAAGGTCATCTGGGAAGAGAAAGGAATTTATAAAAAGGAGCATAAATACAAAGAAAAGGTTGGAAAGACCCAAGTATTTAATTTACTGTATACCTATTAGAATTAATTGTTCCTCCCCTAACCTGCCAAAAAACAACTACTCCACCCTAAACAAACAGAGTCTCCTATGGCAACATGTGCCTGGGAAGCTTGACAGCTTGAGTCCAAAATCACAATGGAAAAAATAGGAAGGGAAAAATGCCTAATTGATCCAAAGTTTTTAAAGTATCTGAAGACTGGATGTAGACTGGGAGACGTAAATCACAATAACTGAAAGCTGTCTGATTTGGGACGTCACTCTTCCCTACAGGAAGCTTCCCCAAGGGAGGGTACAGGATCAGTTTCTCTGCACATCGCGTTCGTAGGTGAAATCTTCATTACTCACTCGCACACTTCACTTTCCTGTATCGTTACAGTGTTCCACACAAGTGAATTTTTCAAATACCTAAAGATTATTTCTTTAAAAGCCACTTTTAATTTTTATTTTAACTATTTTCACAGAAGAAAAAAAAACTTTTATAAAATTCCAGTTTCTCTGTCTTTTGATAAATTAGAGAATACAAAGTCATTAACTTGAATATTTTTCATTTTTACTCACAAGGAAGCTCTTTGCATTGGGATAGTTACTTCTTTACTAAACGAGCCTCCTTCAACATACACACAACACAACACCACACACACACACACAAACACACACAGACACACACACACAGACACACACACACACACCCTCATCGATCTAGTTTTGTAGAATCAACCTAAAGTAAATACGTAAATCTGAGAGAGAGGCTGAGTTGCTCTTCTTATGATGCTTGATGATACCTACAGGAAAGCTTTTGTTGCAGTTGGCTGTGTTCCAATCAGATGAAGTGGCCATATAAATGACTATGCGTAAGTGATGCAATACAAAGAGGAAAGGCTGTTAGTCTGTCCTGTCCCTATGACTTGACTTCTCAAGAGTAAAGATAATTTCTTCTTTATGTTATATTATCTAGTGATATTTTCTGTTTAAATTGCTCTGGGGAGTTAGGTATGGGAATGGTAGCTCTATCTGTTGCCTATGGATATAGTCGTTCATTCAATCACTTAACATTTATTCCACACCTATTTGGGCAAGGCATTGCTATGGGGATACAGAGAGAAATAAAACAGGGCTCCAGTCCTCAAGAAGATCCCCATTAGCAATCACAGCTGCTGCTGCTGCTGATGAGCTAGCATAGAGATACAGACAGAAGAGAAGTACCTAATTCAGATTTGGGGTGGATGAGAGCAGGGGAAGGATTGCATGAGCTTTCAGGGGTTGGCGCTACTTCATCTAACCCTTGTGAAAAACAGCTTAGCACTGGATGATGCAGAAGGACCTGAAACTGTACAAGTGGAAGGAGAGGGTGAAAATAGACAGGCAGGTGGTCCCAGACGGCTTCTCACAGAACCCAGTGTCAGGAAGAGTGCCATAAACTTAAACTTTGACTGATTGGCTGATAATATCCCTATTTTGTGAATTAGATTAAGAACACTTTTCCTCTACAGCATGCAATGGAACACATGGCCTCACTGATGTTTTAGAAAGGTTAGTTTTGGACTTCAGACCTTCTGCTCTGCTAACCGGAAGACAGAGATCTTAGCCAAAAATGATTATATCCCCAAAGGTAAAGTCTGGGACAAAAGCCTTTGTATTTGTATCTTAAGAGGTGTTTTACAATAGGAGAAGATGCTAATCACATTTTTGCATGCCTAACACTATTTTCTTTCTCCTACATCATTTCCCATCAAAACTTTCTCGTTATGTGAATGACAAATCAGACCCACACCCATTTCTCCATATTGATTAGGCTGCATCAGGCCAAAAGAAGCCTTTTTCCAAGGCAGCTGTGGTACCACACCCAGTGAAGTCCATGCAGCAGATGGAAGCTCTCTGATTCTCCAATGAATGGTGATCTCCAGCCTCGTTCTTTCAGCACTTGGATCTGCCCATGTGTCCACACTTCCTGAGTTTCACTGCAAGGCCTCTCAGAATCTCAGGGGCAAAATCTGAGAGATTTTTGAGCCCCCGCAGGGACTCTTAATGACCACAACACTACTTGCTTTTTCTTTAAAAAGACCACCGATACATAAAATTCTAAGACTGATAGATCCCTGAGGACTATTTGGTACAAAACTCTTACTTTACAAATGATGAAATGGCCCTTTAATAAGGTTAAATGTCTTGTTTGAAAGGCTAGATATGGCAATCCTGGGAAGAGAGCCCAAATTTCTTGATTCTTGATCTTCTTTCTACTAAACCATGCTACCACCATCTGATTATTTCATTAACCTTTTCATTTTTTGTGGATTACAGAGTAACTTAAATTCCTTTGGCACCTCTATAAGAAGGGCTTAGTTGTAGGAACGTTAATAATGAAGTGAACTCAGCGATCTAATACAGAAACCAGGAAAGGGTCATACCTATACTCGCAATTCTCCTGGGCCCCCACAACCTAACTTCAGTTTTTCTCAGTTTCAGGTTAAAGGTTTGTGCCAATAAGCAACCTGGTACTATAGCTCCTTCTGATCTTGGGGCTCAATTGGTCCATGTTTCTTTCCCTAGAGCTGATTCTGCCAGGAGGAAGCAGTGCTGAGCTTTCATCTCATCAGCAGATACCTGCCACCCAGAAACATTGATTTTTGGGCCTTAGAATTGTAATCAAATCTCTCTGTTCTTCAAAATCAGATTCCCTGGGGTTTCCTAGTCCTTTTGCCGGATCCTCAGGTTGGGAAGTCTGATGTGGGACCTAGAACCTTCACAACAGTGTGAGAACTTCTTTGGTATTATTATTCTCCAGTTTGTAGGTTACCCACCCAGCAACTTCAAGCTGTGTTATGTGAACCAAGAATTTCCAGATGTACAAGCTAGATTTAGAAAAGGCAGAGGAACCAGAGATCAAATTGCCAACATCTACTGGATCATATAAAAAACAAGGGAATTCCAGAAAAACATCTACTTCTACTTCATTGACTACGCTAAAGCCTTTTTGTGGATCACAATAAACTGTGGAAAACTCTTCAATGGGAATACTAGACCACCTTACTTGTCTCCTGAGAAACTTGTACACAGGTGAAAAAGCAACAGTTAGAATTTGACGTGGAACAATGGACTGGTTAAAAATTGGGAAAGGAGTATATCAAGGCTGTATATATGCATATATACTCTGTATATGTACAGAGGACATCAGATGAAATGCCAGATAAATCACAAGCTGGAATCAAAACTGCTAGAAGCAATATCAACAACCTCAGATATGCAGATGATACCACTCTAATGGTGAAAGAGGAACTAAAGAGTCTCTTGATGAGGGTGAAAGAGGAGAGTAAAAAAGTTGTCTTAAAACTCAATATTCAAGAAAATAAGATCATGACATCTGGCCCATAACTTCATGGAAAATAGATAGGGAAAAAAAGGAAACAGTGATAGATTTTATTTTCTTGGGCTTCAAAATCATTGCAGACAGTAACTGCAGCCACAAAATTAAAAGATGCTTTCTTCTTGGAAGGAAAGCTATGACAAACCTAGATAGTGTATCAAAAAGCAGAGACATCATTTTGGTGACGAAGGTCTGTATAATCAAAGATATGGCTTTTCTTTTCCATTAGTCATGTATGGATATGAGAGTTGGACCATGAAGAAGACTGAACACTGAAGAATTGATGTTTTTGAATTGTGGTGCTAGAGAAGACTCTTGAGAGTCCCTTGGACAGCAAGGATATAAAACCAGTCAATCCTAAAGGAAATCAACCCTGAATATTTATTGGAAGGACTGATGCTGAAGCTGAAGCTCCAATACTTTGGCCACCTGGGTGAATAGCTGACTCATTGGAAAAGACTCTGATACTGGAAAAGATTGAGGGCAGGAGGAAAAGGAGGCAACAGAGGATGAGATGGTTGGATAGCATAACTAACTCAATGGACAGGAGTTTGAGCAAACTCTAGGAGATAGTGAAGGACAGGGATGCCTGGCATGCTACAGTCCATGGGGTCACAAAGAGTTGGTCATGACTTAGCAACTGAACAACAAGAAGAAAGATGATAAAGCCAGGCATTTTCTGCTCACTGCAGTCATCTGAGGAAAAGAGGGAATGGAGTCATTCCACTCTTCCTGTGTTCACCCTTTGGGGTGGGAGGGTGCCAGTGATCTCACATTTGTGGGTTTGCAACAATCTTCTTGGAAAATGCAAAATTCAAATCGACAGATATCCTGAGATGGATTGTGCAGGAAGAATTTCTTAGATACAATGTCCTCTGGAAAATCTCATCTGGTGTCCTAGACCCAGAGAACTCTCCATGCCTGTGTACTATAGCATATTTTATCCATATATGCTTTATAGGACTTAACATTCAGCATGTACTGTCAAGGGCTCAGAGTCTAATCACTTCTGTAGTGCCAGGTACTAGCTCAGTGCCTGATGCACTGCAGGTTCCCAACAAATAAATAACCATGATGGTGGCTAACCGCATTTTCTTGGCATACTTTATGAGCCGATTGTCCTTTTCATTAGTCCTCTCCTACAAGGTGCACAGTATGGATACACACTTTTTTCTGAATGGGAAGAGATAGTAGGATGTACTGTCTGAAAATTCTCTCTCTATAAACAATCTAGAAATGTTGAACAGATTTATCAACATCATCTTAGTTCTATAGGTGGGATAATAAGGGAAGAATCAAAATTGCCAGGGGCCAAAATCTAGAGCAGTAAGAAGGCAGTGAAACTGTGACTGCCCTTGGAATGTTTGCAAATACTATCTGTAATCAAGTGGTTGAGTTTTAACAGTTGGTCAGGAACAGGGACCCAGGTCTTGGATCTTTGCAAAATGGGGATCTTTTAAGTGGCTATGTTAGTATTTTGCCTGCATGCTATGCATGCACGTATACGAGTTCTTTACCTCCAGCACCATCTGGGAAGCCCATGGAACAACATCTATACGGCAATGCTGCACAGGTAGCTTAACTCATCCGGAACTAAGAGATTTTCCTGTGCCTACCTACCTGACCTCAAATCTCCATTATTTAATCCTAGGAGTGGCAAAGTCACTAATCACTAAGATATTAAAGACCTCCTAGGTTACCAGCTAACAACTGAAACTATGAAGAGTACCTTCTTGAAGGCCAACAGTCTACTCTTCAAACAATAGATAAGCAAGACAATTGAGAGGAAGGCAATAAAGATACACATTCTATTGGATGAGCAGAGGGGAGCAGTCCCATTTGGTGTCCCTCAGAGAGGGGTCAGTACTCAGGTCTACTCCTGTGGTCTATTGTGCTTTACTGGTCCATATGAGGTCACTAGACCCTCAAGAGAAAACAAAGGGGGACATTGACAAGGTCAGAAAGAGAAGCCTGATTATTACCAGGTTACCTCTATCTGACACCAAAACCAAATACAATCTTAGAACAGGAATAACCAAGTAGTGCAAAAATGAATCCCTTCTGTGAGAAACAGGGTACAATGAGACAGGAAAAGAAAAGCAAACAAAATAAGCTCAAATTACTTCTTTCAGCTATAACATGTTTATCTGCAGTGAGGTACCCAGAGCTTCAAAGCTCCTGCCCAGTAAGATGCTCAAGGCTGTACAGTATGGTGCTTCAGAACATGAGGTATACTGTGAGATAAACCTATACCCAGGTCCCAGCTCTGCTCCTCAGCAACTGTTAGAGCCTGAGTGGGTTACTGCACTTTAAGCTGCAGTATTCTCCTTTGTAAATAGGAATAACACCTATTTACAGAGTCGCTGTCAAGAAAAAATGAGTGAATGGGGATGAAATGCTTAGCCCTGTACCTGGCCCACAGTAAGTACTCAATCAATCCTAGTTTTATAAAGGTGCCAGGAATGTACCATTGCTTTTACCAGGGTGTGGGTTGGTGTCTGAGCTCCCTCCATAGAGACTCTGGTCAAAAAGACATCAAGATTCTGCCACCAACATTTTAGGATCAAAGCTGTGGACGCTCTCATCTCTGCTCCCACCACTCTCAACCATAAATGTACCTATCTGAGTCACGGAGGAGAGTCGGATGACAAGGGAAATGGGTCTGGGACTTATTAAAACAGACTGGGAAAAGTCTTCCTGGCTTCTGGAAACCAGGGCTCCCCTAAAAACCATAGTGGTGACTCGGGTGTCTTAGCCTCTGAAAAACCCCAAACCATCACAGACACCTCTTCCCTGACGGGCACTGGAGGAAAACAGGAAGGTGAGAAGACTCTGTGACTTATTTTTCAGCCAAAAAAAACCTCCTAGCAGTTCCTTCCATTTAGCTGCAAAAAAAAGACCCAGCAGCTCAGACTCCCCACTTCATTTACAAACATACACCACCTGCTTCCCCACGTGGCCCTTCTCTTGGCTCAGCACGGCCCTGGTGCTTCTCACCCACACCCGGCGGTGCAGGGGATATTAAGGTCCTGATGGGGAACCGGGGGCAGCAGGGTGTTCAGGTAGAGGCTGCACTTCCCTGTGCCAGAAAATCATGGGCTCCAAGTCAGAGCTCTGCTTCTCACAGGAGAGAGGAGAAGAGGATATGTCTCCAGGGTCCTTGTCACTCTCTCTCAGGGAGCTTAATAAAATGACAAAGTCCTCCTGCAAATTTGTGATCTGTCCCTCTGTTGAGAAATGTTTACCAAATCGAACCCCTGCTGCTGGTGGGACCGTGTCCTAGCCCTCAAGTGCCCAGGGAGACCTCACGGATGGTAAGACACTCTGTGCCTCGGGCCTTTACCTCCCTTTACCTTTTAACAAAACTGTATGAGGCTGTGACAGAACCGGTACTCCACTCCCAGCGTGTGTGTGCGCAGTCTCTCAGTCGTGCCCGATTCTTTGCGCCCTTCTGGACTGTAGCCCACCAGGCTCCTCTGTCCATGGGGTTTTCCAGGCAAGAATACTGGAGTGGGTTGCCATTTCCTTCTCCAGGGGACCCTCCCAACCTAGGGACTGAACCTGTGTCTCTTGTGTCTCCTGCACTGCAGGTGGATTCTTTACCCGTTGAGCCATCAGACACCTTCCTCAAAGCTTTAACTCCTTTCTCAAATCCTCATAGTCACTCACAAGGTCACTGCCTGCCTTCGGCCTCAAACCCCAACTCCATGTCCTAAACACAAGGCCCCTAAACCTTTCCTCTCCTCCGCCTTTGGTCTCACTCCTCTCTCTCATGCTTTCCTTTCCTCCAGAGCAGTTGATCCTCCACAATCAGCTTGTCCAGTTTTGATGCCAGTGGTTTCCAGTCCTTCGCTGGCAAACCAGGATTTCGTGGCAGCATCACCCGTGTCATCTCCAAATTGAACCACACAGTAGTGCTTCTTAAGATACTGCCAGGTGGCCCAGCAGCAGTCCTTCGGGTGGCCTAAGGGCTGTGCTGAGGTTCCCAGTGGGAGATGATGAAAACACACCCTCAGACCCCACGCATGTCTCCATCATGAGGCTGGTGGACCCAGTAATTCTCATGATTTTGCCTGTCTAGTTTTCATGGTAGGAGGGACCTTTTAGGTGGCCTACAAGCTCTCCTGATAGTCTTGCTACAGGGCATTTGGCTTTCTTCTTTAAAAGAGGAATAAGTTAACAATTGTTTGTTCATGGGAATTTCCTGCCTTGGATCCAGCTAACTGGAGCCAACCTACTGTGGTTCAAGGCCAGAGGTAGAAATGTTGAACACAAGAAGTTTGACGTCTACAAGGGCCATGGGGATAGGGGCACTTCCAGTTTGTCCTCATACAATGAGGCCCCTGCGTTAGCACAAGGCCTAACACAGCATAGTAGGTACTTCCTGAATATCCAGTGGATGAGACCTGTGAGAATTGACTTTATAAGCTCAGAAAGCAGAACAGTATTTGCTTTCTACTCCTCTGGACTTTCCTCCAAGATAAAGTATTTTCCTCTCTCTGGTTCTCTACCCTCCCCGGATATCTGTTCTCACTATCAAGGACTCTCTAAAGCATCACTTGAAATATGAGCTTGGCATGACCTTCCAGGGAGAGGTTCACCAACAGATTCTCACAAAACCAAACTGAAAGACTCAGAAGAAGAAAGCTAAGAGCACAACACCAGGCTGCTACAGGCACCTTGCCCAGCAGGTGGGACCTTCTGCCTGGCTTCCAGGCACCTCTGTAGGTGGTCCTTCATCCCCGCTTCCTCCCTGGGCATCTGCCATCTGCAGTGCCAGTACTCCAGCCCACATGATCAAGACATGGAGCCCTATAGGCTCTGTTCAAGCTCTTGGAAGACAAGGAGGTGAAAGCCAGAGGAAACAGGCAGAAGTCAGAGGTGGAGGACCTGCCCCCAGAGACAGGGACAGAACACGTGACACCTGGAAGAAGGCCTGGGGCTGATGGTGGGGTTTGTGCTCTGACTTCCAGCCTTCACCTCCCCCCGTCCCTGTCTCCTGGTTTTTCAGCCAGCCTGCAGTTCATGGGAGGTTGAAGCAGCCCAAGCTGACGACGGGAATGTTCCACCGCAGCCCCCGACACGCGTGCTCGCCCCCAGGCGCCCCCGCCACACACACTCTCCTGCCAGGCAGCTCGGCATTTCTTGGCTCCCCAAGCCTGCCCGTGGAAGATGACTGGGAATGCAGACTGTGGGAGGAAATGACAATATTCATTGTTTGGATTAAATATTTTTCTTGGCCCTCCTGTTGTTTGCTGAGCGTCTTCCCCCCACCCATTCTCTCTTTCTTTCCCTCCTCCCTCCCTCTACTTCTCTCTCTCCCCCTCTCCCTCCCTCTCTCTCTCTCTCTCTCACCTCTTTCTCAGTAATCAAGCACACTGAGAGAAACTTCAAGGAGAAAGCAGAAACTCCTAGGGTGGGAAGAGCTGTTGAAGGAAGTTAAAGTAGTTGACAAAGGCTTTTGCCATTCTGGTACCGTAACCAGCTCTTCACAAGGATGTTTCACTTTGGGATAAATCAAACCTACATTGCTTTGAGTTTGCGTGAGTCTTCTTGGGATATAGCGCTTGTTTTCTCTCTTATTCGCTCCTTCTTTCATATATATGCAATATGTGTGTACATATATGTATCCACATATATACATGGGGCTTTCCAGATGGTTCAGTGGTAAAGAATCCACCTGCCAATGCAGGAGACGAGGGTTCAATCCCTGGGTTGGGAAGATCCCCTGGAGAGGGAAATGGTAACCCACTCCAGTATTCTTGTCTGGGAAATCCCATGGACAGAGGAGCCTGGTGGGCTATAGTCCACGGGGTCACAAAGAGTTGGACATGACTGAGTGACTGAGTATGCACATATATACACAAAAATATAATGCATAAATGACATATATCATTCTTATATAAGATAAATGTGTATATAACAATCACTAATATATAATGATTAGAAGACAGATATATAACCTTAAAATATGTGTTACAAGCCCGAGAAAACCATAATTGAAGACACATGTACCCCAGTGTTCACTATAGCACTATTTACAATAGCTAGGACATGGAAGCAACCTAGATGTCCACTAACAGACGAGTGGATAAAGAAGCTGTGATACATATATACAATGGAATATTACTCAGCCATAAAAGGAATACATTTGACTCAGTTTTAAGGAGGTGGATGAACCTAGAGCATATTATACAGAGTGAAGTAAGTCAGAAAGAAAAATAAATATCGTACACTAACACATATATATGAAATCTAGAAAAATGGTACTGATGAACCTATTTTCAGGGCAGCAGTGAATATGCAGACACAGAGATTTATGGACACCGTGAGGGAAGGGGAGGGTGGGAGGAATTGAGAGAGTAGCATGGAAAGATATACATTACCATATGTAAAACAGATAGCTAGTGGGAATTTGCTATATGGCAAGCGAGCTCAAACCTGGTGCTCTGTCACAGCTTAGAGTGTTGGGATGGTGGGGGAGGTGGGAGGGGGTTTCAAGAGGGAGGGGACATATGTATACCTCTGACTGATTCGTGCTGATGTATGGCAGAAACCAATGCAATGTTGTAAAGTAATTACTCTCGAATTTAAAAACAAATAAATTTAAAAATATATGCTACATTTTATACATACACACACACACACACACATTCAATTTCTCTGGAAGCTCCAGGCATATACAGTGACTCTTAAAGGTAAAAATATTTTTACAACTAGAAATCGACATATAGAAACAAGATACTATTTTTATTTTATATTTGATATTTTCTGTGTATCAGGAGCTGTGCTATAAGGTTTGTACTCATAACTGTATTGAACCCTCACAACAACCCATTTTATACATGAGAAAAACCAGGGATCAGAGCTGTTAAGAAATCTGTCTCTAGAAAAGATGCAGAGCTGCCATCTGACCCCCAGGTCTGTGCTATAAACATCTTGGGAGGCTTACTCTGCCTCCAACATCATTCACCATAAAATAATGATACCCCTCACTTCACTTTTCAGAACCGCATACCTGGTTCAATCTCTTCCATAATTATGGGCGTGAAGTAGCCACTTTCTGGATGGAAAGTCAGTGTCACAGAGGTTCCTGAGAAGTGTTATCGTCTTCAAAATATACGATGAGCCAGGCATGGGGCTATTTGATGGAATTCTGGAATGTCTATTTGATAGATACTTAGTGTGTCTCCTAAATACAAGCTATGACTAAGTATCTGCCTTTAAAGAAGCTTTGGCGGCATCAGCATTGAATAAGGCAGAATCTGAGACAACAGGGGAAAAAAAATCACAAGCCAATGCAGGATTAATTGCCAAAGGAATTAATGGCAACAATAAGACCTATAGAAGTTCAGAATAGGAAAGGGGCTGGGGCATTTCAGAAAGGCTTAATGGAGTAAATGGGATTAGACTTAATCTTTGAGGGTGGAGGATTTGGGCAGAGAAACCGGGAGAAAAATCCCAGCAGGAGGGCAAATATACGCCAAGATTTCAAATGGAAAAAGAAAAGATATATCTGTGGTTTTCTGCCTGGATTATTAATGGCCTAAGTTTGGAACTAGGTCAAAATCTCCAACTAGAGGAATCTAGTCCTTATCCCTGAAAAAAGTAAGGAGCAATGAAATCTGGGAGAGTGTGCGTGTGTGTGTGTGTGTGTAGAAGAAGAATATGGTAAAAGTTGTCTTTCAAACGTTGGATCTGGGGACAGTGCAGGGAATGTTTAGGAGAGAACTGGAGGGCTCCATAGTAGGTAGAAGTTGATCTCAAGCAGATAGGAACTGAGAAGAACAGAATTGTCTGGTCATAATACACAATAGGAAAAAAGAAGGGAGGGGTCTTATGAAGGAAAATTGTCAGGACTCGGCAAGTGGCCACATTTGGTTAGAAGACCACGGTAATGAAGGTCTGTCTGTGACATTTTACTCAAATCATGATAAGCTTTTCTCAAAAAATTAGCTCATTGAGAAAACAGCTAGAAAGACTCCTCACTAAATCTAAGGATTGAGTCAAAACAGAACCTATCAGCAAACTCTATACTACCTCACAGTGAGAAGCTCTACACATCTTCTTTGTCCATTTAAACAAAGGCCCAGAGGGTCTCTCCTGCCCAACTTCTGCTAGGCTTTCCCCACAACTTGGCTGTGACTATTTTATCACCCCGAGTAATATTCAGGTCCAGCTAAGTTGAGGAATGGCAGGAGGGAGGTGGCATGTTTATTCTGGAATACTTTCTTGCCAAGAGTCATTTCTTTTAGCCCCGATCTAATTTTTAGTTCCTGTGTCTGCAAGGAGCTCAGTTTGTGTGGCTGGTTACTGTGGTTCCCATCTTCAACCTGTCACGCCATCCTGGGTTGTCAGCCTGGCTGTTCTGTTCTCCGTTAATTGGTCCATCCATCCAGTCTCACTTTCACCCATATGGAACCTATTCTCTGTGCAAGTGTCTTGTTTACATTCCCTTTATCTACGGGATGCTTGTCTGTGTATCTTATTCACTCATCCGCTGATCAGCTGCATCTGTTTCACAACATGTTCTCCAGGCTCACTTCGCTGGTCTCTGATCCTTGCTAAGCAGGCCTCCTCTTCTTCTGGGGGCAAGCCTGCAAAGCCCAGGGAGAGGTCCTAACAGGTGACCAGCACCCCACATTCATCTCTCACCCAAGTTCCCTACAAACGCTGCATTGCTAGTTCGTGTGTTCTCTATTTGTTTATTTGTTCTTAATCTTCCTACCAGTTTAAGAACAGGGCAGGGATGGGATGGAATGGGCTGCCTGGGTTCATTTACAGCCTCACACTGCTCTAGCTGTGGGGATTTGGAAATGTAATTGAATCCTTAGCCCCCTAGATTCCTCATCATGAAAACAAGAAGGATACGAATGGTAATAATTTCTCATAGAATGCACCTGGCATTCAATAAACATCCAATAATGTTATTAATTATACCATGGAACCAGGAGTTATTTTTCTGTTTCCTGAGTGCAGCAAGCCTGCATACTCTGGGTATCCATGCTTCCCTATTGGTGAAGGTGGAAAGTAGTTCTCCCAGAGATGGCTACCAGAAAGCCTGGTTATTCTTCTCTTGCAACTCTGACCAGTAATACCAGGGATCTTACCATTAAACTTGCCCAACTATAGGGACAGAATGACTCTACATACATAACACAGCTTTCGCTCTGTGCTCAGTTGCTCATCATGTCCAACTCTTTGTGACCCCATGGACTGTAGCTCACCAGGCTCCTCTGTCTAAGGGATTCTCCAGGCAAGAATACTGGGTGGGTTGCCATTTCTTTCTCCAGGGGATCTTCCCAACCCAGGGATCAAACCCGCATCTCCTGTGTCTCCTGCATAGGAAGGCAAATTCTTTACCACTGCAACACAGCCTTAAGGCAGGCAAATTAAGCAAAGCTATCTGAAATACAAGTTATCTCTCAGGTTCTGTTTGATAGCTTCCCTGGTGGCTCAGATGGTAATGAATCTGCCAGCAATGTAGGAGACCCAGATTCAATCCCTGGGTCAGGAGGATCCCCTGGAGAAAGGAATGGCTACCCACTCCAGTATTCTGGCCTGGAGAATCCCATGTACAGAGGAACCTGATGGGCTACAGCCCATAGGGTCGCAGAGTTGGGTATGACTGAAGAGTTTTAGCACATAGTGCAGAGGGCTCTCATAATGGAATTATTACCCTTACTAGAAGAGACACCAGAACTTTCTATCTCTCTCTGCCAGCTGAAGACACAGTGAGAAGGTGACCGTCTGCACACCAGGAGGAGAGCCCTCGCTAGGAAATTGGATCAGCCAGCACCTTGATTTGGGATTTCCTGGCCTCCAGAACTGTGAGAAATAAGTGTCTATTGTTTAAGCCAGCTAGCCAATGCATATTGTAAACAGCAGACCAAGCAGACAAACACTCAAGATTTGCTTAGTGAATTTATTACTTTAGCTTTTTTTTTCCTTTACTGATTTGTCAACCTAAAGAATTCCTAGAGATTTTTGTCTGAAAAAAGGGAGCATGAAAAAGAGGTAAGAAGAGGACAAACAGGCAGGAAGCAGCTCTCAGAGGGAACCTAAAGAAGTTAAAAAGACCGTTGGTTTCTGCTATGCAGTAACAAGGCAGTTTTGCATGGGTTTGACCCATGAGTTAGGCACTCAGGGCCTGAAACCAGGACAGGTGAGCGAAGCCAATAACTTGGGCAACAGTAGCCACTCCAACTCAGCTCTAGTGTCCTCAGGGTCCTAAGTGGTTCTAAGGCCAGAAACCATTCCCAGAGACCTAACAGCACTGCAGACATGCACCACCAAGTTTAATATTTCCCACATTAGAAAGACTTCAATTGAATCTAATCTCATTTTTAATTAGTCCTCACATCACCTGGTGAGGCAGATTAATATGATTATCCATATTCCACTGATGGGGAAAATGAAACAAAGGGCCATGCCTCAAGGTCACTTAGGGAATGAGCAATAGAGGTGAAAATTAAGCATTTTAAATTTCCCAACTAGCACACAAGGGAGAGGACAGTGGGGAGTTGATTTCATCTCCTTTTGTTCAGAATCTTTCACATCTGGATAATGCATATTCAATTTACTACTTGGTTTCTCTAATTAAAAAATAAAGGACTCATTCTACTTCTGAATTCCAATATTCAATTTTCAATGCATAAGGAATTTATCAAGTATTCTATGCCAGGAGCAGCCCCAAAGAAAGGTAATAAAATGAGTATTACTTAGACAAATGTGAATATATATTGACTATTTATCCAATGCAGGAGACGTGTGTTCAATCTCTGGTCAGTAAGAGCCTCTGGATAAGGAAATGGCAACCCACTAAAGTATTCTTGCCTGGGAAATCCCATGAACAGGGGAGCCTGGCAGGCTACCGTCCATGGGGGTCGCAAAGAGTCGGATATGACTTAATAACTAAACAACAACAACACTGACTATTTATGGAATGTTCAATATTATCCTACATTGTAGGGGGTGTATATAAACACAGAAGACTAAAACATGATTTCTGTCCACTAGAAGCTGGTCTAATTGATCTAACTGAACATTCAAAATAGTAACCAATACAAATAGCACACACTTCTAGCTACATAGCTCAATCATTAAAGAATCTGCCTGCAATGCAGGAGACCCGGGTTTGATTCCTGGGTCGGGAAGATCCCCTGGAGAAGGAAAGGACAACCTACTCCAGTATTCTTGCCTGGAGAATCCCTTGGACAGAGAAGCCTGGTAGGCTACAGTCCATGGGGTCCCAAGAGTCGGACACCACTTAGCGACTAAATCACCACCACTAGCTGTGTAGACAGGAACCAGCTCTTTTCTTTGTTCCCCAAAGTAGATGTTTAAACACCATGTGTTGATAAACTATTGGCTGAGCTTATTCCAGATCAAACATATTACTAATGTGAGGGGCAAGCTCATAGTATCATCATATACCTCCCCTCCTACCATTCAGTTATTTCATCTTCAATCTCTCTCTCATAATCCATCACACCCTTCTACTGAAGAAATAATTTTGTATGCAGCCTCTTTTCACTCTTCTCTTTCTGCTTCCCCAGTTCAGTGAGGTGGCTGTTACATTATTTTAGGTGAGAGAGGATAAGGTTCTGACTTCTGTGGTTCAAATTTGCCACCATGAGTTTCTTCCCTAAATAGAAATCTTATCATCTTTGCTCTGTGACTGAGATGTTTAATGCTCACCTAATATCTGTGTGTTTCCCTGAACTCAGTTGAGGCCACGAGACCATGTTCTGGCAAATGGGAAGGCAAGCAGACTTAATGCACTACTTTTCACCCAAGGGACTCAAGAGTTATTGGCCTCTCTCTATATTTCTTCTCTGCCCTTTTGGAAGAAATCACAGAGACCACATTTTGAGAAGACAGAGGTGTGAGATGGAAGAAATAAATGCGTGCTCCAGAGAGTTACACCAGACTTCATGGGAGTAAGAAACAAATCCTTTGTCACGTGCAGTCACTTGAGATTTCTAGGTTCATTGGGGACCACAGCCTAACCCAATTAATTCATATTCTATTTATAAACCTCGACACTGGCTCCAGGATAAAATCCAAACTCATTAGCTCAGCACACAAAAACTTGAGTGATATAGCCCTAACTGAGCTCTTTAACCCCCAATCATTCCACATTCCTTCATGTTCCCCAAGATCGGCTTCACGGAGCAGATGAATACTATTTTCTGTGCTATGCCGCTGGGATTTGGGGGTTGTCTGTTATAGGCAGTGACTGTGGCAACATTTAAATACTATAGAGATTGGTATTAGAAGGGGGCTGCTGCCATCACAAAATCTAGAATGTGTGGCCCTGTTTCCAGACAGGTGAGTCAGGAAGCAAAGGAGCTGTTTTAAGATGCTGGAAAAATCAGTTACTTCACCCATGTAGTGGGGAAAAAAATATTAAATGTTTCCTGTAGTTGTGAGAAAAGTTAACTGTTATAACTCATATATCAGAAAATGTACTTAATAGCCTATTGGCTTTGGGAAAGGAGGATTTAACGAAGAGTATTACCAGAGTTAGTTAGTGTTGGCTACCTTCATTTGATAAGGTGCTTCAAGAAGAGATGAGCTCAGAAAATGTTGCTGCTTTGCTAGCAGACTTGACAGGTGACATAAAGTACTAAAAATTCCAGGATTTGTAGTGAAAAACAAACTTATTTCTCATTTCCAACGAGCAAAAGATGAAACTGAGTAATACTTTGTATTAGAAATTCCTTCCAAGAGTGAAGTTAAGGACTAATCTCAGGCAAAGACCAAATCAAGGACTATTTCATCATTTGTTCACACTTTTAGTTGGATTTCAGTGGTACCTAGAAGATCCTTGTAGCTGAACAAAGCGGCTTCTAGAAAAGAGACTAAAGACTTTATCAAACAAGACAAGCCTCATAAGCTCAGAATGTCTATAATCAAATCGATATGAAGAGGTACATCTTGAAAAGACTGTGAGGCTAGCTCTTATAATATGAATTTGACTGAAATTAAATATATGCAAAGCCAAAAAAGTCTGTGAGAATTCAATTTCCAAAAGTAACATCAGCTTGTGTCAAAAGAGACCTGCTGCTAGAGAATTTTGATAGATTTTTGGATTCCCCATATTCTATACCAGAAGAAAGAAGACTGAGAAAACTACTTAGTTTCCAATAGGAGGATGTTCCCTAGTGCCCTCTTCTTGTGACCCAAAAGGATAATAGAAAAGGAAGGATGTCCAAGAAAGCTGAACCAAGAGCCATGAATCAAAATGAACCTGGGAGTTTTACCTAGGGGGTAATCAATAGCCATTGAACAAACAGCACTCTCTATTCATAGAGTATAATTTTTGCCACTTTTCTTGGAGGGATTTCAGAATTGTTGTGTTATGTGATTTTTCCTTTTTCTCCTTGAAAGGGGACAGTTACTGCGGTTTTCTTGTTTCTACTCTACTTTGCCATCAAGTCCAAGGAAGGAAGAGAATCTGTGATTTTATCACATCAGACTCGAGATTAAGAGAAGCTATCTTGTACCCGATGTAAATCATGTTACTTGAGATTTTTAAGCCTGATACTAGACTGGATAAGACATTTAGAGTATCTTGGGGTAGGGTGAAATAAATTTGAATATAACAAATGTCTGTGACCAAAGATTATGACTGGAAGATATTGTTACATGCCCATAGCTCCTTCTGATCTCTCTTCCTTTGCCAGGAATTCACTATCAGTAGAGTATAATTTCCCTTCCTACAAATTTTAAATGGAGCCATATGATTTGCCTTGGCCAATGGAACATGAATATATATAACAAGTGCTACATTTGACAAGAGGTTTTGAATGTCTTGGTATGCCTTTTCTGGTTTTTTCCTACTCATGCAACCCACCATGTGAAGAACATATACTGGGTATCTACTGACCCTGAAACTTTGAAGCCTGGGTCCTTGAGTGAGAGTTAGGTGGAGTAATCCAACCCCAAACCTAAGGCAGAACCACTTTAGCCAACCAGCAGATGAATGAGTGAGAAATAAATGTTCTTGATACAGGACATTGATATTTGAGGATGATTTGTTATGCAAAAGGGGCTTCCCTGGTGGTTCAGATGGTAAAGAATCTGCCTGCCATACAGGAGACCCAGGTTCGATCCCTGGGCCAGGAAGGTGATCCCCTGGAGAAAGGAATGGCTACCCACTCAAGTATTTTTGCCTGGAGAATCCCATGGACAGTGGAGCCTGGTGGGTTACAGTCCATGGGGTCACAAAGAGTCAGATGTGACTGAGTGACTAACACACACACATACACATGGTATAAAAAACTGGATCATGGCATCATACAATTTCCTTTCACATTTTTGCCTTTCCATATGTTTCTATTTTTCCTTCAAAATTCACCTCAGATGGTTACCCCTCTGTAAGATCTTCTTAACATAATTGAGGCAAGTTATTTGCTTTATTCTCTGTGCCCCTATGTGACTTTGCTCATATCTTTGTATTATTACTCATTGAGTAGCAATTTGATCTTTTTACCTCTGTTGCATATGCTGTGTTGGAAATTCCTTATTCATTTTTGTAATCTTGACACATACTTGGCACTCAGAAAATACTATTTTAAGTGAAGAAATGAATAAAGGAAACTGAAAGAGCGATCATAGTTTAGTGACCATGGTGTAAGTTGGGAGAAGAGGCTATGCAACTTGTGCAAATCCTAGCCATTGGGGGGAGCAGCAAGCTTTTAGATTGAGAAATGGTATGAAGCTCATATTAAAAAAAAAAGAGCTAGATGAATTTGTTTTTTCATGTGTTGGAATTTGGAGCCCTAGATTCTGTAGCTAAGCTTGGAGAGGTGGGAAGATGCTTCCCATGCATGAAGTATTGTACATTCCTGGTTAGAACATGTTTTCTTTGGGGGTTGTTGTGGTTTCTTTCTTTTTTCTCTTTTCTTTCCTTTTTATTTTTTTCCAGCTTTGGAAGCATCTAATGTTTGCAATAACAACAACAAAAATATGAGGCTGGCCCAGTATGAATCAGGAGACGATCTGGACATGCAGTAGATGTAAGGGGTGGGAGGTGGAGGGAGGAAAGAAGAAAGGACAAACAGTTGCCAGGAGCTTAACAGAAGAAAATGCCATGCACGACACATGGCTGGCACACTGGGCAGCAACATCTGGTCTAGATAAGGACCCCCCGTGTGTGCTGCTGAGTGTACACGTGTGTGTGCATGTGCACGTGTAAGGAAACACCCAGGCTCTGGGCTTCAGGAAGCCTGCTCGTGGCTCCAGGCTCACTAGTCTGAAATGCTACCCTCCGTGGCGGCCTCTCACCGTGAGCTAGACCGGCAGCCAACTTATTCTTGCGAAGTATGTTGCAGGCTAGAATGGGCTGTGGAAAACAAGCCCGAGAAAAGCCACAAGGGCCTCCTGACCCATTTGAATCTCATTCCTGCCAAGTCCTCATTACTGATCTCAAATAGGAAGGCAAACAATGTATAAGGCTGAAGAGGCTATGGAGAATCCACTGGGGAAAAAAGGCTTACTTAGGATCGCTGGGCTAGAGGTGTCAGACAGGAAAGAGGCAATGAGTCTGTTTTCAAATTAGTGCATGGTTTGGCGTGGTTTTTTTCTGTTGTTGTTTTGCTTCATTCTTGTTGTTTGACATTCAAAGGCTCGTTTTGTCTCTTATTCTTGTTACTCTGTGCAATGAAATAGAGGTAAAATAAGGTGGAGGCCTTATATCCTCTATGGATAATGAGCACCCTCTCAAGGCAAGTGTCTAAGGAAATTTGCCCCCAGCTGATAGGCTGGAGCTGGTATGCTGCCAGCAAGACTCAGATCTGAAATGTTTTTAGCCCTTTAAATAAGGTTATGGTGCCCAAATGGGGTGCCTACACCTGGAAAGGTAGATGGAAAGAGACACAAAAACTTAGCTCAAAGCTGCAGGCCTGAAAAAAAAAAAAATCAGACTGAGTTGAAAGGAGGAAAGCGGAGGTTCTGCTTCTACTTGATTCCTGCGGACGCTTTCTGTGTTCACCTCATGGAGAACGTTTGGCTTCCTCAGCCAGGACCTCCAGTGAGCAGCATGTAGCACATGTCACCCGTCCCTGTTGCCACGCTTCAACCTGGTCTTGCTTCAGGTGACTTCTCACACAGGGATGATAACAATGATGATAATCCTGTACGCGTGTGTAGCACCCGAGTGTCTGTCAATGCTTTCATAAACATCAGAGAGCCAAAAACAAAATTTGAAGTCAACCAAGGGAGACGTTATTTTCCCATAGGAGGGAAATGACTTTGTTTGAGATCACATAGCTAAGAAGAGAAGCAATCCATGGAACCAAGCTTTCTCTACCCATTGCACAAACAGCCTTCAAAGAGTTGAAGGGAATCTAAATGTCATCACTCACCCCCCAAGTCCCAAGATAGGGCCATGCTAACTACAGGCTTCTCTCAACAAAAAAAAAGAGTATCCAGTAAAAAAGAGTCTTAAAGGAGTCATAAAACTCAGGGTCTCTTGGCAACCTTTTTATTCTTCACAAGTTAGCAAAATTTTCCTTTTCCCCATAGTAATCAAGTTTCTTCTCCAGATCTTTACCCAACTGCCATCTTCTTCCCAATCTGTGGCTGCCCTTAATTCCTACCTCATTCATCTACTCAAGACATATTTATTGAACATTTACCCTGTGCCAATCACTGCACCCCTGTACTAAGCACTTGAGGTTTATCAATGAATAAAATAAACAGAAAACCCTTCCCTGTAGAGCTCATATCCCAGTGAGGAATATTGACATTAAGTGTAACAAATAAAGAAGGCTGAGTGCTGAAGAATTGAGTCTTTCGAACTGTGGTGCTTGAGAAAACTCTTGAGAGTCCCTCGGACAGCAAGGAAATCAAACCAATCAACTCTAAAGGAAATCAACCCTGAATATTCATTGGAAGGACTGATGCTGAAGCGCCAATACTTTGGCCACCTGATGCACAGAGCTGACTTATTGGAAAAGACCCTGACGCTGGGAAAGACTGAAGGCAGGAGAAGGGGATGACAGAGAACAAGATGGTCAGATGGTATCACTGACTCAATGGACATAAGTTTGAGGAAACTCCGAGAGATAGTGAAGAGCAGGGAAGCCTGGCGTGCTACAGTCCATGGGGTCAAAAAGAGTCAGACATGACTTAGTGAATGAACAACATAACAAATAATTATTTAGGGAATTAGAAAGTAACAGCTTTATTAAAAAAAAATAGGGCAAAGTGAGGGAGTGCTCCCTGGGCTTCCCTAATGGCTCAGATGGTAAAGATCTGTCTGCAGTACGGGAGAC
This sequence comes from Bubalus kerabau, assembly GCF_029407905.1. Classification (NCBI taxonomy): domain Eukaryota; kingdom Metazoa; phylum Chordata; class Mammalia; order Artiodactyla; family Bovidae; genus Bubalus; species Bubalus kerabau. Next base: position 112,897,489 of record NC_073628.1, on the reverse strand, counting down.
CTGAGTTCTATTCCTGGGTCAGGAAGATCCTGTGGAGAAGGAAATGGCAACCCACTCCAGTATACTTGCCTGGAAAATCCCATGGACAAAGGAGCCTGGCAGGCTACAGTCCATGGAGTTGCAAAGAGTCGAACACGACTGAGTGACTTCACAAGGGAGTGCTCTGGGGCTTCCCTGGTGGCTCAGCTGATAAAGAATCTGCCTGCAATGCAGGAGACCCCAATTCGATTCCTGGGTCAGGAAGATCCCCTGCAGAAGGAAAAGGCTACTCACTCCAGAATTTATTGGCTTCCCTGGTGGCTCAGAAGGTAAAGAATCTGCCTGCAAAGCGGGAGACCTGGGTTTGATCCCTGGGTTGGGAAAAACCCCTGGAGAATGGCATGGCAACTCACTCCAGTATTCTTGCCTGGTGAATTTCCACGGACAGAGGATCCTGGAGGGCTACAGTCCATGGGGCTGCAGGATCGGACATGACTGAGTGACTAAGCACAGCACAGCAAGGGAGTTCTCTAGGTTGAGGGATGGGCAGAGAATGAGAGAAGGACAGTTGTCATTTACAGTCAAATGATCAGAGAAGGGAAATTTCGAGGGCTGTGTACACCATAGCAAGGCCTCTGGATTTTACCCTGAATGAACTAAGGAATCCTAGGAGGGTTTTGGCAGAAGAGTCCTTTACGTTGCATACATTTTAACAGGCCCCTTTAGCTGCTGTGTTGAGAATAAAAAGTGCTGAAACAGGGGTAGGAGTGAGACCAGTCTGGAGGCTGTTGTGGGAATCCAGGTAGTAGAGAATGATAGCTCAAACCAGGGTGGCAGCAGATGAGATGGTGAAAGGCGATTGAACTGTGGATGGATTTTCAAGGCAGAACTAGTGGATTGAACTGATAAATTGGATGTGGAGAATGAGAGAGGGGGATTAAGATGACACGCAGGACTTTGTCCTGAGCAACAGGAAGGATGAAGTTGCCATCAACTAAGATGGGAAAGTCTGCACAGAGAAATGATAAACGGTTGCATATGAACTCCTTGAATTCTTAAATTCTGTTTGCTACTCTACTAAGAAATGGAAAAATACAACAACATTTACATATTTACTTCCATATCAATAAACAAGGGTGTCAGAGTCTATTGCAGCCTACCAATGTGAGCCAGTGAAGAACTCAGGAAAGGGAAGAATACCTGCCATCTAGCAGCCATTAGACTACAGCCACTCCCTAGGGTGGTGAGTCCCAAGGAACTTGCTGCTGCTGCTGCTAAGTCGCTTCGGTCATATCTGACTCTCTATGATCCCATAGACGGCAGCCCACCAGGCTCCCCCGTCCCTGGGATTCTCCAGGGAAGAACACTGGAGTGGGTCACCATTTCCTTCTCCAATGCATGAAAGTGAAAAGTAAAAGTGAAGTCGCTCAGTCATGTCTGACTCTTCAGGACCCCATGGACTGCAGCCTACCAGGCTCCTCCACCCATGGGATTTTCCAGGCAAGAGTACTGGAGTGGGTTGCCATTGCCTTCTCCACCCAAAGAACTTAGGATGTTGTAAAAACACAGGATACTGGCCCCAGGTAGCTGAGGTGCCTATCAAAGGAATGACTTCAATGAGCCCAGACTCTTGCATCTTCCAATACATAGAAAAGCATTAAATTCCTTGTCTGGGGTTATCTGGTTTTCTTTAATTAACAATAATCTTTTGATGTTCAGACTACCTACCCTTTATTTATTTATTTATTTTTTTTTTCAAAATTTCTGTATAACCGGGCTCCTCCCCCAGTCTCAGAGCAGTTCTCTCAAGGTTACTTGAGATGCTGTCTCTTGGGCTTGAAGTTCTAAAAGTCCCCACAGAATAAAACGTAACTCTCAACTTTTAGGCTGTGAATGTTTTTTAAGTCAGCACTACAAACTTTGTCTTCAGTCATTGTTCCTTCCTTCCCATCTGACTCAGAGCCAACAGTGTTTGTAATCCCTTCTATCTCCTCTTTACCTTGGGTGTCCAGACTTTTAATCAGTTTATTATCCACAGATAATAAATATATTAAAGTTTCATTCATATCAAAAGTTTTTCCATAAATACTGTCTTCCACTTAAGTTATTGTTCATCTCACTCCTTGTACTGGCCAACTTTTGGAAACAATATTTTTATTTGCTGCATCCATGTTCTTATCTATTTCTCAACCTACTTCTTTCTCTCCGGTTCCACTGTTACTACTGTGTCTGGGATTACAGCAAGTGTTGAAATCATAAGCCTAATTGTCTCTTGTCAATACTCAATTCATCTGTCCGCTCTTTAGCATTTCACACCATTTGCCATCTCTCTCCTCTTCCATGGTTTTCCTATTAATACAACCATTCTCTCCTGTATTTCTTTCTACTTTTCTAATCATTCTCTATTCCCTTGACTAGCTTTACTTCCTCTGTTCTTCCCTGTTTTACTTCCCTCCTCCCATGCCTTTTTTCTCCACCTCTCCCCATTCACATTTCTGGCATGATCTTATCCCCTCACCTACCTTTAATTATCATCCATATTTCCCTCATTTCTCAACAGGTCATCAACTGAGACTGTGTGACTGAACTCTAGACTTTTTATTTCCAACTCTACTAAACTCACTCTATCTAAAGCCAAGCTCATTATCTTCTCCTACAAGCCTGCTTCTTCTTTTTTTTTTTTTTTTTTACAGAGGTGAATGGCATCCACTATCCATCCAAGCACCAGGGAGTCAGATATAGATCTTTGTCCCCATTGGCTGGGATTTTAGAATCGATTTCATATCTTAAAAGGAAAGCCCTCAGTCATGACTTCTTTCCATCCTTACCAAGTGGGGCTGAGTCTGGGTTCTCAACATCTCTCTCTTGAGATGCAAGTATTGTCTCCTAACCATTCCACTTATCACCTGTCTCTTCTGCAAGGGCTTCGTCTTCAACAATTTTTGTACCTTATCTGATCTCGCAGCTTCCTGGAGATGCTCTTCAATACCATTGGAATAAAGTTGATCGTCCGAGTAGGGCAACATTCAAGCCATGTCTTCATTTAGCCTGAGCCCTATCAGCCTCATCTGTAGTCTCCAAAGGGTTCTCCAAACTTTCCCTGTGTTTCAAATCCCTGTTCCTTGTACACATACCATCCTCTCCCCCCACAGGGCTTTCAACTTTAACAGCAACTAATAAAACCATCAAATCCTACAAGAGTATCACTTTGCTCTGAAATCTTCCCCAAATTGTATGTCCCACACCCATCCTCTGCCTGTTCAGTAAGTAAATACAGTATCTTTCCTTTATTCCCAAAGAACTTTGAAAACGTGCCTCCCTCAAGTCAGAGTGGATTACCAGAGACAGGAGTTCATCTTGATTCTTTTAACATCCCAAGAGTCATAGACTATACATGGACAATAAATGTATGTTCTGTGAATGAGTGATTCTTTATCTAAATCCTACACTTTCAAGAGTTGAGTGCCCTGAAGACATTTCTTCTTGGCTCTAGATTAAAATAAGAAATTAGAAGAGACAGTAGAGGGACAAATACCAAAATAAGAAACATTGTCTCTATCAAGCGCCTCTGTTTTCCTCTATATCAGCATAAACCCTGTTGACAGGAATATTGAGGAGTGATGGTATATTGATCACTGCATATCTACTGCATTTCAGGCTTAGTGCTGGTAAAACATATGAACTGAATTTGTTTTTATATCTGCTCCTTCTGGAAGTCCCCTAATATGGGAATAAAGGAGTAAAGAAGGTGTGAAACCACAAGAGCAAAGAGGATAGGCAAGACCATGACAGCCAATGGAGAATCCAACAAAGTTTAAGAAAGTGGAAAGTGCATGAAGGAGTAGTAGCTGACAGAGCAGATCTGAGAAAACAGAAACCTAAATGCCTGAAATGCACAGAACACCAGAAAAACTCAAGAATTAGGATTGTCAAGTACCTCTGCAGGCAGCTATATAGGTGAGTGTTTGTGTGTGTGTCTGTGAGAGAAAGAGAGAGAGCAAGAGAGCATGTCAGAGAGCTCAAACCCTACCACCTATATTAAGAAGTCCATACATAATGCCACAAATGAAAAGAAAAATCAAGATTGGCAGTACAAGCATTATTAAACAGATATATGTGTGTTCGTATCTCTCTCTCTCTCTCTCTATATATATATATATATATATGTATATATATATATATATATATATATATATATATAGACACAAACATACATGGGCTTCCCATTGGTGACTCAGTGGTAAAGAATCCGCCTGCAATGCATGAGACACAGGGGTGAGCATTCTATCCCTGGGTCAGGGAAGATACCCTGGAGAAGCAAATGGCAACCCACTCCAGTATTCTTGCCTGGAAAATCCCATGGACAGAAAAACCTGATGAGTTACAGTCTATAGAGTCACAAAAAAATTGGACATAACTGAAGTGACTGAGCATGCATGCATGCACGCATAGATATAGCTATTTATAGACATAATTTCCTGATGAAATTAAAGAATTAAAGAGGAGAAGCAAAAAAGACATGAAAGAGTTGTCTCTGCCTTGGGAGGCGAGGTTAGCCAGAGAGGGGCAGACACTGCCAGTTTTCAAAAAAAACCAGAGGAGCTAACTGGCTTTTTATACTAGGTACATGTATTACTTTTATAGAATTAAAATGAAATAAAAAAATATTACATGAAAATATGGCTAATAAGGGCAGAGCTGAGATTTAAACCCATTAGTGGTTGGGAAGATCCCCTGGAGAAGGGATAGGCTACCCATTCCAGTATTCTTGGGTTTCTCTTGTGGCTCAGCTGGTAAAGAATCTGCCTGCAATGCAGGAGACCTGGGTTCGATCCCTGGGTTGGGGAGATCCCCTGGAGAAGGGAAAGGCTACCTACTCCAGTATTCTGGGCTGGAGAATTCCATGGACTATATAGTCCATGGGGTCACAAAGAGTGGGACATGACTTTCACTTTCACTTTCTAAAATGTGTATCCTTTCTGCTATGCACACTATTTGCTCCAATTTGCCAATAATTACAATCAGATTGGGACTGTTACCCTTTTATTGTTCACTATGTCATTATAGGGTTAATCACAACAAACTTACAAACATACACAACCACATACACATACATGTATATAGGTATACATATGTACTTCATATAAGGGCTTCCTAGATGGTGCTAGCAGTAAAGAACCTGTCTGGCAATGCAGGAGACATAAGAGACGTAAATTTGATCCCTGGGTCTGGAAGATCTCCTAGAAGAGAGCCTGGTAACTCACTCAGAATTCTTCCTGAAAAATCCCATGGAGAGAAGAGCCTGGCGGGCTACAGTTCATAGGTCACAATGAGCTGGACACAACTGGAGTGACTTAGCATACACACACACATGTACTTCATATGTTTTAAAAAATTAAGTATGAGACTTAAAAAAAACCTTTTATCATTCAGTTGCTACCAAAAGCAAGTACTGAAAAACAGAGATATTACCTTGCCAACAAAGGTCCATCTAGTCAAGACTATGGCTTTTCCAGTGGTCATGTATGGATGTGAGAGTTGGACTGTGAAGAAATCTGAGTGCCGAAGAATTGATGCTTTTGAATTGTGGTGTTGGAGAAGACTCTTGAGAGTCCCTTGGACTGCAAGGAGATCCAACCAGCCCATCCTAAAGGAGATCAGTCCTGGGTGTTCACTGGAAGGACTGATGCTTAAGCTGAAACTCCAATACTTTGGCCACCTCATGTGAAGAGTTGACTCATTGGAAAAGACTCTGATGCTGGGAGAGATTGGGGGCAGGAGGAGAAGGGGATGAGAGAAGATGAGATGGCTGGATGGCATCTCTGACTCGATGGACATGAGTTTGAGTGAACTCCAGGAGTTGGTGATGGACGGGGAGGCCTGGTGTGCTGTGATTCATGGGTGTGCAAAGAGTCAGAGATGACTGAGTGACTGAACTGAACTGAACTGAACTGAATAAAATAATTTCACTTAAAGGAATATCTATTTTAGTAGGATAAATTAGAAATGACTCAAATTATATGAATTTTCTGAAAGAGCTTGTCAATATGACTATTTGATAAAGGATATGCAAATGACCATGAAGGTAAATGGTAAACTAATCAACATTTTATGAACTTTAAGAACAGTCTCAGTGAACATATTTTAGTCATGCTTAGATTGCATTTAAAATATATTTTAGGAACACAGTGAGAAATGGAATCTTACCTGTCATATCAGTAAACAAGAATGTCACAGTTCAGTTCAGTTGCTCAGTCATGTCTGACTCTTTGTAATACCATGGACTGCAGCATGCCAGGCTTCCCTGTGCATCACCAGCTCCTGGAGCTTGCTCAAATTCATGTCCATCGAGTCAGTGATGCCATCCAACCATCTCATCCTCTGTCATCCCCTTCTCCTGCCTTCAATCTTTCCCAGCATCAGGGTCTTTTCCAATGAATCAGTTCTTTACATCAGGTGGCCAAAGTATTGGAGTTTCAGCTTCAGCATCAATACTTCCAATGAATATTCAGGACTGATTTCCTTCAGGATTGACTGGTTTGATCTCCTTGCAGTCCAAGGAACTCTCAAGAGTCTTCTCCAACAGCACAGTTCAAAAGCATCAATTACCAGTTACCAGTTATCAGAATCACAGTTACAAGCGATTGCAGCCCCACACTGTGAGTGGTGAACCCTGAGGGAATTCAGAAAGAAGAATACCTGCCATATTTGACTACACTAAAGCCTTTGACTGTGTGGATCAAAACAAGCTGTGGAAAATTCTTCAAGAGATGGGAATACCAGACCACCTTACCTGCCTCCTGAGAAATCTGTATGTAGGTCAAGAAGCAACAGTTAGAACCGGACATGGAGCAATGGACTGGCTCCAAATTGGGAAAGGAGTATGTCAAGGCTGTATATTGTCACCCTGATTATTTAACTTATATGCAGAGTACATCATGTGAAATTCCAGGCTGAATGAAGCACAAGCTGGACTCAAGATTATCAGGAAAAATATCAATAATCTCAGATACGCAGATGACACTACCCTTATGGCAGAAAGTGAAGAAGAACTAATGAGCCTCTTGATGAAAGTGAAAGAGGAGAGTGAAAAAGCTGGCTTAAAACTCAACATTCAAAAAACTAAAATCATGACATCCATTCCAATCACTTCATGGCAAAAAATGGGGAAACAATGGAATTAGTGACAGACTTTATTTTCTTGGGCTCCAAAATCACTGCAGATGGTGACTGCAGCTATGAATTCAAAAGACGCTTGCTCCTTGGAAGAAAAACTATGACAAACCTAGATAGCATATTAAAAATCAGAAACATTACTTTGCCAACAAAGGTCCAGTCAAAGCTATGGTTTTTCCAGTGGTCATGTATGGATATGAAAGTTGGACAATAAATAAAGCTGAGCGCTGAAGAAATCATGCTTTTGAACTGTGGTGTTGGAGAAGACTCTTGAGAGTCCCTTGGACTGCAAGTAGATCAAACCAGTGAATCCTGAAGGAAATCAGTCCTGAATGTTCATTGGAAGGACTGATGCTGAACCTGAAACTTTAATACTTTGGCCACCTGATGTGAAGAACTGACTCGTTGGAAAAGACCCTGATGTTGAGATAGATTGAAGAGAGAAGGAGAAGGAGATGGAGATGACAGAGGATGAAATGACTGTATGGCATCACCGACTTGATGGACATGAGTTTGAGTAAGCTCCAGGAGTTGCTGATGGACAGGGAAGCCTGACATGCTGTAGTCCATGGGGTCACAAAGAGTTGGACATGACTAAGGGAAAACACAGGGACACTGGTTCCAGATCCCTGAGGTGCATATCAAAGGAATGACTTCAGTGAGCCCAGACTCTTGCATCGCCCCATACAGAGAAAAGCTCTAAGTTCCTTGGCTTGGGATATCTGGTCCTCTTTAATGTACAAAAAAAACTTTTAAAAAACTTCTGACATTCAAGCTACCTGTCTTTTGTTGCAGAGCTTCTACATAACCTGGTTCCTCCCTTTGCCTCCTCGGAGCAGTTCTATCAGGGTTGTTTGAGATCTGCCTCCAAGGCTTGAAGTTCTAAAAATTTCCACATAATAAAACATAACTCTGAACTTTTAGGTTGTATGTGTATTTTCAGTCGATAACCATTAGAAATCTTAGTGGAGAAAGGCCTTATAAAAAGAGGAAAGGGATAGAGTTATTTATGGATAGAATCAGATTTTATTTGCTCATTGTTAATTCTTATAACAGTGTCAGACTTTATTTTTGGGAGCTCCAAAATCAGTGCAGATGGTGACTGCAGCCATGAAATTAAAAGACACTTACTCCTTGGAAGGAAAGTTATGACCAACCTAGATAGCAGATTAAAAAGCAGAGACATTACTTTGCCAACAAAGGTCCATCTAGTCAAGGCTGTGGTTTTTCCAGTGGTCATGTATGGATGTGAGAGTTGGACTGTGAAGAAAGCTGAGCGCCAAAAAATTGATGCTTTTGAACTGTGGTGTTGGAGAAGACTCTTGAGAGTTCCTTGGACTGCAAGGAGATCCAACCAGTCCATTCTAAAGGAGATCAGTCCTGGGTGTTCATTGGAAGGACTGATGCTTAAGCTGAAATTCCAATACTTTGGCCACCTCATGCAAAGAGTTGACTCATTGGAAAAGACTCTGATGCTGGGAGGGATTGGGGGCAGGAGGAGAAGGGGACGACAGAGGATGAGATGGCTGGATGGCATCACTGACTTGATAGACATGAGTTTGAGTGAACTCCGGGAGTTGGTGATGGACAGGGAGGCCTGGCGTGCTGCGATTCATGGGGTCACAAAGAGTCGGACACGACTGAGCGACTGAACTGAACTGAATTCTTATAATCTCAGCATAATGATTAGAAAGCACCTGGACAGATGAAAGAAACTGTAGAATTTCCATAATGTTATTTTTATAAGCAAGTAATATTTCAATTGTCTGCAAACCTGGATTACAAATGAAGACTCAAAAGAGCAGTACAATAAGGAAAAGCACAAAGTAAATCAGAAAACGGGTGTGGTTGGAAGAGAAAAAGGGAAAGCCTATGTCACAAAGGAATTAACAGAGTGAGAAAGTGGCCCACCCAGGAAGCTGGAGAAGACAAAAGGAGCAAAATGTAGAAAGCCCATCAGGCTGTCACAGCCTGGTTCTGCAGGAGACTTAGACAAACATAAATTCTCATGAATTTTGCTAATCTAGAGGAGGTTTTACAATTTGCATGGTTGTGCTTTTAATGTTTCTTTCTTTTTTTGTTTTTGGAAAGCAGAGGGGGAAAAACACAATGGTTTTAGTTTTCAATATGAAAACCTAGTCCTAATTAACATTTGAAGTCCAATTTTCAGAGATTTCAGCTGGAGGATCTAAAGTCAAGCCCTGGACCCAAAGGGGACTGTGGACAAACCTAAAGCCATGCCCAGATCTCCAGCCTGGTGCAGAGATTGCACAAAACTGGCAGAGACATTCACAAACAAATCTCAAGGGGACTGGAGTTTGGCAGCCAGCGAGCCTGGAAGACAGTTCCAATGTAAGCTAATTTTCATTTTTTCTCTGGATTTTAGCACGTCTAACACATATTTAGATTTAGATTTGTGTGAACCCACGCAATTCCTACCAGAAGTGGAGTAGCTATACTCATTATTGGCTGTTAGGTCATTATTATTTCCACCCTAATTAACTCCTTTCCACTCAGATACTGAAGAACTTGGCAAGAATGTAAAAGAAAAGTAAGCTCATATGATTTGTCTTCTGAGAAGCAAGGGAGGGGTTGATTATTATGTCTGATTTGTAAACAGCTAAAATGTGGCAAAGAGAAGTTTAATTGTTGGCTGTTATTTAAATGACAAAATATCAATGAAAAGGAAATAAAGAGAAGTTAAACAACTTTGCAATCACACAGTGCCTCGAGTGATAAAATTTGGATTGGAACATTTGGTTTTCTGAATACAGGTATCCTCAAAAAGACTCACTTTTCTCTTTTTAATAAGGAATTTATAAAGACATACTTTCTTTTTTTTTTTTTTCTCAGAAAGATCAGTAGCAATTCCATGAGTTCACACTTCAAAGATCAAGTTCTGGGCATGTATTAAAAAAAATGTTGTGACTAGTGATGAAAAAGACATTACTTGAGATAAACCATACAGATAGAAAGGATAAAAGTTCAAGAAAAAAATGGCTGAATAGGGGTTACTATGGGACCGAGTGAAGGCTTATATTTTTAAACCTTAGTCCAAAAGGACCAAACATCAGGTAGAAGCCCGTAACAATCACTTATTTCTTGGGTATTTATCACATGCATGCTAACCTATGACCCTCTCCCACCCCCATCTTCCCCCCTCCATGATCAGAGATGCAGAATGATCAGAGATGCAGTCAGGCATTCTGCACCCAAGTATAAAGCACATCTCCTTAAAAGGGCATTTTAGTCTGACTCTAGCACCTCTCTACCTACCCTTCTGGGCTTAAAGTTTGGGAAAGAAGAAAAGGTTCAATAAAAACTTGATTTTCATGCCATTATTTCTACCCCATGTATTATGTATAGGCCGCCACATCCTAGAGGTACAGCAGGAAACCCAGACAGTGCCATGAGTGATCCTAAAGCACATTGACACAGCTAACAGGGCTACCAACTGGAATACGAATAACAAAAGAAAGGAAGAGAGAAGGCCAAGACGACACAGAAGAAAGAATCTAAGGAATGGTGGAACAGATGGAATGAATTAGTGATGGAAGCATTGTTGATATCAGCTACCAAATGTGTAAAAACAATACAACTGCCCACCTACATTTAAGTAAATGCAGTCAGTGAATAAGAAATCAAGGCTAACCAAGAAGGCCACAGATCTGAACTGGAGTTCTTTAAGAGAAAGACTCTTGGGTATAATCAAGATCAAAATGTATACAGAAGGGAAAAGTCCCTAGTAACAAGGGAGATTTGCAGTTATTTCTGAAAAATCATCATGATCTACATTCTTCTGGGGCCACTTTGAAGGCCCCAAATGACACCTGGCCCCAGGTCCATCTCCATTGTTTACTGAACCTGGTATCTGATCAACAAGTTTAAAAGATAAATTGTATCCATCTAACTGTAAAGCTGAGGAAACAATTCAGAAAAGTTAATGGACTTGTCCAAGAAGCATGTACCAAGGGATGAAACTGAGGTTGAAGCCTGCCTCCAGACTCCTGACAGCCTCCCTTGGCTCCTCCAGGCTGCCCTCGTTGCAAGGCTCTCCAGCATCACAGGGTTGTATTCTCTCCTTCTCCTTCTATTCCTTCCCTACCTTTCTCTCCACTGTGCTACTCTTCAGAAAACTGATACTATCTTTCTCAATTTGAGATGCTCAAAGTCTACCTTCAACTCTCTCTGCTTGCCTGTGAAGGGGAAGAAGCAGGAGTCACTGAAGAATTAGGCCTGTGCTTTTCAAGGGAATAACACACATCCTATCGCTGCTGCTGCTGCTGCTAAATCACTTCAGCTGTGTCCGACTCTGTGCAACCCCATAGATGGCAGCCCACCAGGCTCCCCCATCCCTGGGATTCTCCAGGCAAGAACACTGGAGTGGATTGCCATTTCCTTCTCCAATCCTATCCCTAGGAGCTCACAGATTGTTGGAAGGATGGAGCTGTCATATAATCTTGAAATAATGTGATAAGTGAGATGACAGTCATTTACAAGGGTATGTATAAGAATTTAGAGGAGAAACAGTAGCATGCCCAGAGAAAGTTACTTGAAATATTCCCAAAACTCTTTAAAAACTTTCTACAGTTTATCGGAAGCCTCTAGAACATCAATTAACCATATCCATCTTCAGTATATAATAATACTCATAAGACTCATGGGTGTGTGAACTGTTTCTTGAGTCTTAATATTTATATATTGTTTCAATAAGATTCCATCCTTACACTTGATGTATATTGTTCCTTAGCCAATACTGCAACAAATATGTTACATTACATGCAACTTACACAGCACCTTAAAATCAGTTATTTCACTTGATTCTCACAGAAGTTTTGAGACAAAGCCAGACAGATACTGTACGCAGTTAACAAAGGTAGACTCAGAATTTGAACCTAATTCTGACATCATTCTGCTTCGTCCTCCTGCATGGCTCCCTTTTTGTCCAAAAAGAAAGAGCACAACTTTACAAGAACCTGCAAAAGGTTGAAGAGAGACTAACAGAAATTGTAAGCCAAAATGGGACAATGAACTTGCAAGAGATACATGTTCAAAGAAAAAGTAGAGCCAAAATGTAGGTCAATGGGCACTCAATGTTAATTATCCTACCGGAAGTAAGTTAGTCATTTCTATCCAAAGGGAGGCTGAAGTGTGGCCTTTATTTCCTTTGCATTCCCTAGAGAACAAGATGTTCTTAATTTAAGTGGAACCTAGTACTGTACATTTTGTTAGAATTCATGAATATGACTTTTGGGAAGGAAAGAAGAAAAGGAAGGAAGGGAGGGAGGGAGGAAGGGAAGCAGGAAGGGAAAAAAAGACAGAAGATAACACTTATATGATCTGACAGTATTATGTGTTCATGAATGCAGTGACCACTCACTTCAATTATCACCCCACAAAATGAGGAAAACCCTCCCTGCTACAATAGGTCAGGAAGGTCCCCTGGAAAAGGGATAGGCTACCCACTCCAGTATTCTTGGGCTTCCTTGGTGGCTCAGATGGTAAAGAATTTGCTTGCAATGTGGGAGACCTGGGTTCAATCCCTGGATTGGGAAGATCCCCTGGAGGAGGGCATGGCAACCCACTCCAGTATACTTGCCTGAACAATTCCCATGGACAGAGAAACCTGGCGGGTTACAGTCCATGGGGTCTCAAAGAGTCGGACATGATTGAAGGTCTAAGCATATTTTATATATTTATATATATATATATACACACACACATAATTATAATTTATTTACATTATTGCACAGCAAAAACCAAGACAACATTGAAAAGCAATTTTCCTCCAATTAAAAAACAATTAAAAAGTAATTAAAAAAATAAAGAATAAAAAGCACAGATTGATGGGCCCCACCCCCAGAGCCTCTGATTCAATAAGTCTGGGATGGGGCCTGAGAATAGGCACTTTTAACAGGTTCCTGCTGCTGCTGCTGCTGCTGCTGCTGCTAAGTCACTTTAGTTGTGTCCGACTCTGTGTGACCCCATAGACGGCAGCCCACCAGGCTCCCCCATCCCTGGGATTCTCCAGGCGAGAACACTGGAGTGGGTTGCCATTGCCTTCTCCAATGCATGAAAGTGAAAAGTGAAAGTGAAGGTTCCTAGATGAGGCCAACTGTGCTTGTCCATGGGTCACACTTTGAGGACCCCCGGAGTAGGGGTACCAACAGGTATGTGGTGGTCTATCCTCATCTGTGCCTGATAGCAGTTGGGTGGTGGGGGGGTCATAAGAGGGAACACAGTTTTGTTCTTCATCGCATCAGCAAAGGAGCTGAGAGCAGCCTGGGGGGCTCTGGATACCAGAGCATGTGCTGGGTTCAGTGTGGAGGGAGGACAAATGGGGAAAGCTCTGTGTTGTAACCTTCTGGGAAACACCGAAGCCAGCTCCAGGGCCTGCTGTCTACCCTCCCTCTTGCGATCATGCGTGGAAGCACCAGAAGGGAATTCTCAGGATACCTTTGATCTCGTCCCAGTTCTCGAGTCTTCTGTCTGTTTACTCCCTCCTTCCCTGGCCTCTTCTTCCCCCTTCTTACCCCCTGCTTGGGGGATGAGTCACTCCCCTCCTCCCCTCCCCACTGCCATCTGTTTTTCTAATGATGGCAGAAGATGAGCTGTTTTGCTGGCCGACACCGTAACAAAGCACACTCCAAGCTAGCGTTTCTCCTGATGCACTCTCCCCACGCCAGTTTACTGGTTTCATTTCCCCACCCAGTTTTCTCTTTGTCTCAAACCCCACCCTTTTCCCCGCTTTGGCTTCACATAGATCCCAGTTTCCCAGAATTAGATCAAGAGAAACAGAGATACAGAAGAATGGAGAGAGTTGGGTGTTTATGACTGGAGGGTGCTGAAGTCAAGGGCAGTTAAACAGCTCCCTCTGGCGCTCGAGGTGCAGCCAGAATTATCGAGCATTGCTGCTAAGTGGCTGAATTACTTCCAGTGAGAGGTCTGGATAACAAAGGCTGTTGTGACTGAGACTAGAGTACTTGTATTTGTTACTGGCTATTCCCTGGGTGAGAGGACATGTGTGTGTGTGTGTGTGTGTGTGTGTGTGTGTGTGTGTGTATCCATGTCAGGATTCCTTTGTCATGCTCTCTAAGCAAGGCTGTACCTCATTCTTGACTCTTCCTTGTAATAACTTCTCTTAATCTAGTGAAGGAATTCACAAACCCCTAACTTACCCCCTGGTAGGGGGATGCCCTGAGTGAAGAAGTAAACAGGATTTCTTGAGTTGGTAAAAATTTAGTTTGGGTTAATCACCAGTGGACTACAGGTCCTCCTCAGAGGTTGCAAACTGAGATGCCTGCGTGACCCTGACAGTTGATGTCAATGAGAGAAGCCCAGGAGGTGAGAAGCTACAGGGACTGCTAAGGACAGTGTGAACTGGAGGGCAGCGGCCCTTCTGGCATTCTAGCTGCCACTCAGATCCAGTTAATTGTTGCCAAAGTTGCCAGATATTCTTGTTTTTCAAGAGAAAAATCTTTGCACAGATTTTATATTTATTTGGTGTATGTAAAATGTTACCTATACACATATGAATTTTATGTGGAAATCCCAATTTTTAAGCATTAGCAACCAAAACAAAATTTTTTTAAGACACTGCCCTGGCCAAACCCCTGTCTGTGGGCCATCGAGCTGCAAAACTCTGATCTAACTAAGCTCCAGTGAGGCCCAGTTAGAGACTCCCCAAACCATAAATCATTCTGACTTGCATTTAACTTTATTTTTTATTAAGTAATTTAAAATGGAACCCTGGAGATTTTGCTTTAAAAAAAAAAAGGCAAAATCAGAAATCCTAATATCTGTAATTTGGGGATTATGGAGCTACATGTAAGAGATTGAACAGAGGACATCTGAGCGGAGAAAAGGGCAAGATACTGAACCAGAAGGACTCAAAGCTCTGTGAGTTGAGCAGAGCAGAGAGTGCTGGTCTGGGTTTGAGGGAGGGGGAGTACCTTACCTCGCAGGACTGGATGCAGTGGATCAGGAGGGGGTCTGGGTGCCACTGACGCCGCCCAGTACACATGATGCTCTAAAAGGGAAGAGGGAAAGAACAGAAAACCAAAGCTGAGATACCTGGTCAGTGAGAGGAGGGGCAAATTCTGAGCTTACTCCATCAGCCCAACCCCCTCCCTGAGGAACGAGCCCCAATCAGGCTGCATGAAGAGGTCAAAGGCAGCTGCCCAGTCCTTCCCTTAGAACTGCTAATCCAGCTGGATGGAGCCAAGGTAGAAACTCTTAGCAAAGGGAAGTTTTCATCCTCGTCAATGTCTTCACCCTCCCAGAGCTATTAAAATTTCCAGAGTGGTGTCAGTGTGGTTAAAAAAAGCATCCTCATGTTGAGGTTTGACAGAAAACAACAAAATTCTATAAAGCAATTATCTTTCAATTAAAAAATATATAAAAATTTTAAAAAAGCATCCTCAGTACTAAAATGACTTTATTTTGGCTCTAGGCACAATATCGGTCCCACTTGTTTTGAAATTTTAATGTTGCAAGAAATTGTAAGATGGCTGTGTTGATCAGGAAGCACCATGGAGTTTTAAAGGCTGAGAGATAGAGCTTCATAAGAAGAGCCTTGAACTAAAAGTGGATTTCGGGAATTCTAGATCACTAGATGTGAGTGCCCAAGAGAGGAGTGGAGGCCAAACAGCACTCTGCAACTCTTTAGCACCATTTATCCCCTCCTGTGAGAAATGAAAGAGCTTCTACACACTGGACATAGAGGTTTAATGTGAAACCACCAGCATGGGCAAACTTTGGGAGATAGTGAAGGACAGGGAATCCTGGCGTGCTGCAGCCCACGGGCTCACCGAGTCAGACATGACTTAGTGATTGAACAACACAACACCCCAACACTGGGACTCAAAATGGCACCAGCATTAACTGGTGAGAGTGTAAAAATGTGTTCCTGTGTTCCTGTTAAAACACTGGTGACTCCCTCTAAATCCCAATGGTCATTTGCTAATGTGACTTTTAACCAACAGTTATCTGCTCTTCATGAATAATAACAACTCATGTTCATGGAGGTTTTTTCCCTTCTAATTTTTGCATTTTACACTTTTAAAAGATACACTTCAGGAAAAGAGAAAGTCCCATGAGACGTTTCAAAGAGAAAAAGAGATTCTCTCTATTGGCTACCGATCCACCCATTTGCGGACCTTCATATGCACATTTTAAATTCAGTACAACAGAAATTCAGGGAAACCATACCAAAAAAAATGCACTGTGAGACATGAGTTTTACATTAAATAGACCTTTAGTAATTGAAAATTATACATTCTAGAATTCTAAGACTGTACAGCAATCAGACTGAAGACATTTTCATATATTAACCTGCAGGTATATGAAAATATACCTCACAGTCAGTTATGAAAATGGGAATCTGCAGTATTTTTCTGGAGTTATGTTACTATAAACTAAAAGTCCTGCTTCACAGTTTTCCAAGAGAGGAAATAAATACTATAAATCTTAAAAAAAACCTTGATATTCAAAACTCTATACTGTAATAATATAGAAGATGACTTTGCTTAACTTATAATTGTGCTAAAAAAAAATAGGATTATCAAATGTATACAGTCATAACTTGATTTCCACAGGGGATTGGTTCCAGGTCCTCCACAGATACCAAAATCCAAGGATGCTCAAGTCCCTTATATAAAATGACATACTATTTGCATATAACATCCTATGTATACTTTAAATCATCTCTGGATTACTTATAATACCTAAAACAATGTAGATTCTATGAAAATAGTTGCCTTAAAGTAGCAAATTCAAGTTTTTTTTTGAACTTTCTGAATTTTTTCCCAATGTTTTATCGTTAGATAATGGTAACAGCAAAACATAATAATTTGAACAGCAAATACATGGCAACTCTATTCCTTCTTGTTCATTGAATTCACTAAGGACCCCCAGGTTGCACCCTAGTCAGTCAGTCATTCATATCAAATGTATCAGTAGCTAGGGGCCAGATTCCCCAGGGAACATGATAGATCTGAAAATCCATCGGTCCCCTGGCTGCCTCAGAGAGCTCAGAGTCTATGGGGGAGGAGGCAGCTGGAAGTCCATCAATTTCTCTACATGAAAGGAAACTCAGCCTTAGCATCCTTGCATGATGACTATAGCTAGAACTTGCCAGAACCCTCTGAGTGGATCAGTTCCTCTTATGCCCTTCATACCTTCTACTTCATCCATCACCTTCATAAAGGCCGGAGCACTGATCTTCTAAACTGAAAAATTCTAAACATATTTTGCAAAGGAAAAAAAAAAAAAGAAGGAAAAGAGTCTGTCTTTACTTTTAACTCTTTTTCTCCAGTGCTCTTTTCTGTTATTACTTCCAATTTATTTTTTACCTTTTTGTATTTTTTTTTTTTTGGCTGTGCCATGTGGCTTGTGGGATCTCAGTTCCCTGATCAGGGATTGAAACCAGGCTATGGCATTGAAAGCCTGGAATCCTAACCATGGAACTCCCCTACATCTTTGTATTTTTACATAACTTAATTTTATTACTATGTGATATATGTTCACTGTATAAAATATACACGGCATTAAAGGATACACATCTCCCTCCTACATCTGTTCCTCAAATACCCAATTTCTTCCATCCTATTTTTAGTTCTTTTTTATATCATTACAGAGATAGTCTATGAATATACATATGCATATTAAATTATTTCCTCACACAGATTATAAAATACTGCAATTTTATTTAGTGCTTTATTTTATTATTGTTTGTCTGATTATCTTACTTGATTTCACTTCATAATGTTTCTTGGTGTTCTGTTCATTTTATGGTACACAGGATCCTGCATTCTATTGATTGTATATTATTCCATTTCATGGATGTACCCTAGTTTAATCACACTCATATTAATGGATATTTAAGTTATTTTCAGTCTTTTGCTCTAACAAACAAGGCTTATGTATAAATCATTTCATACATGTGTAACCACATCTGTAGAATCAATTCATGATAGTGGAATTGACAATAGCCATTTCAATGATTTTTAAAATATTCTATGATTCAGTCTTAAGACTAATTCAGAGTGGCAACCTCTTTAATCTCTGTAAAAACCACATCAGTTTCTGGTACTTGTGTCACATGCTTTGTAGACTGCAAACCCTTGTGAATAGACGCCGGGAGCCAGCGTGAGGAACTCCGCCCGTGGCAAAGGTCATGAGGAAGGAGGCTCGACATACGCAAAGGCGGGATCGAGCCTCAGGCGTCCCCCTGGAAATTCTTGAGCATCTATCCCCAAAACCAGAGTCTGCCTACTTTACTACTTTGTGCTCTCACCTACACCTCTGACTTTACGGGGGGCTGTCCCCCACCACCTCTTTCAGAGAAGGAGTTAACTTAGAGCTCCAGTTAATAATAATTCTTGGGTGTGATAGGAGTGTTTCAACCTACAAACTCCTCTGAAGGTTCTCTAGCCTGCCTGACAGGCTTGTCCGGCCACATGTGATTGCTCACAGCCTCCCAACCATGAGAGGCACGAGATGCTTTAAACCTTCTAAAAACAGGTTCTTTAGAGAAGTTAGAAAACTATTAGTATAGTATAGTGGGCTGATTAGAAATTGTATCAGTGAAGGGTTTTTCACTTGTTGAGCCAATGTTTGCTGCTAAGTCTCCACATCCCCTGCCCTTATACACATTAATGAATATATAGAAGAAATAAGTATTAACCTTTGATATTAATCACGTTAGACCTTAGGCTAAGCAAATTCTTTCCTTAATTAAAACCCACTACACCCTCACCCTATAGGAATGTAACTTTATCTGGTACCTTCGGAAGGTGGCGTCTGTTTTAAGAATAATCACCCCTGGAGAAATAAGTGTTCTGGTTGACTGACCGCTGTCACAAGGAGAGGGTCATAAATTGTCAGCAGGCCCCCTGGCTAAAAGATGATGTAACACCCCTAAGACCTCTGTATACATTTGTATAAAGCACCTGACTTTAATAAAAGTCAGGACTGCTGTCCCCACGTGACTTTTGTATAACATCTCAGTGTATAAAAACAGACCCTGGAAATAAAAAATGGGATCAGTTCCTCGAAAGACTGGTCTCCTCATGTCGTGACGTAAATTCCTTGCCTTGGAATTTTATTAGCTTTCCACGTAAACCAAGTTATTCAGCCTCTTTTCTCCACTGAATTTTCCTACTGAGCTATCCTTATTTTATTACTCTTTATATCTCTAATTAATATTTAATTAAAGCTATCGTATCCTGATTGCCGAAGCCATCTCCCCTTCTAATTCCCCGGATCCCCCGGGTCTGGACCCCGGCAAATAGAGACTGTATCCAACTCATAACCTTATCTCAGTGACTTAGAGAGAGACAATGTTTTTAAAATATTTGTCAACCACTAAATAGGATGCTGTATTTTTAGGATTTTTCTTTATCTTCTGGCCTATGAAAATCATTCATCTCATAAGAAAAGATCTGCATAGAGAATTAATTGAATAACTACTTACTAATTAAAATTGGCAGAAAATTTCAAATGTTTTCCAGGTCCTACATTTTTATGTGCACATTTGTGGTGGTGAGCTGAAAGACGGATATGAAACTGGAGGGAAATTAGGAAGAAGCTGGCAGAGAAGGGCCAGCTCCTGGTGAGGTATGTTAAATTAACTTAACAAGAAGGTCATTATGCTAAGATGGCTCTAAATGCCATGGTGGCCTGTGGAAGTAAACCGGAATCTAAGCCCATCAATGCCTCAAGGTTATGAAATTGAAAACAAAGGGCAACCAATTAGGCTTTAAGCAATAACCAGTCAATGATTTCCTTACTTTCTTTTGCCTGTTCTATATAATCAAATCTCTCCCCAACACCTCCTTGTGGAGTACTCCTAACCAGTTCCAGTTTGGCATTGCCTAATTCAAATTGAGATTTGTTCCTATAAACTCTTAAAACCTTTAATAATATGCCTCAGTTTATCTTTTAACAGTTCAATATGATTTTCTTACTTCCTGGAATATTTTTTTTGACAAATTATAATCCTATATATTATATTTGAAAAGTTATGGAGAATAATTGAAAAAATAACCTTATGCCCTCTGCCCAGCTTTATCAAATTATAACATTTCACTTTATGTGCTTCTGGAGTTTAAGACATTAGACGTTCAGTTAAAGTCCCCTATGTGTATCTCTCTAACATCATTTTCCTTCCTTTCTCCCTTCTGGTAACAACTATTCTGACATTTTAAATTATTATTTCTACACATTAGTATATGATTATATAGCTGTTACAATATTAGCAATCCACTTCTCAGATGAGTCAATTGAGAACACTGAGTGCCAAGGATTTGTTTTGAACTTTTCAAAAGGAAAAGATTCATGAGAAAACCAGTTTAAAGATTTTCTTTTGATTGAGCTACTTTAATTTTTAAAAAAAATCAAGAGAAAAGAAGAGAAGAGAGGAAGGAAGAACAAAGGGAGAGCAGATGGGAGAGAAGAAAAGAGGGTAGAGAAAGGGAGGGGGGAGAGAGAGAAGGAGACAGAGAGAGAGAGAGGGAAGGGAGGGAGGGAGGAGGGGAAGGGAAACTAGTTAGGGTTATTCGGAAGGTCATAGGGCTGTATGAAGGCTGTTGCATGTTTAAATGTGTTGCTGAAAGTCACAAGACTGATGGTTAGCCAACATTAAGGTCTAACAAAAAATTGCTCAATTGTTTTTTGTTTTTTGTTTTTTTTATCAGGAATAAGTTACTTAACAGAATGGGCAACTAATCACATCAGGCCACAAAGTTCTGCTCCTGCCCAGGTTTGTAATGATTTCCTTATCATCAATACTATATATGTATGCAGCCCTAAATAAAATACAGTGTTATTCTGAATATCTATTTGGACCATAGCACATTACCCTCCAGTAGGCTTTTGGTTCCTCTTCCCTCATCTTCCAAGACCCCCTTGTCTGTTCTCTAGAGAAGAGGAAATTGATGCTTCAGACTTACTCAAGCAGAGAGGGAACAATTCCATGCTTAAAACAGACGAACAAAGATCTTTGCATGACTCACATCTGAAGGATTTGTTCTCTCATGGTGTGTGGCAAGTGTCACTAGGGCTGTTACTCATAACTGCACCTCTCAAGAGGACCCTCGAGGTGAGGGGAGGGCAAGGATTAGGAGACAAGGGGACACCAGGAGGATGATACCAAATAGTAGGGAGCTGTGCCACTGAAGGGTATTGTCTTTTTTTCTTCCTGCTTTTTTCTTTCTCTTAAAACAGTTTGGTTTTATTTAAGATGTTATTAATCCTTCTGGGACCAACTTGGGAAAGCAAAGTCAGAAATTATAAGATTTGTTTTGACTGAGCAATTCTGTTGATGAGCTGAGGAGTTGAGAGAGGAATTCCACAGTGTTGAGAATTTTTGCAAACCTAATGAATGTAGCCCCAGGAAAATCTCATTAACTTGGACTTCCTAATAATGATATACTAAATTATGATATATTCAATAATTCCTAATTATGATATACTGGAAAAAAGTATTATCCAATCTGAGAGAACTGAATTTATGAAACAAACCAATAGTGAAAATGAGCTGTTGTGATGGATTCTTTTGTATTTCAGAAAGAAACATTTTTAAAAAAAATTCATTTACATGCAAACAATTGCCATACTATGTGTTTTTAAGAAAAACCTCTCCATGAAATCTGGTTCTCAAAAGACCACTTCTTTATAAGGTAAGGCAAAATGCCAATATTCCTATTTTAGAAAGGAAAGTCACAAGATATAATTAAACATTCTGCAGACACAGTGGTTAAGGACAATAATTAAAAAAATTAATCTTATTATTTTTTTGTCGCTCAGGGAAAGTCGGTCAGTCGTGTCTGACTCTTTGCGACCCCATGGACTATACAGTCCATGGAATTCTCCAGGCCAGAATATTGGAGTAGGTAGCCTTCCCTTCTCCAGGGGATCTACCCACCTCAGGGATTGAACCCAGGTCTCCTGCATTGCAGGCAGATTCTTTAACAGCTGAGCCACAAGGGAAGCCCAAGAATACTGGAGTGGGTATCTTTTTGGAAAAACCCAAAGGTTTGCCATGAGAAATGGCGCTGGAGGGGTGGGAGCCATTCTTTTTCCAGGTCTTTGGTTTCGCACAGCAACCGCCTTCTGAGCAGCAAGTGAAATGAATCTTGCATTGAGGAGGAGGTCTAGAGATGAAGGTGGGGCTTCTCAGGTGGCATGAGTGGTAGAGAACCCGCCCGCCAATGCAGGAGAGGTAAGAGACGCTGGTTCCATCCCTGGGTCAGGAAGATCCCCTGGAGGAGGACGTGGTAACCCACTCCAGTATTCTTGCCTGGAGAATCCCGTAGACAGGGGAACCTGGTGGGCTACTGGTCTATAGGGTCGCAAAGGATCCGACGTGACTGAAACAACTTGGCAAGCACACATGGGGATGAAGGTAAGACATCATTCTTATCTCTAAGACTCTTGCTGCTGCTGCTGCTGCTGCTGCTAAGTCGCGTCAGTCGTGTCCGACTCTGTGCGACCCCATAGATGGCAGCCCACCAGGCACCCCCGTCCCTGGGATTCTCCTGGCAAGAACACTGCAGTGGGTTGCCATTTCCTTCTCCAATGCATGAAAGTGAAAAGTGAAAGTGAAGTCGCTCAGTCGTGTCCGACTCTTCGCGACCCCATGGACTGCAGCCTACCAGGCTCTTCTGTCCATGGGATTCTCCAGGCAAGAGTACTGGAGTGGGTTGCCACTGCCTTCTCCCTCTAAGACTCTTACAGTTTGGTATTAGAGTGACAGAAAAGAGGAGGAAGAAGGGGAAAGGAAGAAGATGAAAAGCAGGGATGAGAAAAGCACACAGTGCTCTCAGTGGAAGTCCACGTGGAGCTCTTCCCATACCCTCAGCTCAGGCCCCCTAGATATGAGCGGCGACACTGAGTGCACAGTTGGCTGCTCCTATCTGTCCCAGCTGCCAGATTCCACTGCTCAGTCACTTTGACTGGCAGGAATTTATTTGACAGCCAAGAAGCCTTTTTGTTTTATGTCCTCTCTTTCTGCAAGGTCTCTGCTGACGCCATCATTATAGAAAAGTCTACGTCTGCGGACGTAGTAGGCGAAGCAGGAAGCCGTTATTACAACAGCAAAGACTCAGACAGCCCATTTGGGAATTTCAAATCCTTCACGCTTCCTAAGCCAGAATGCTCTTGAAACATTTAGATACAACATAATAGTATATGTTCATCCTTACTCTCTTCTCAAACTCATAACCAAGCCATTAAACATTGCTTCTTTAGTCAGAGGTATTCCAATAGGAAGCACTGAATCGCCATTGTCTTCCCAGCCCCATTTGTAAAAGGCACAGAAAAAAAAAAAAGGCCTACACACATCAACCTGTACATACACACACACACACTAACAAGCAGAGCATAGAACTTGTAGAATAATATTTCTCTTTCTTATAGATAGCTGGTGATATCTTTTCATAGATGTAGAAATTTCCAAAGGTGAGATTTGTACTAAGTAAACACAAATTCCATTTTTACATAATTCAAAACTATGTGCAAGAAACTGAAAAACACTGCAAAAGTGTTATTTTGAATTTTTATAGCAACCCTTTGAGAGGGTAACAGGCAGGAAGGTCAGAGATCCCCAAGTGGCAGAAGGAAATGAACTGCAAGTGGCAGAAGATTTTGTTTTTGTTTTTCCTTCTCTACACAAAATTAAAAGAGTCTTCTTTTAATTCTGTGTTGATGATACCTGGTTCTGCCTGGAGCTAACCAATGCGTTTTTCTTATGGAAATATTTTGCTTAAGCTGTGTTAATGAAACTATGTATTTGCTTGGGAATCTGCCCTTTCTTCAAAATGGTTCTGCTTAAAGCTAGCTTTTTTTTCTTTTTTCAAACCTTGGGCTGCTAATGGCTCAATAAACCAGTATTCATGTCAGTCTTATTGGGGGCGGGCGGATGACACACCTCGTGCTATCCTATCTCAAAAGTGCATATGATAGGAGAGAGGCCTGGTGAAACTCCCTCAGCCTTGAGGTATCTCTCTTATCTGCTTAGCAGCACCAACAGACACAAAGTTCAGTTCAGTTCAGTCGTGTCCCACTCTTTGCAACCCCATGAACTGTAGCACACCAGGCCTCCCTGTCCATCACCAACTCCCGGAGTTCACTCAGACTCACGTCCATCGAGTCAGTGATGCCATCCAGACATCTCATCCTCTGTCGTCCCCTTCTCCTCCTGCCCCCAATCCCTCCCAGCATCAGAGTCTTTTCCAATGAGTCAACTCTTAGCATGAGGGGGCCAAAGTACTGGAGTTTCAGCTTTAGCATCATTCCTTCCAAAGAAATCCCAGGGCTGATCTCCTTCAGATTGGACTGGTTGGATCTTCTTGCAATCCAAGGGACTCTCAAGAGTCTTCTCCAACACCACAGTTCAAAAGCATCAATTCTTCGGCGCTTAGCCTTCTTCACAGTCCAATTCACATCCATACACGACCACAGGAAAAACCATAGCCCTGACTAGATGAACCTTTGTTGGCAAAGTAATGTCTCTGCTTTTGAATATGCTATCTAGGTTGGTCATAACTTTCCTTCCAAGGAGTAAGCGTCTTTTAATTTCATGGCTGCAGTCACCATCTGCAGTGATTTTGGAGCCCAAAAAAACAAAGTCTGACACTGTTTCCACTGTTTCCCCATCTATTTCCCATGAAGTGATGGGCTGGATGCCATGATCTTCGTTTTCTGAATGTTGAGCTTTAAGCCAACTTTTTCACTCTCCACTTTCACTTTCATCAAGAGGCTTTTTAGTTCCTCTTCACTTTCTGCCATAAGGGTGGTGTCATCTGCATATCTGAGGTTATTGATATTTCTCCTGGCAATCTTGATTTCAGCTTGTGCTTCTTCCAGTCCAGCGTTTCTCAGGATGTACTCTGCATATAAGTTAAATAAGCAGGGTGACAATATACAGCCTTGACATACTCCTTTTCCTATTTGGAACCAGTCTGTTGTTCCATGTCCAGTTCTAACTGTTGCTTCCTGATCTGCATACAGATTTCTCAAGAGGCAGATCAGGTGGTCTGGTATTCCCATCTCCTTCAGAATTTTCCATAGTTTATTGTGATCCACACAGTCAAAGGCTTTGGCATAGTCAATAAAGCGGAAATAGATGTTTTTCTGGAACTCTCTTGCTTTTTCCATGATCCAGCAGGTGTTGGCAATTTGATCTCTGGTTCCTCTGCCTTTTCTAAAACCAGCTTGAACATCAGGAAGTTCACGGTTCACATATTGCTGAAGCCTGGCTTGGAGAATTTTGAGCACTACTTTACTAGCATGTGAGATGAGTGCAATTGTGTGGTAGTTTGAGCATTCTTTAGCATTGCCTTTCTTTGGGATTGGAATGAAAACTGACCTTTTCCAGTCCTGTGGCCACTGCTGAGTTTTCCAAATTTGCTGGCATATTGAGTACAGCACTTTCACAGCACCATCTTTCAGGATTTGAAATAGCTCAACTGGAATTTCATCACCTCCACTAGCTTTGTTCGTAGTGATGCTTTCTAAGGCCCACTTGACTTCACATTCCAGGATGTCTGGCTCTAGGTCAGTGATCACACCATCGTGATTATCTGGGTCGTGAAGATCTTTTTTGTACAGTTCTTCTGTGTATTCTTGCCACCTCTTCTTAATATCTTCTGCTTCTGTTAGGTCCATGCCATTTCTGTCCTTTATCAAGCCCATCTTTGCATGAAATATTCCCTTGGTATCTCTAATTTTCTTGAAGAGATCTCTAGTCTTTCCCATTCTGTTGTTTTCCTCTATTTCTTTGCATTAATCACTGAAGAAGGCTTTCTTATCTCTTCTTGCTATTCTTTGGAACTCTGCATTCAGATGCTTATATCTTTCCTTTTCTCCTTTGCTTTTCGCTTCTCTTCTTTACACAGCTATTTGTAAGACCTCCCCAGACAGCCATTTTGCTTTTTTGCATTTCTTTTCCATGGGGATGGTCTTGATCCCTGTCTCTTGTACAATGTCAGGAACCTCCGTCCATAGTTCATCAGGCACTCTATCTATCAGATCTAGGCCCTTAAATCTATTTCTCACTTCAGAAACTAGCAAGGGGGCACTCTTTCTGTCCCCTTACGATGTCTGTGTCAGAAGCTTTCCCTATCTCTATTATACTTTAATAAAACTTTGCTACACAAAAAGCTCCAAGTAGTCAAGCCTTGTCTCTGACCCAGAATCGAAATCCTCTCCTCCAGAGGTCACAAATCCCAGCATAACACATGGCTCTCAGCAGCAACCTTTCACCTTCAAGACAGAATACCATCCCCATTCTTGCCACTGAGCCGAAAGAGGCTCCAACGTGTAAGTCAAATAGTATTTGAACCCAGGAGAGCCTCACTCTTCCTTTTATGACAGTTGCCACTTGGAGTTGTTTTTCATCAAAATGCCTTACTACCCAAGTTCTTGGAAATTCTTCCTTTAATGAAAAGTATATTATTCTAGGACTCAGGTATCATTTTCAGGAGTAAAATCCAGAAGAATCCCCAAAGACAGGCAAACAAATTTTATAGGAACCTGAAAAGTTTACTTGATTGTTCTTTAAAAACAAACTCACAATAAGGAAAAGCAGTACTATAGGGAAATCTCTCTCTAAATTATTTTGTTAGACTTCACGGGGAGGGAAGGAAAGTGTGGGAACAAGGAGGCTCTCACGGTTGTGACAAGGGACTTCTTCTCTGTTTGATGGGCAAAGTAATCCAGATGTACACCAGACTACAGAAAACACGGTGATTCAGGGGAAATCACTGAACTTGAAGTCAGAAAAGTTGGTTGCACTGCTCTCTCCAATTCTTGAAAGCCGTGCAACCTTGGACAGATCATCCGACAAGATCTAATTTGTCTGTGAAATAAGGATAATAAAATCCTTTTTCCCCTAGTTTATTGGTTTATGAGAAGATTCAAATGAAATTATAAATATCTAAAATATATATTTTATATATACAACTTTGCAGGCAATAAAGTGTTATCCAAATGTAAGACATCATTTTTATTACAAAGAATGAAATCATTGGAAGCAGACTAGAGAAAATGATGCAATTTAATCCACTGCTCTGTTGTCTTGCCAGATACCAGGTATTTGAAGTATGGGAGATAGCAGAGGTTTACATGTAATAGGAGATCATCATTTACTAAACAAATGAGCCAGGCTCCAAATAGGTGTGCTTTTACTTAAAACATTTATGTTGCCAGAATTTTATAATAGCAGTGTTTTGCAAAGTTTTACAACGGAATTACTTGGGGTGCCTGTTAAAAAATACATACCCCAAGGCATTGTGAACCTCTCTGAAGAGGGGAAGACAGGTCTGCTCCCTTTACAAACTGCCCAAGTGATTCTAAAGGACACCAAAACTCAAGATTGAGTATAATATGGAACATCCTTCAAGATAAATCGATGTAAGCTATGAAGCTTTTACTTGAGGAAGATTTTCATTTAATACAACGGCTTTGGTGTAATAGGCTCTTCTTTGTGAGTGTTAGGTAGGTAGACTAGGGAAAGGAGTCCAAGACAAGGAAGGGAAAAGCCTGAGAAAATAGAACAAAAGAAGGTCTGAGGACCGGGGTCAGGACCTCAGGTAAAACAAGCAACACTCCTGGCTGGCCCAATTTACATAGGACAGGCCCAGGGAGAGATAAACATATAAAAAGAGGAGCCAAAGCTAGTTCTCTCTCTGTCTCCTGCGTGCTGGGGCACTCTTCTCTTCGCGTCTTTGGATCAACGTGCCCTCACGTCTCAGAGATGGATTTTCCTGCTATCTTCTAAATAAAATACAGCTGTAACACTGAGCTGTAACACTGATTTGTCTAAGAGCTATAACATGGTCCTTTCGAGACCTGAGAGCTATAACGTCGTCTATCCAAGACCTAAGAGCTGTGACATGCCGAGGGGGCTTTAATGTCCGTCACTCCAAATCTTTGTTGTGATGAGACCAAGAACTGAGGAACTTATACTCGTGTGACATGAGGACAGGCTTAGATCTCCCACCCCTCAAGAGCCATTGAATGCCACGAAATGGCAGACATTATGGGTCATCTGTGGTTAGTGCATAATCTCATTTCTGAGGATCTGGGAACACAAGCGTAATAACCTCATCATTGTCTCCTGTGCTTCCATTGACTTTTTCTTGTTTTTCTGTTTTAGTAAAGTTTCAGTTCCCTAAAGGTGAAGCATCCCATGTAAGCTTCATTTGTAAGCAATCCTTCTTAATTTCATTATATCTATAAAAGAGCTGAGAGAGTACAGGTAATAGCATGCTGCTTAGCGAATGTATGATAATGAATATTAACATTGGATTAACCCTTGGTTTCCTTTTGGCATAAAAAATACTGATTTGGGGATTCAGGAAATGTCAATTATGCTTTCAACCTTTGAACTTCTGACTTTTGGGTTTTTTTAGGAACAAACTCTTTCAAGGTAAGAATGAAGTTCATTTTGTGAGTTACTTCGATTCTTCCACTACAGTGTTGGAAGCAGCTAATTTAATTATTTCACTTTATTTTCACACAGAAACATGGCACTAGTCTCAAGGGTGCCACTAAAGTAATGGTGCTGCTAACCATATTGCACACTATGACCCACCACGACATTATTTAGTTGCATCTCCAAATTATAAAAAGCATGGTGTGCCATTACAGATGAGAGGAGGCAGGCAGAAGTGAGGGGAAGCAGCTTGCCTCCAGTAGGAATGACAGCCAACCAAGAAAGATTACTATGCATCAATCACAAAATTAAATTCTGGTCACATGCTTCTCATCTGATACTCATACTAACCTTACGAGTTAAGTATTACACCTATTTTAAACAAGGAAATGGAGTCACAGGACAGTAAAGCAGCCTAAAATGATGTAGCTCATGAAGAACAGAGATTATGAATAAAAACTCAACTTTTTTTTAAACACAATTTTTTTTATCCCAAGATCTACAGTGTTCCTTAGATGTTATCATCGTCAAAATTGTGCTTGGATAACCTATTTTCCAAAACCAGGAATTTACTTACTAGACCATAGTCATGATAAATGCAGTGATACAAATGATAACGTTTGATGTTTGGCTTAAGAAGAAAATAAATTCTGCATTTTCTCTCTGGCGTTTGCAACTTGCAATTGACAAGGATATAATTATATATAACTGTAGGAAGCTGCAGCAACATACTCAGTTTGAGGAGAAGATATGTGTTTACTTCCAAAGTAGAAAATGATGCCATAGCAATTTCTTTGCTTACTCGACTAACATTTATAAGACACCTACAATTTGCCCCGTGCTGAAAAAGGAAGTAGGAATATAAACATGAACAAAATGCTATGGAATAGAGGTAAATAAATAATAGTGACTCCCTTGAAGGACAATGGAGAAAGGAGAGGTTTTAATAAAACAGAAGATACTGTTTTCCAGTTTGGAAATAGCCAAGTCTCTGCTGTCTTCATGAAGAAAAGTGAACTGCTCTTTCTGAATGTCCCATTCAGAAAATGGAAGTGGAAGAATCCCTATCACTGGAAGGCCTGCACTCTGGTCTCACAAACCCTGAATCCACTGACTATGCTCATCGGATACCTTGTTGGGCAGATGCTAAAGTAAGTGTAGAAGGGTTCCTGAAGCAGTTCATCTCTCAGGTGGAGAAAATGGATTGTAAAAGTTCCAAGCCTTTACCCCTTTAGCTGCTTATAGAGAAAGAGAAGTCTTTCACATAAGAAGTTGAGTTAGAGGGACTGACAGGGGCTACTCTGCCTGGCACTCCAGGAACACGAGGCAGAAGTCCTTTCTTCAGGTATTCTAATTCCAGCTAAACCTTCACAACAGACTGTGGGAAATGGTGCAGAAAGTCCAGAAAGGCCAGGGGATGGGAGAACCAGGCAAGGTGTTTTTCTGGCTTTCTCCTTTCCACTTCCAACTGGACTTCCCAGAGTCCCTCCCCCTGGTGCAGTTTTCTCTTTGGGTTCAACATCCTTAGAGGAGTGCACCATGCACTACAGGGTCTCGTCTGCCTGCCTCTGTCCTATCCCATGTTTCTAGCTCCCATCTCCCCTCTCCCTCACCACAGCACATACTCTGGTTTCAGACACACAGAACTTCTTACCCACTAGAATGTTCCCTTTGATCATAGTTTATAACCCAAAGGAAGAGCTTCCTGGTCTATTGCTCCTTCCCCAACTCCAAGGTCTTCCCTGGTGGCTCAGATGATAAAGAATCTGTCTGCAGTGCAGGAGACCAGGGTTGGAAAGATCCCCTGGAGAAGGGAATGGCAACCCTGGTATTCTTGCCTGGAGAACACCATGGACAGAAGAATCTGACAGATGACAGTTCATGGGATCCCGAAGAGTCTGACATGACTGAACGACTAATGAACACCCCCCCCCCCAGAGTTCCCCAGCAGAAGAATTAGTTGCTTCCTCTAAGGTGTTCCTATAGTTCTCTACCACAAACAAGGCACTTCTCATGTTGCATTATTATAAATGGTCATTTTTATGGCCAGATTGTAACTCTTGTAAACAGAGGGACTCTCATTTTTCCCTCTTTATATTCCCAGCACTTAGCATAGTTCTAGGGCACACAGTAAGCCCCAGTAAGTGTTTGCTGAGTGACTGAATTGATAGGGTCACACTCCTCCCATCCCCCACCCCTGAATCATACTTATGTATTTGTTCCTTATCCTCCTGCTTTAACATACATCCTCGCCAATAACACAGCACAATTAGCCTGTGAGGAAAAGGGAGCAATCTGAGAATGAATTCCAAATGAAATGTGGTACCTCTCTAGAGTCTATGTCTTGGTGACTCTGCAAGAACAAACTTCTAAGGTTTTTGTTTATTAGACAGTTTAATAAAACAAGCCATCTTCCAGGCTTTCTGATATCCCCACCCTTCCATTCTAAGAAGAAATAATGTATCACCATCTTCTCCATCTTTCTCTTTTTCATTTATTCATTTCACACAAGTATTTATTGAACACTTACTCCATAGTAGGTAGTATTCTAGGATCTGGGATATGGTAGTGAACCATAATTCTTCAGTGATCTTTTGATCTTTTTATTCTAGTGGCAGAAAGAGACTGATTAATATATAAGATAAATGAGTTAAATATATACTATGCATGGTCACGATAAGTCCTAAGGAGAAAAAGATAAAAGAGGGAAGAGAGACAAAAGTGTAGGGGAGTTAACATTTTAGATAGTGTAGTCAAAGGAGGCCTTCCTGACATTGAGTAAATTGAGGAAGGAAGCTGAGGAGCAGGACATGAAGATACCCAAGAGAAGAGCATTCCAGGCAGAGGGAACCATGGGGCAAAGGTTCTGAGGTGGGATGTGTCTGGCATGTTCAAGAATCAGCCAAGAGCTACTGTGGCAAAATTAGAGTGAGCCAAGGAAGGCACGTGGGAGAGGAAGTCAGGGAGGTAAAGGTGATCAGAGGAGGCCATGGAACTGAGAACCAAGGTTTCAGAAGGACCAGATGTGTGGATGTTGAATTCAGTAAGAGTTATGCCAGTAGTATTAGGTAAGGTAACTACGAGTCAGGAGCTATAAAGTGGTTAAGAAACCAGGGGAGGGACATCCCTGGTGGTCCAGCGGTTAAGAATCTGTCTGCCAATTAGAGGACATGGGTTCAATCCCTGGTTAGGATGATCCCACATGCCTCAAGTCAGCTAAGCTTGTGCGCCACTGCTTAATCCTGTGCAGCTTGGAGTCCCCAAACCACAACTAGAGAAAGCCCGTGCACAGCACTGAAGACCCAGCACAGCCATTAAAAAATAAAATGAATTAAATAAATAAAGTCAACTTCTCTTACTTCCTTTCATCATTCTTTCCCTGTTTTCAGTTTTTTTCATTGTTTTATCTTTTCCTCTCTACTCTTCTCTTATCTTTATTCATAACTTTGGTTTATCCTGCATTTTGCTGTTTTATTTTTTAAAACGCTTTTTATTGGAATAGAATTGATTTACAATCTTTTTTTTTTATTAGTGGTAATTTTCTCTTTAAATTTCCTTCCTGTATTATCATATTTTATGCCTCTCGGTCATCCTTCTATATTCTGTTAAACTTTCCTTTGGATATGGGTCATCTTTTCTCAAGCTTTTCTCTTTTCTTATTTATTTCCAGTTCTTCTCTCTAGGAATGATCCGTGTGGTTATTCGTTCTAAGGATGCTTTGAAAGCCTCTGAAATTACACCTGGGAATATGCTGCCAGTTGAGAATTGCTTAGTGTCTTACCTCCTTAGCATATAAAAATGACTCTTTTTCTCACCTGTACTCTGACCGGTTCCATCCAGTGCTCCAGAGTGTCAGTAGTGACATTCTCAGGAAGGATTACAGGATCATTAGGGAGGACCGTACACAATGGGGAACACACTGCACCTGAAGGAACAGAAATTTACGATAGACTTCATGCATCTCAGTGTTTCACTTCCTGGAATCATTAGCTTTATTTTTCAAAAACAATTGCTTTCTACATTGTGTTGTTGTTGTTCAGTCACTAAGTCTTGTCTGACTCTTTGCAACATCATGGACTGCAGCACACCACGCTTCCCTGTCCTCCAGTGTCTCCTGGAAGTCTGCTCGAATTCATATCCATACAGTCCATCATTCTACATTGTAGATCACCTCATTAACATGGTCACAGGCAAGGCTGATACTCATTGACTATGCACCTGTAGGGATGCTCCTACACTCACAAGTAAAGAACCACTGCACCAAGTTAAGTCCCTGGCTCCAAGTGCTCTTCCCCTTTCTGGTCACATATACCTCCTCCTCTAGAATCCCTGAAATCTCTGTATGACCCAGCAATAAAAGATTTAATTCCTGCTCTGCAGACCTCTGAGACCCCACTCCAGGACTCCGGCCAGCTAAGGTCTATACTGATTGGTTGATGCCTTTTAAGTACTTTTAATAGCATTTCTGCTTATATGATTTCCTGAAGCTGATAATTGCAGGATCTATTATCTAAAAACTTTACTAACTGGGGAGAAAATGGCCCAGAAATCATGAAGGTGGATTTATAGTGCCTGAAACACTGAAGATCATTACTCTGGTAGCCAAGAAACCTACTGATTAGAAGAGGAAATGTGGAGAAATCAAAAGCAGAGATTTTGGTTCTGTGGTGGCCTTTCAAAGGAAAATCCCACTCTATTTCTTTGTACATGAAGCCTGAGTATCTTCTAAAATTCTATTCAAAGAAGGCAGACTCTCAAGGTTCTCTATTTCCACATCTAAAGATTTTATGATCACCAAGTTTCTTTTCAGTGTTATCTATATTCCTGTTTTACACTGACTTGTATAACTCAAAGAATTACATGAATCTTAAGGACTCTACACATGTGAATATATGATACATTAATGTAGAAATTAGAGGGTGGGGATATAAGAATTTTCTCATGAGGCACCACACGAGAAGCACAGTCTCAGCATCTTACTACTCCTTGTCTGGCCACAAGATTTTTCAGTGCAAACAGTAAATTGAAGATGGTAAAAAACAGTCTCAGAAACTAACAAGCTTTCTCATTAGCTCAAGTTTTATCTACTGGCGTTACACATGTTAGAATGACTTGGAAAATTACTCCTTGCTCATGCAATTAAAAACTTAGGGTTAGTCTCAACACTTTTTTCACAAACAGGATCTCTTTTCTATGATGCTTAAGTTCACACAGAGCCAATTTGAGTTAATTTCACTTTAAATTATCCCTGGCCACAGAGACTTTTATCTTCACTTGCTTCATAATTCGAAAAGACATATGCGCCCAGATGTTCAATACAACGCTATTTACAATATCCAGGACATGGAAGCAACCTAAATATCTATCAACAGATGAATGGATAAAGAAGATGTAGCACATATATACAATGGAATATTATTTAGCCATAGAAAGGAAAGAAATTGAGTCATTTGAAGAGACATGGATCTACCTAGAGACTGTCATACAGAGTGTAGTAAATCAGAAAGAGAAAAACAAATATTGTATATTAATACATATATCATTGGAAAAGACCTTGATGCTGGGAAAGATTGAGGGCAGGAGGAGAAGGGGACGACAGAGGGTGAGATGGTTGGATGGTACTACCGACTCAATGGACATGGGTTTGGGTGGACTCTGGGAGTTGGTGATGGACAGGAAGGCCTGGTGTGCAGCAGTTCATGGGGTCATGAAGAGTTGGACATGACTGAGCTACTGAACTGAACTGAACTGAATACTTATATATGGAATCTAGAAAAATGGTACAGACGAACCTATTTGTAGGGCAGGAATAGAGACACAGACATAGAGAATATACACGTGGACACAAGAGGCAAATGAAGGGTGGGATGAATTGAGAGAGGAGCATTGACATTTATACACTACCATGTGTAAAATAGATAGCTAGTGGGAACCTGCTGTATAACACACGGAGTTCAGCTTAGTGCTCTGTGATGACCTAGATAGGTGGGGTGGGGGGTGGGAGGGGGTCCAAGAAAGGGTGAATATATGCATACATATAGCTTATAGGAGCAGAGAAGGCAATGGCACCCCACTCCAGTACTCTTGACTGGAAAATCCCATGGACGGAGGAGCCTGGTGGGCTGCAGTCCATGGGGTCGCTAAGAGTTGGACACAACTGAGTGACTTCGCTTTCACTTTTCACTTTTATGCTTTGGAGAAGGAAATGGCAACCCACTCCAGTGATCTTGCCTGGAGAATCCCAGGGACGGGGGAGCCTGGTGGGCTGCCGTCTATGGGGTCGCACAGAGTCGGACACGACTGAAGCAACTTAGCAGCAGCAGCAGCTTATTCACTTCACTGTGCAGCAGAAAGTAACACATTGTAAAACAACTATCCCCCAATTAAAAAAGAAAAGTTGTCCCTAGGTTCTGGAGCCAGGTTCACCATAGAGAAAGAATGGCTGCTGATCCAGGCAATCAAAGACAATCTCAAATTGCTCCTTTGGGAACTCTCTGCTCAAGGTACAGCAGCAGAGAGTATGAAGCAGGTGTCCAATGCATGTGTGGTATGTGGCTACACATTCCCACCTTTCCTCTTTGAACTACAACTCCTACCAAAAATCAATCCATTTTCAGGCTATACTGGGTAACATGACCAAACACTACACAAATCACTCAGCAGCACTACCAACATTACATGTGTGTGGAGGAGTGGGGAAAAAAAAAAAAGTGTCATAAATTTCATTTTAACTGAAGCAGCTCAAAGTCAACTTGGATTTCTGTCCACTCCTCAGGCAGAATGATGGAGCTGATCTAAGACCCAGCCAGGCCTGATAGAAGGATTACTTGAGAGCAGAAGTCAGACTCTCTTCCCAAACATACCTATCCCATATCCTTGTTCACACTTGTACTCCACGAGTTTCAGCTCCGAGGTGGGTGGTGGGCATTCCCCTTGCAGGTTCTCGCATAACTTGAACTCCTCACTCCACACTCCCTCCTTCGTGCAGCGAATGGGAAGCTAGAATATCAAAAGTTGAAAACATGGACGTTATAGTTTTGCTAACTTCTTTTAGGGTGTGGGCAAAAGCAGTCTGCTTAAATGGTAGCGTTCTCCAATTGTAGAACCTGGACTAAAAGACACTATTAAGATAATAAACTATGTTGCTATTGACTTTTCCCCAAAAAAGTCAAGACAAGTTTTTTACTGTTTTGATGTGAAGGAATCATGAATAATTTTGTCATTAGAAAATCATTAACAGTGTGTTTTCCTTTGGATATAAGGATACAGTAAGCTACCAAATGGGACCCATGTATTCTGAGATAGCCTTGGGAAATTTTTTTCCCAGATGGTGTCATTTTTGCATTGATCCATTCATACTCTCCCACAAATGCTGCTTGTGGCAGATGTCAGATTTTTTGCAAGATGAGTTTGAGCCAGTGGGACTAATTCATAATTTTTCTGAAGGTGCTTTTTGCTTTTCTGTCTGGTTGAATGGACACGTCATAGCTGCTTTTTGTCTCATCAAAGTTCTATTCCCTTTCTCTACATGTGTGCTTGTTTGTGTAACTCTTGGCTTCATGTCCCCAGTAATCACTAAGTATCTTATATGCAGAACATAGAGAATAGCACTAACTCACAAAGCTCAAGAAAATAAGATTTTAGAATTACAGATAAACTCTCCCTTCATCCGGCCAACTCCTTGAGCCCTTAAACAATTAGTGCGAGCAGGTGTGCTTGATTTCCCAGGGGACTCATTTCATGGCGTATTCTTTTCACATGTGTCCTGTGGGCTTTACCTTAGAGTACTGAACATTGAGATAAAGGCACATGCCAGGAGAGAAGGTAAAGTCATTGATCTCTGCTTAGGAAGTCTGCTTAACTTCCTGTCTCTGGTTTGTGTAGGGTACTTGAAAAGCTTCTAAAATAAAATTGACTTTAGTCGCCTAACCACGATAAGACTGTGGTTTTTGTTTGAGACCTCTTGCGCCAAAATCCTAGGGAGAACAACAGTCCAACAGTGCTTTCAGCTTTGCCTTTGCTGAGGAATTTGTGTTTCTGTTCAAGACTGTTTTCTATTAAAAAGTATGATACCAGCATTTCTAGCCAAGTTAGTTTGGGGGAAATCACATTGCCAAATCAGAATCTGAGCCTTTTTGCAGTTTACTCAGGTATCTAACCTATCAGGTTGTTCTTCTTATCCAAGAGGAGAGAATATTCCAAGAACGTAGTATCTTCTGAATTCCCTATTAAATGATATCAACATCTCTGGTTAGAATCCCAACTTAGCCCCTGTCTGTTGCCATTCATTTAGATTATTTTATTCAACATTCTCGAATTGGTCACCAAGATTGGAGCACAGCCTGCTCCAAAATAAAGTTCAAGTCATCCTTACCCTTTTACTTTCCTGGTTACATTTGACCAAACATTGGCTGTCGAGCTCAAAGCCATTGGTGCATTCATACATGCCTTCAAATACAGGGGAGGGGGGCTTGCACACCACTGGGACACAGCTGCCTTGCTCCCAGATTCCACTCTCCAGGCACTGAATCTTCAGAGACTTCCTGACAAGACAAAACAAAAGAGTCCATCAGAATCCTCAAGGGGGTTATGGGAGAAGTCTGGACCCTCAGCAACATGGGACAAGGATTAGCCAATAGACGGGAGCAGTTGGTTCTTGTTAGCCCAGAGTCTTACCTCTTCATCCTAATTTCTAAGCCATGGAAGGAAAAACAGTAATAATGCACTTTACAGCAGTGATTGCATTGTTATGTAGTAATATTGGTATATTCCTCTCCAGAGACCTTGTTAACTATCTGTGCAGCATCTAGATTTTGCAATTGGGTTTTCTCTAATGTTGTCATCTTGGAGCAGTCTCACACTTAAGTGCACTGGGAAATACCAGGTAGGATGGCGTACAGCAAAGGTTATCACACACTCAGGGGACTACCCAGAAATCATCTGAGGATCATCAGTATTAATATGGTAATGGAATCAATGAAGCTGCCAATATTTATTGGTTCTCCAGAGAGGAGAAAAGATACAGCAGTGGGGGGTCTTCTTAAAACAGAAGCTCTTACCCTGAATTTCATAAGGGCAAGAGTATTGCTGGAAATGACTATGGCCATTTTGTTTGCTGGCAAGTCCATTTTTTTTTTCTTGGAAAGTATTCATAGCTTTCATCAGATTCTCAAAGTAGACATGACTCAATACTGTCCTGGAATAACTGCCCTTCCTTCCCATGCAGAGATACGGCCTCCACCCAGAAGAACTGCATTTGAGGTAGTCGATAATCAGTAGGATTAGGTCTTACCACTTCAAACTCCATCCCATTTCCTTCCTAACTCATTGCCAAACTGAAAGTGCTTTCCATTTGCTGTTTTAACGCATCCAGTTCTGACTCAGAACATTCCCAGTCATATAATCTTGTGATTCTAAAATAGAAATAATCCTTTGTCCATTGATTCAAGGGCTTCCCTGGTGGCTCAGTGGTAAAGAACCTGCCTGCCAATGCAGGAGAAGCAGGTTCAATCCCTGGGTCAGGAAGATCCCATGGAGGAGGAAATGGCAACCCACTCCAGTATTCTCGCCTGGGAAATCACATGGACAGAGGAGCCTGGCCGGCTACAGTCCACGAGGTTACAGAGTCAGACACGCCTTAGCGACTAAACAACAACAACCACTGATTCAATCACATGATGGCCTTGAATTGTTATTTTCCAGTATCATGATGCCCTTTGAAAATTTAAATATGGCCCTCACCCACATACTTTTAATGGACTTCTGTACAATGCCTCCTGCATGCTTTGCCAGTATTCTAATATTATATGCCAGTATTCTAATATTATACTAGTATAACATTTATCAAATTATTTTATAAATGTGTATATGTTTGTCTACTAGGCTGGAAGCTGCCTGAAGGCAACAATTGTGTTTTATTCTTAATTTCAATTCCCAAGAACAACAACAAAAAATCTGTCTTATATTAGGCATTAATGAAATATTTACCAAACTGAATTATTTAACCAAAACTCACAGTGCATTAAGCACACTGCAGAGCACACTAAATATTTTAGTAAACCAAATCACCAGGATATCTCTACTGAAGTAGTATTATCATTCCCATTTCATAGATGAAGAAACTACTCCAAGATGTTCAGTAATTTTACCAAGATCCTACAGCCCAGAATGTAGTTGATTTTGAGTAATTTAAATAAATTTTAATAGTTTAACATTATACATTTTAATAGTTTAACATTATAAATTTTAATAGTTTAACATTATATATTTTAATAGTTTAAAGGGCTTCTCTCATATCTCAGTCAGTAAAGAATCCACCTGCAATGCAGGAGACCTGGGTTCGATTCCTCGGTCTGGAAGATCCCCTGGAGAAAGAAATGGCAGCCCTCCAGTATTCTTGCCTGGAAAATCCCATGGACAGAGGAGCCTAGCGTGCTACAGTCCATGGGGTCGCAAGAGTCGAATACGACTTAGCTACTAAACCACCACAGTAGTTTAACGTATTTTAACAGTATCCATTTAGATATTCATGAAGGAGTACTTAATTTATGGTTAAACAGTTATTTAGATTCATATTCATACCTTCATCCCCAGTAGTATTCTAGGAAAGAAGGCTGATTTTATGACTGGAATTCTTTAGCATCATAGTTTATGTGGACATATGTCTAGTATCTGTCAATAATAAATATTATTTTTGAGCTATATTTCAGGTGTTTGGCAAAATACCTACACACATAATTTCATCGAATCCCCCAAATATCAGTTAAAGGTAAATATTATCCACATTTCAGAGAAGAAAACTGAGCCTGAGAGATTTAAAGCTAGCTCAAAGATCCACAGTTAAAGCTGCAGACAGGATTTGGACCCACATCAGCCTGCCATTGAATCCTATGGTCCTTCCTGGGTCAGGTTCTTCTGCATGTTATGCTCTACAATCCACTTTGAATATCCATAACATCTCTTCTCCACTTTGAGTATCCATAACATCTCTTCTCCACTTTGAGTATCCATAACATCTCTTCTCTACTGAACAGTCCTTTATTCAGATGCCACATTTGTAAGTGTGACCAAAAAAAAAGAAAGAAAAGAAGATTCATTTGAAATTTTTGCATTGAGCAATAACTTACATATAGAAAACTGCATAACTCGGTATACAGCTCAAGAATTTTTACATGTGAATAACTTGGGTACTCATCACTC
The DNA here is from genome assembly GCF_029407905.1 of Bubalus kerabau. NCBI lineage: Eukaryota > Metazoa > Chordata > Mammalia > Artiodactyla > Bovidae > Bubalus > Bubalus kerabau. The sequence continues at coordinate 112,857,696 of NC_073628.1, read as the reverse complement.
AGATCAAGACACAGAGAATTTCCAGTCCCCCTAAAAATCTCCCTTCACAACTGAATATCCCTGCAATCCATACTCTCTGACTTTCATCAACATGGATTTATTTTGCCTGTTCTTGAACTTGATATAAATGAAATCATGCACTATGTGCTACATGGCTTCTTTCCCCAAAGGAAGATGACATTTTCAAAATGTCTTCTCAAATCTATCTTCAAGGAAGTGTAGGCAGTTCTTTTTACTATAATGACGCTCTTGTTTGTCTCTCTCCAAGACTGGATATTCTACTCCTTTTTCACACTACAGAGTTTATATCCTCCCAGAGACTCTCCTTTCTACCACGTCCCATAGATGAAATCCGCCCCCCACCTCGGCTGAACTGACATCCCCCGGCTGCAGAGAGCAGGCAATACCATTGACACCAGGGGAGAGGCAAAGCTGTAAACCTTGCATGTCAGCATGGTTATAAAGGAAAACCCTTGCTTGGCTAGGACGACAATATTTTGACTTCATGTGGTATTTTTCTCTGAATTGGTTGGAATGCTTAAACCATGGAAACAGTCCTGTCTTTCCTTGCCCAGAGTGAAGAGCCATTCAAGAATGTCGATTTTATATATCTCTTTGCCAGTTTAATAACCTCAGAGGTGAGGGTAGACAGATCACACTTGGCTGGGGAAGAGTGAGTTGGATGTTGTGGGTGGTACCCAGGCAACGTGACCGGCCCTGTGCTGCAAACTACCTGTCATATCGGTGATGGGGGAGGAAGAAGGCTGTGAGGTGGCCGGAAGCAGCACAGTTCACATTGGTGCCCCAGAGGAGGCACTACAGGCAGGACAAGGGACAGACTGGGAGAGTCCTGATTCCCTAGGGAATATCTTTTCCTTCTTATAAGAGTTCCTATGCCCCCTCCACCTCAAGGATTCTCCTCACAGTTTTCATCTCCCTTATACAGGGGCTGGCTTCTGCATGTCACCCAAGCAGATGACACAACTCAGGCTCCGCCCACAGACTTCTCACAAAGCATTTGATTGGTCCGTTCCTCATAGCCCCGGCGGTCGTGATCACAGCTCCACGGTGCATATCTATATGAGTTTATGAAATAAGAGCCCCTGGTATGGAGGTTGACACTTGAGTGCCATAGGCTGGTTCTTTTCATTTTGTTCAAAAAGCTACTGTGATTGCAGGAGGAATTGAGGGCGTCTTGTATTTCTCCCAGCTTCAGAAAATTTTATTTCCATGTAGGTCCCTGAAGAGGACTAAAGCCTATATAGCAAAGGCAGAACTTTAGTCCCGAGTGATACCCAAACTGCCTCTGTGTTTCTTCTAGTTTGGTGATCTTGAGGAGTAGTCTATGACACTTAAAAAATCATTATGAAAACATTGGTTTTTTTCAGAATGGTCCACCTTCTTTGTATAATGTGTATGAATTTAAAAAAGAGAGAGAGAGAGATTTCTTATGTCATGAAGTGAATCAGTTTGCATTTCAAAGAAGGATGGTATTGGATATTAGACAAAGCACACAGGCAGGTCCTCACCAGGACAGATTCCAAGACTTTTTTGATAATCTAGTGCAAGTGCCTTTCAACTGAGATATTCTGCTGACTCAAAGCTTTCTGTATTTTCTTTATCCTGATGGAGTAAGAGAGGCTAAAACATCTCATTTTACAGGCAGGAAACTGCACATTAATAACTATGAACTGACTTGCTCAATGCCACACAGCAAGCTAGTCACTGGCAAAAGCAAGGATAGAATTCAGAGTTTTGCAATCATAATGTAACACCCCAACCATTAGAACAATGGTTTCCAAATGACATTTGTAGACCAGCCCGTTAAACTCATGTAGGAACTGTATAAAAACTAGATTGTCTAAGTTTCATGGAATTGGCCTCACACTTTTTATTTTTTAATTTGTCAGCAGTCTAATATGTAGTTAGGTTGGCAGACTGCTAAAATCTATGCTACTTTCCTATGCTAGTAAAAATAAACCATAGGTATAGAAATCAGAGCGCAAAATCACCCACCTAACAACACCAGCCAAAAGACTGGATGTTTAGCAAAGACCAAAGAGGACAGTTACAGCCAACTTACTCTGTAAATGGCACCATGAAGGGTTGGGGGTAGGGGAAGGTTTATATTTATTTTCCCTCTAACTACTCCAGACAAATCACCACAATTTCCAAGTTAGAAGATGCTTTTTTCCAATTTTCAGAACATGTGGTATCCACCTAGTACTGAAAATCCAGCTGTGCTCTTTCTGCTTCTTACATCATTGCCAGAAATAAAGATCTTGTAATCAAAACTTGGCTGAAAGTTTGACTGATGTTGCTTGAGGCACACGTGAGTCTATCCCATCCTTCTATCACCACTGCAGGGTTTTCAAAAGTAATATTTATTTTCCATTGGAGAAAATAAAAGTACGATTATTGAGTCCAAGGGAATTATCATGTCTTTACTGATCAAGGGCATCTGGTGTCTCCAATGAGGAGTCCTTCATGAGTAATAATAATATTAACAGAAAAACAATAAAATACTGAGTATTGAAGTGCTAGGCATTGTACTGAAGGATATATATCTATAGCATTTCCCCTCAAACCCATTCTGTGTGATAAGATCTATCATTACCTGAGTTCTTGATTCCTTTCTCTCCACACATGCTCTTCTCCAATCATTCCTAGCTCAACAAATGATACCACCATCTATGCTGTTGCCCAAACTTGATATGTAGGAGACATCCTTGATTTCACTCTTCACCCCAATCTTATATTTTCCCCAAGCTCCCATTTGCTCATGTTCCATCAGTAGGGCCTCTTAGTTTTACCTCCCAAATATTTCCATCTGTCCCCACATCTCTTGCATCTCTACTGCTGTGAGCACTAGCTCACATTCTTAGCGCTCATCTCCCAACTAGAGACTTCACTTTTCCTCTGGACCCCTTCCTTCCTGGTCCAGAAACACCAGTCAGAGGGATACTTTGTAAAAACAAATAAATAAATCAGAATGTCATTTTCCTGCTTAGGATATTCCAATTGCCTCCTGTTACATGAAAAATAAAATCCAAACTTTTTTGCTCATGTGGTCCTGCATGATCTAGCCCCAATTTTTCTGACCTCATCCTATGTCCTTCGAAGAAAAGCTATGACAAACCTAGACAGCATATTAAAAAGCAGAGACATTACCAACAAAGGTCCTTATAGTCAAAGGTATGGTTTTTCCAGTAGCCATGTATGGATGTGAGAGTTGGACCATAAAAAAAGCTGAGCGCCAAAAAATTGATGCTTTTGAACTGTGGTGCTGGGGAAGACTCTCGAGAGTCCCTTTGAATGCAAGGAGATCAAACCAGTCAATCCTAAAGGAAATCGGTCCTGAATATTCATTGGAAGGACTGATGCTGAAGCTGAAGCTCCAATACTTTGGCCACCTGATGCGAAGAACTGACTCACTAGAAAAGACCCTGAAGTGGAAAAGAGTAAAGGCAGGAGGAGTAGTGGATGACAGAGGATGAGATGGTTGGATGGCATCACTGACTCAATGGACATGCATTTGAGCAAACTCTAGGAGTTGGTGATAGACAGGGAAGCCTGGCATGCTGCAGTCTACGGGATCGCAAAGAGTTGGACACGACTGAGCAGCTGAACTGAACTGATCCTATGCCCCAATCATCTCACTTACTTTGTCCACACTGGACTTGGAATCCCAAGCACAGCTCAAGCTCTTTCCTGCCAAAGGAAGTTAGTACCATTCTCTCTGCTTCTGGTGCTTTTCTTTTTTTCCTTCCCATGGCGGGCTCGTCTTCCTATCTAAGGAGAATGTTTGCCACCCAAGAGTATCCTTATTTTATACCTCTAATGTTTTGGGCTTTCATCAAAACACCTGTACATTTTTACATAGAATGCATACTGTGTAATTATTTCATTTTTTTTTCCTATCTCCCCCTTTGGGTTGTGAGCTTGGTGAGGGCAAAATCTCATTTAGTGTTATATCCTCAGCTCTCAGCAAAATGTCTGGTATGGAATAGGTGCCAATAAACACAGGTTCAATGAATGTATAGATGTTCATTTTATAGATTAAGTAAGCAGGTTTAGAAAAATAAAATAACCAGCTTGAGGTTACCTAGCTGGTTAAAGGCAGAGCAGGGATCAGTACAGGCATACCTCATTTTGTTGTGTTTTGTTTACTGCACTTCATAGATACTGCAGTTTTTACAAACTGAAGGTTTTTGGCAACTCTGTGTTGGCAAATGATGGTTAGCTTTTTTTTTTGGCAATAAAGTATTTTTAAATTATGTACATTGGTTTTTAAGACATAATGCTATGGCACACTTAAGAGACTACAGTATCATGTAAACACAACTTTTATGTGCATTGGGAAACCAAAAAAATTTGTGTGACTTGCTTTATTACAATATTTGATTTATTGCAGTGGTCTAGAACCAAATCCCAACTATTTCTGAGGTATGTCCATACCAGGGTCTGTCTAATGCCAATCCTTAAGTCATAATATGGAAGCACTAGAGTTACTAGAAGTGGAGCTGCACATAAATTACCTCCCTTTACTTTGTGCCTTTGTACTAAGTATCTCAAAGTCCCCCCACGCAGAATATCCTGAAAATGGAAATGTAAGAGTGAGGAGTAACCAGGTCATTCTTTCCATTACATAGGTTAGGAAACCGAAGTGTTAATTGGCCCAATGTTTTACATGGCATATGGTCCGTTTGGGGGTTAAAATTAGAAAGACTCTTCACTGAGAATATCCTCGCCCTTCTGAGTGGGGCTGCAGAACAGCAGCACTGAAATCACCAGGGAGCTTGTTGCAAATGCAAAATCTACGGCTCCACTCAGACTCACTCAGAATCTGCATTTTAACAAAGTCTCCAAGTGATTCCTATTCTCATTAAAGCTTAATAATTAGCCTTCTAGACCATTTTAAAAGACTCGGTCCTCTGGTCCTCTACCCCACCCCAGACAGAACCATCAGCGCTTCCAAACACCAAGCCAGCTTTATTAACAAACTGCAGACCTGGTTTCTCAAGCCAACATCCTAAACGGAGAGCAGCAGACTCCAGGCATAGCTAGTCCACAGCCGATCGCAGTTATCCTGTCCTCTCTCACACCAGGCTGCCTGAAATCCAGCCCCAGTCCACTCGACTAGAAGAGAAACAGTTCAGCAGGGCCAGCACATTGGACACATGGGCTTTGACCTTTCATTCTTCCCTGACTTATAAAAGTGCCTGTAACTTACAAAGCTCCTCTTCCATGTAAAATAGAGCCTCTCCTGTGAGAATGAGCAATCTGCTGACCCCTACAATCATGTGGTCACCAGTCTCCTTTGAAGTCCCACCCCTCACTTCTATCTTTGGATTTCCTGCTGTGAACTTTCAGGTCTCCAAATTAGCAGATGCAATAATGTCCTGCCCCTAAGTCTGATCCCCTACCTCAAGTTTGGGGCCCCTTCTTCATCCCTCACTACCACTGCCTAAACTGTCCAACCTTTAGCCTCTCTCACTTCAAGTTCAATGTGTGTGTGTGTGTGTGTGTGTGTGTGCACACGTGCAATCAGTCATGTCTGACTCTTTGTGACCCCATGGACTGTAGCCTGCCAGGCTCCTCTGTCCATAAGGTTTTCCAGGCAAGAATACGGGAATGGTTTGCCATTTCCTACTCCAGGGGATCTTCCTGACCCAGGGATCGAGTTCAATAGCCCCACTTAACCTCTTTTCTACTAGTTTCTTGGCACCTCTCATGCATTCTTCACACAGCTGACAGCTATCTTCCTACTAAATCTCCTCAGGTTACCTCCAGATCTAAAAACATCCTGAGGTTTCTCCAATGCCTACAATTTAGAGCCAAACATGTATAACTATTAAAATTATTCCTCAGAATTCTGTATCTGTTCCCTTCAGTGTGTGGTTGAAGAGTTAGTGATTACACTGAAATGCAGTGATGAACTGAGTTTAAAACATGGGAACATTAAATAGGAATCTCTTGATTTCATTGTTTTTTATCATTTAGTCACAGGCATACCTTGAAGATATTGTGGGTTTAGTTCCAGACCACTGCCATAAAGTGAATATCACAATAAAATAAGTCGTAGGCATTTGTTGTTTTCCCAGTGCATATAAAAGTTATGTTTACACTATACTATAATCTATTGAGTGTGCAATAGCTTTATATTTAAAAAATGTACATATATTAATTTAAAAATTCTTTATTGCTAAAAAATGCTAACCATCATCAGGACCTTTAGTGAGTCATAATCTTTTGCTGGTGGAAGATTTGAAACATCGCAAGAATTACCAAAATGTGATGTAGAGACACAAAATGAGGAAATGCCATTAGAAAAATGGTGCCAATAAACTTGCTCAATGCTCAATACAGGGTTATCACAAACATTAAATTTGTAAAACAAACACAATTATCTACAAAGCATAATACAGCAAAGAGCAATACAATGAGGTATGCCTGTATTTGTCCATTCATATGTTCAGTCTGTGAAGAAAGCTGAGCGCTGAAGAATTGATGCTTTTGAACTGTGGTGTTGGAGAAGACTCTTGCAAGTCCCTTGGACTGCAAGGAGATCCAACCAGTCCATCCTAAAGGAGATCAGTCCTGGGTGCTCATTGGAAGGACTGATGCTGAGCCTGAAACTCCAATACTTTGGCTACCTCATGCGAAGAGTTGATTCATTGGAAAAGACCCTGATGCTGGGAGGGATTGGGGGCAGGAGGAGAAGGGGACGACAGAGGATGAGATGTCTGGATGGTATCACTGACTCGATGGACGTGAGTCTGAGTGAACTCCGGGAGTTGGTGATGGACAGGGAGGCCTGGCGTGCTGCAGTTCATGGGGTCGCAAAGAGTTGGACACGACTGAGCGACTGAACTGAACTGAACTGATGTTCAGTCAACACATATTCATTAAGGACTAGTATGTGCTATGTATTGCATTAGGTCCTGCTATTGTAGAAACAAATATTAATACTATAATTAGGCCAGAAGACTAAACTGTGGGGCCCCAAAGAGGAACAGAAGGAAGGCTATCAGGAAGGGATCACTTAAAGATGGGTTTGTTAGAGAAGGAGAAATGCCCTCCACACAGAAGGAGCAGTGCATGCAAGAGCCAGTGATGCAAAAGGCAGTTTGTGTTTCAAGCGTTGGTCTAATGTGTAAATGGAAAAAAGGCATATATGTAGCCTCTGTGCGGAAGAGGCAGGGCAGGAAGAAAAGAGCCTGGATGGGAAAAAAGTCTGGCAGAAAAGAGCTGCAAATTGCATGGATTCCATTTCAAAGGGTGGGCTCTCTCATCCATAAGGAATCCCTCAGTTATCTTCATAATGCTTATAGTTGAAGAATTCTTCTTCTCAGTGTTGTTCTATTCCTATTCCTGGTCAGTCCAACTCACAGACAGGCCTGATGAAAAGTGCTCACAGAATGTACACACATCCACACCCTCACCTGGGAGTTCATGACCCCATTCTGCCCATCACTGTTGGTCTCCCAGAAAGCAAAGTTCCTGACATGGCTCTTGCCCAGAAGCCACAGCAGTGATGAGACCTGAGTCTACTAGTGAGTTATGAGAATGAGTGGCAAGTTGTGACATACGTCATGACTTCAGAATTCACACAGGTAGACCCTGAATTTGCCTCATCCGTCTGATGTGGGCTGGAATGGAAAGGCTGATTAATATTGGCCAGCTTTTCCTGACTGAAGAGAAGGAGTCAGAGGTCATAGTGGCCTTCAGCAGGCTGTTAGTGACCACACTGAGAAATTCCCATCAGAAAGATGGTGTGCAGTGTGGTTAAGAGCAGACAACAAAGTCAGGAAACCAATGCTCAAAGCCCAGCTGTGGCCCTTCCTGACTCCCTGACATTTTCTTCTCTCGGTTTTTCTATCTGAAAAATGGGGATGAGAGCTTCTTTACAGGGTCACTAGAAGATTTTATAAGTTAGTGTATAGATAGCATGTAGTCCAATGACTGGCACATACAAGGCTCAACAAGCCAGGGAAATTATTAGCTTGGATGACCAAGCTCTCCATCCTTTCCCTGTGTGTATGTGATTAAAATGTGGAATGTTAACATTCTACTCAGTCTTTCCACCCTACTTAATTCTTCAGATTTTTGTCCCACCCAGAATCCTTCAGGAGACAGTTCATAAATTAGCTGGGCCTGACCTGACCCTTAAGAACAAAGCCAAGCTCACAATCAAAATGCTCACCCACTATGCTGAAGAAGGACTTGGCAGGAGCCCGAGACTGGATAGAGAAGCAAAAAGGAAGTGTAAAGGGCATCAGAGAGAGAAATTCTGGGTTGAAGAACCTATTGGCTTCTATTTCACAACCCAGCACTTATTCTTACTAGATTTTTAAAGTTATTTTTCCTGATGAATAGAGAAATCAGTGGTCAATATAATATTAGAAGAGAAAGGGCAGTTTTTACAATAAGACTCTCCCTAGTCTGGGATTGAAGGTCACAGGGAAATTTTTAAGTTCAACAAATGCTGTGTTCAAAGTGAAGGCTGCATGCCAATCGCCTGAGCCTGTGCAGCCTACAGCAGCGAGCTGGCCTGTACCCAGGTGTGCATGTGAGTGGCCAAGGCTTGGAGCAGAGGTTCAGTCACTTTTGTGCCAAAAGAGGCTGTAATAAATTAGTCGAAAGCTCACAGTATCCACAATGGCAAAAGAATTGAGCATTCCAAGGATAAACTTTGAATGTATTTACTATAAACACTAATTAGAAAGCCAGACAATGTCTTAATGGAAAGAAAACAAATTTCTGTTTCTCACAGATGCATGGGTGTTCACAAAGATTACAGTGTGACCCATTAATTGGCAAATCATGGCTAGGACATGTGTCTCTATATACATAGGTTTATTCACTTCAGTATCTAGTCATGTATGTATATGCATGATGTTATGACAAAAAGCTTAAAAATTAAGTACACTCTTTTACTGAATTTTTTAAAATACAAATCCAGGGTACTTAAGGTTTTTAGCATTTGTTTCAACTGAGCATTTCATTTCATTTGCCAAGACTTTCTCTCCCTTCCAATGGTAGAATAAAATCAACTGAAGCTCAGAAAATTAAGCTATGGTTCAAAAAGATGAAAAAAGCCTAAAAATTTAGGCAATATCTCTAAGGACATGCCCTTCCCTTCTCCTCTGAGACCAGCTTGACTGTATTTGCCCACCCTAATTTTTGAAGTATGTCCACCTGTATTTTGTTGATGATTTAATTTCTGTTTCCTTTTCGCCACATCTCCCTTTCCCCTTTTCATGGTCTACTTGAAGCCACTGTAGTGTTTGGATAACTCATAGTGGTATGAGATGAAACATTCAGAGAGGGTTCTGACTGGTGGAGGGAAGTACAAGCATTTTTCTTAATTTAATGAACATTCTGTTTTGATGTGTGTTTTTTCCTTCATGCAGGGGAAATGTACTCCCTTACCACCCTGTAACTGAAGACTTGTACTTCCCATTTGGAATGCCACTTTCAGTCTTTCTGGTCTCTATGTTGTTTTTCTGGGGCATAGAAACCAACCACAGAATGGGAGATGATAGCCCTTGATAAAAAATGTAGCTGAGTAGATTCCTGGCTAAAGAAGATTACCCATTAAACACACCAAAAGCAACAGTCATTTTACAAGGAGCAGTAACCTGTTGGAGATGATGATGTTGATAAACATCTATTGCTGACTTGAAGCTGAATAAGACTAAGAACTGTGCTCAGTTCATCTATCTATTGTCTCATTCAATCCTTGTAAAAATTTGTAAGTATCCCTCTTTCTTTGATAGAGATCAATGACTTGCCCAAGATCAAAGAGCTAATAACTAGAAGAGTGGGGATGCAAATTTAGATCTCACTAACCTCAGAACCTGTGTAATTAACTATTAATACTAAGCCAAGGGACTTCCCAAGTGGTGCTAGTGGTAAAGAACATGCCGGCCAATGCAGGAGACATAAGAGATGCAGGTTCAAGCCCTGGGTTGGGAAGAACCCCTGGAGGAGGGCATGGCAACCCACTCTAATACATTCTTTCCTGGAGAATCCCCATGGACAGAGGAGCCTGGAGGGCTACAGTCCATAGGGTTGCAAAGAGTCAGATACAACTGAAGTGACTTGGCATGCACGTATGCACTAAACCAAGAGAGAAATCTTGCACAAAGGAAAATCTTCCTAAGAATTTGGAAGAACTTCTTCTTTAGAAGTTTTAGAGACTTGCTTAATCTTTAAACTCAATTCTAGAAATCTTAATAAATGTATGCAATATTCTGCCTTCAAGAAAGATCTAGAACTCATCCTCTTGGGTGTGAATGGAGAACAATTCACACCCAAGAATAAAATTTTGGCTATTCATCTAGATCAGAATCTCTCCAAGTAGTACCTTAAATATTGCCTACTAAGATCATGTCTGTGTAGTGTTTATGTTTATAAATAACCTTGCTTCTTTTTTTCCTGCTGGTAACAAATTTCATGTACCACTTCTCTCACTGGTATTGTACTAAAGTTTTAACTCTCCTCATTGATTATGTTGAGATAGACTTATAGAGTTTACAGTCACTCAAGATTTTCCATTATTTTGCAGAGGTGGAAAAAAGAACTTCAGAGAAATGTAGTAATTTACTCAAGATCAAAAGTGTTGTTAGCCAAGAGCATGGGCTTTGGTGTTAGAGTGAGCTTAATTAACATCATATATTGGTTGAGTGACCATGGGATGGCTGCTTAACAATACTCTGAGTCTCTGAAAGAGGTGATAATAATGTATTTATTATTAAATTGTAGTATTATAATACTGTATTAAGTATTACATTAAGTATAAGTATTAATATAAATTATTAAATCAAATGTATTACTATTATTATTTCAAGTTGTATATTATCATATCATAGTATGTTATTCTACATTATACTATTATTTTATCATATAATAAGATTTATCAGTGTCCTCTAGTTGTTCGATATTTCTCAATAGTGTACAATTGTAGTCTCGGATCATTATTAGTTACTCAAGAAGAGTTAGGTTTTGTGAGTATTGTTCAATTGTCATCACCAATAGAATAATACTCAGATGTGTTCTTTCCATCAGTTCAGTTTAGTTTGGTTCAGTCACTCAGTCATGTCTGACTCTTTGCGACCCCATGAGTCACAGCAGGCCAGGTCTCCCTGTCCATCACCAACTCCCGGAGTTCACTCAGATTCACATCCATCAAGTCAGTGATGCCATCCAGACATCTCATCCTCTGTCATCCCCTTCTCCTCCTGCTCCCAATCCCTCCCAGCATCAGAGTCTTTTCCAATGAGTCAACTCTTCGCATGAGGTGGCCAAAGTACTGGAGTTTCAGCTTTAGCATCATTCCTTCCAAAGAAATCCCAGGGCTGATCTCCTTCAGAATGGACTGGTTGGATCTCCTTGCAGTCCAAGGGACTCTCAAGAGTTTTCTCCAACACCACCCTTCGAAAGCATCAATTCTTCGGCGCTCAGCCTTCTTCACAGTCCAACTCTCACATCCATACATGACCACAGGAAAAACCATAGCCTTGACTAGACGGACCTTTGTTAGCAACATAATGTCTCTGCTTTTCAATATTCTATTTAGGTTGGTCATAACTTTCCTTCCAAGGAGTAAGTGTCTTTTAATTTCATGGCTGCAGTCACCATCTGCAGTGATTTTGGAGCCCAAAAAAATAAAGTCTGACACTGTTTCCATTGTTTCCCCATCTATTTCCCATGAAGTGATGGGACCAGATGCCATGATCTTCATTTTCTGAATGTTGAGCTTTAAGCCAACTTTTTCAATCTCTGCTTTCACCTTCATCAAGAGGCTTTTTAGTTCCTCTTCACTTTCTGCCATAAGGGTGGTGTCATCTGCATATCTGAGGTTATTGATATTTCTCCTGGCAATCTTGATTCCAGCTTGTGCTTCTTCCAGCCCAGACTTTCTCATGATGTACTCTGCATATAAGTTAAATAAGCAGGGTGACAATATACAGCCTTGATGTACTCCTTTTCCTATTTGGAACCAGTCTGTTGTTCCATGTCCAGTTCTAACTGTTGCTTCCTGACCTGCATACAGGTTTCTCAAGAGGCAGGTCAGGTGGTCTGGTATTCCCATCTCTTTCAGAATTTTCCACAGTTTATTGTGATCCACCCAGTCAAAGGCTTTGGCATAGTCAATAAAGCAGAAATAGATGTTTTTCTGGAATTCTCTTGATTTTTCAATGATCCAGCGGATGTTGGCAATTTGTTCTCTGGTTCCTCTGCCTTTCCTGAAACCAGCTTGAACAACTGGAAGTTCTTTCCATAACACTTTATAAATAAAAACAATAAATAAACCCATATATGGATTAAAAAAAATGTGTCTCAGGTTATATGCAGATCTCTCATCTGACCTGTCCAACCACATGGAACACAGAAGGATGTACAGATTTGAAAGAGCTTATAATAGGCTCTGTTTTATATAGGGAGAGTTTGAAATGCATTTCAGATATCCAAGTGGCTTTATCTGCAGGCAACTGTCCTAATGAGTCTTATAGCCCTTAAGGGAAGAGATTAGATAGCAGGTGTGGGTTTAAGGGTCATCAGCATGTGGAAGGTAGCGGAGGCCATTGGGGTAAGTGAGTTTCAGGCCAGACAAGTGTGCAGAACACAAGAGAAGAGTGAGTTCAGAGAAACACAAACATTGAAGCCATGGGCAGTGGAGGAAAAGCCAGAAAAGGAAATTGAGAAGAGGCAAAGAAGAGGAAAATCAAGAGAGTGACAAAGAGCAGAATCAAGAAAGAAGACTCAAGGAGGGCTCAGACAAGTGTGTTTTACTGAAGAGCCAGACTCCATCTTTGATGTTTGACTCTTGACAGCATCCAAGCCCTACCATCTCCCACCTCCGAGCAAGCCTATAAGAAAGCCTGGGTGCCTCCTCTTTTGGCCTCAGCATAAAGTTCAAACTATACCAGGTCCTGTTCACAAGCACAAGTGAAAGTGAAAGTCGCTCAGTCATGTGCAACTCTGTGACCCCATGAACTATACAGTCCATGGAATTCTCCAGTCCAGAATATTGGAGTGGGTAGCCTTTCCCTTTTCCAGGGGATCCTCCCAACTCAGGGATCGAACTCAGGTCTCCCGCATCGCAGGCAGGTTCTTTACCAGCTGAGCTACAAGGGAAGTCCAAGAATACTGGAGTGGGTAGCCTATCCCTCCTCCAGGGGATATCTTCCTGACCCAGGAATCAAACCAGGGTCTCCTGCATTGCAGGCAGATTCTTTACCAACTGAGCTATTAGGGAAGCCCTCACATGCACAAACCCTCACTCAAGCCCCACACCCTAACTACCATCCAACTCCCGACCAGCCTCTTTTCCCTGATTACTCAAGCCATTTGAAGACCAACTTGGGATTTTCCCCTTCTCTCCACCAAAAGTCTCATTATGTGACTAACAACCCTCTTAATGCCCTCTTGGTCTTGTATGTATGGTATCATTACTTTCCATAGCCAAACGAAATTTGGGTGGGAAGATCCATTTTATCTCACAGGGTGATTACAACATAAGCCAAATATTCCCACATAACGTTAGGTTCCTGGTGTCTCAGATGGTAAAGAATCTACCAGTAATACAGGAGACCTGGTTTCAATCTCTGGGTCAGGAAGATCCCCTAGAGAAGGGAAAGGCAACCCACTCCAATGTTCTTGCCTAGAGAATTCCATGGACAGAGGAGCCTGATGGGCTACAGTCCATGGGGTCACAAAGAGTTGGACAGGTGTTAGTTGGAGCAATTAACACCACATCAGGTCCAAGAAGAGTCCTTGCATTTGGCAGCAATGTTCATGGCACCTTCAGCTTTAGTGGAGAGATGGGAATGGAAACCTGAGTGTCAAAGTGTGAAGGAGAGAAAAAACTATAAGACAGGGACAGTGAATACAAATGACTCTTTTGACACATTTCATAAGGGAGGGGGAAGCTGTGATAGCTGGAGAGGAACATGGGTCAAGAAAAGGCTCTGCTTGTGTGAGTTTTAATGTAGGAGAGACCTGAGCACAATTAAAGAGAAGCAACCTGGCGTGAGGAAGAGAGAGGCTTCAGCTGCAGGAAAGAGGAAGGTGAAGAGGTTGAGGGAAATGTTTGAGAAAGATTACGGGATCCAGGGTAAAGGTGGAGGAGTTTTATTTTATTTTATTTATTTATTTATTTTATTTTATTTATTATATTTATTTTATTTTATTTATTTTAATTTTTTTATTTTATTTATTTTAAAATATGATTATTTATTAAAAGAACCTCAAATCAGAAGACAAAAAAAATCTCCCTAAGTCCTGCCACTTGCCCATGGTCTTGACATTTTGCTGGGTTTTTTTCCTTTCTAGTAAATATATATGTATGTATATATATATATATTTGAGGTTTGGGGTTTTTTTTGAACTATAGTTGATTTACAATTCTGTGTTAGTTTCGGGTGTACAGAATAGTGATTCAGTTATATATATATACATATAATACATAAAGTGTATATATATAATATATATAGATATTCTTTTTCAGATTTGTTTCCCTTATAGGTTATTACAAAACAGAGTAAGTTCCCTGTGCTGTACAGTAGGTCCTTGTTGGTCTTAATTCATTTTAGACAGTAAGAAGGGGGAAAGCCTGTTTGGAGGTGTCATTTTGCTGGCACACAGGTGGGCAGACCTTTGTGCTTTGGGAGTAGGATGATCTGCTGGAAGTTAGGGAAGAGGCGTTAGGACTGGAGGAGATGAGGTCTGAGACAGCCTTCAAGAACAGAGATGGTGCTTGTATATTAAGGTGTATATGTGGAATCGAGAAAAATGGTACAGATGAACCTATCTGCAGGGCAGGAATAGAGATGCAGATGCAGAGAACGGACATGTGACATGGAGGGAGACGGGGGGTGAGATGAATCAGGAGAGTGGTACTGGCGTATGCACACTGCCACTTGTAAAATAGACAGCTAGTGGGAAGCTGCTGGGTAGCACAGGAGGCTCAGCTCAGTGCTCTGTGATGACCTAGAGGGGTGGGATGGAGAGGGGTGGGAGGGAGGCCCAAGAGCGAGGCGATATATGTATACTTAGAGCTGACTCACATTATTACACGGCAGAAGCTAACACAACAGAGTAAAGCAATTATACTCCAATTTAAAAAATATAGACGAGTCTAGGAGCAGGATGCCAGTGGCAAGTTCCTGTCTTAATGCCATCTTGGACTGCTGGTCTCTGTTTGGTTTGCCTGTTTAGAAAGATGTGGCTACTTCTCCTTTTATCACTCTCCACCTCCACAAATGGCTATGATATCCACTCCATTACTTCATTTTTAAACTATTTATCTCATTCTAAAGTCTAGAAAATTTAGCATATATAAACAGCAGAAAAATAAAAGCTATATTCCCTATAAACCTACTATATAAAGATTATGGCTGTTAATATCATCATCACTTCTAGCTACTGAAAAAGAATGCTAAAAATATACATTTAATGTAGAAAATAGGGATTGTGTCATTTATAATAATTATGTTCTTGCTTTTATCCATTTGCCATATTGTGAATGTTTTCCCATGTCCATAATATTCTTCTAAACATCTTTAATGTTTAGAAGGATACTTCACAATGTGCCTGTACCAGCCTATGATTGTACCATATAATGGGCATTTGTTTCACTGAATTTTTGTCACCCCACATCCACTTAACCTCCTTCTCAGTTTTTCCCTCTATAGAATCTATATTCTATATGGTTTGGGTAATACTGACTCTACTCAGGACTTCAAGGTCAGAGTGCACTACCCAGGCCAAACCATTGCATTTCTCTGTCCTCAGGGACTAGATTCAGTGTGAACAGTGCCATCTTCAAATCCCAGAAAGAAGGGGCAAGGGATCCAAGGGCCAAGAGAAAGGGCCTACTGCGGTCCGTGTCCACTCCTATGCTCTCTTGCAAGAAGAAATGATGCCCATGAAACAGGGAGCATGGCGGCTGTGTGCTCCTGGAGGCCAGAGCCTTGGTCCTACTCTTGCAGGGGTCTTTGCTCCTAACCCCGAGGCTGACACAGCATGCTCGTGAGAAAGTGGTATCTGCAGCTGTGCCTTCCATGCTAATCTCCAAGTGCAATGGCACAAACTTAAACAAGCTGGATGGAAGAGAAAGGTCAGATGCAGCACTTCTCTTTTTCTCTTTTGAAACAATATTCAACAGACTTGAGAAGAAGCAGGAAGGCAATGTACTTGGCTGAGATTTTGGTAGTTGTTTCCTTCTTCCAAAAAGAAATGAACAAAAAGTTATATCTAGCACACGTATTGAACTCATAGTTTATAAAACACTTCAGGACATTACCTACTTTGGGCATCAAAACAATACTGTTCGGTAGAAGTCATTACTGCCCCTCACATTAAGAATGCAAGTCTGAGACACATGGCTATGACTGTGGAGTACCTTATTCAGGGTCATGCAAAGAACAAGGGGCGAACTTGACCATCAAGGGGCTTTTTCCACTTCTCAAAGAGGTGCAGAAGACTAGCGCATGCCCACTCTGAGCTGATTTCCCTGCCAACTTCTCTCAACCTCTTCTCCCCCTGCCTGCATGCCCTAGAAAGAATTTCAGGGCTCCATTTGTACAATGCTGGGCTCCAAGCGAGGGAAAAGGCTGACATAGTTTGCTGGGTAAACACAAGCAGCAAGTGACAGTGATTTACTCCTGACTTGCAAACTTCTGATTACCAATCTACTGCTGTATGTAAACAGGTGTAAACTAAGACTGAAATCAGTTTACACAGTGGGGTAAATAATTTAATCTCTCCTCAGGATGGTGCTTGCAAATGTAAATGTTTAAGCTCAAACCCATGCTGACGTTGTGACGTAAGCATCCAGTTTCTCAACCAGAAAAGAAAGTCATGCCAGCAAATGGCCCGTTTGCCCCTGCTGGGGCGGGGAAGCTGGTGGAGACGTGGATGCAGTAGAAGCCCATCCTCTGGGGGGAAACCTCACTCTTCCCAATGCAAAGCTCAGCCATGGGCCTGGAGAGCTAGGAAAAATCCCTCTGCCCTGAATTCCTCCTGGTCCCGAGACTGTTCTCTCTCCCTCTAATCTTTATTGCACTGTTCTGCAGACCCCTGAGTTGGCTGCAGGTGTGAGAGAAGGGAGGCAAGAAGAAAAGAAAAAAAGCAAGAAAACAACAGCCTCCGGGGCTGGTTGTAATGACATTATCACTGGAAGATGACCTGGGCCCTCCCTGCCCATCATTGAATGTTGATGCAAATTGATCTAGATCCTATGACCAGAACATGCAAATGTGTTTTTGGTTGTCAAAAACTGTAGACTGTACCTGCTAGAGTCACTGAACCAGAATGCTGCTTCCTATGAATTTTTCATCAGTATTATTCATGTTCTAATTGGTCTGGCTCTTGCCTTGGGCTGAGATGAGGAGGAGGAGGCTCCCCCCCACCCCAAATATTATCTTGGGTTTTCTCAGGAGTGAAAGGCTCTGGGTGAAGCCAGACTCAATCCATCCCATACTGAGATGGCTGGATGTAGACTAGAGAAGGGCAAATGCAAGCCAGAAAGTAAGCTTCCTAATTTTCTTCTGCTCCCTTAGAAAATTCTAGTTTACAGTCGAAGTTGATATCTTCTGGAATCACTGGTAATGCCATGGCTAGGATTTTGTCAGTTCAAAAAAAAAAATCTTTTAAAAAGAATACCTACTATGGTCAGATTTTGAACTAAGTCCTAGATAAGTAATAAGACATAATCTATGGTAGGAAAATAATAGTTACAATTTACTGAGTACAAGGAGTTTCTTCTGAAAGTTTTTTGCTTGTTTTGTTTGTTCAGAAAATGTTTCTTTCTTTCTTTTTTTTTTTTTTGAAACAATTTATTGAGCATTTAGCACAAGTCAGGCACTGAGCTGTACATTATTGTATTGCGTGTGAGCTCTGTTGTTTCCATCTCCATAGAATGTAGCCCCTCAGGTTCCTCTGTCCATGGGATTTCCCAGACAAGAATACTGGAGTGGGTTGCCATGCCTTTCTCCATCCGACCTTCCCAGCCCAGGGACTGAACCCACATCTCCTGTATTGAAGGCAAATTCTTTGCCTGCTGAGCTATTGGGGCTGCTGCTAAGTCACTTTAGTCGTGTCCGACTGTGTGTGACCCCATAGATGTCAGCCCACGAGGCTCCCCCGTCCCTGGGATTCTCCAGGCAAGAACACTGGAGTGGGTTGCCATTGCCTTCTCCAATTGGGGCTGAATATGTATTATCTTATTTAATCCTCAACTGAGCACTTTGATGCAGGCATTATCCACAGTTTACAAAGGAGATGAGACCCAAAGAGTTCAGTAACTTGCCTGAGGTTACTCAGCTAATAAAATGGGTGATAACTGGGATTAGAACCCCAGCACCAAGTGTCTTCAAAACAGTTTCTCTTAAATTATGCAGCAAAGCTTTTATTCTTTCTGGTCCACCATGCATTTTGAAGAAAGGTCCTCTTGATTTCTGGGTCTGGGAATGTATACACACAAAGTCCAGGAAGGATAAAGCAGAAACACTATAATTACAATAGTAATAGATAATATGTATTGAGTTTTATGTTTTAAAAATAGATTTACTAGATTTCCCTGGTGGTCCAGTGGTTAAGAATCTGCCTGCCAATCAAGGGAACATGAGTTCGATTCCTGGTCCAGGAAGATTCCTTATGCTGCAGAGCAACAAAGTCCATGAGCCTCAACTACTGAACCCATGCTCTGCAACAGAAGTCACTGCAATAGGGAGTAGCCCCCCCTTGCCTCAACTAGAGAAAGCCTGAGCACAGCACTGAAGATACAGCACAGCTAAAAATAAAATTAAAATTAAAAAAAATTAATTCACTGACTCATGTTTTACACATATTAATTTACTTAGTTCCTACATTATTATCATCATTATCCTCATTTTACAGATGAGAGACTGAGACAGAGAAACTTCCCAGCATCACATACCTAATAAGAATCTGAGTTGGAGACCACCCTAGGCAACTTCTGCCACAGCCACAATTTTAAACTTCCAATGGGCCTGATGATGTTCTAGGACAGAGTTGGATTCGGGTGACGTGTGTACCACTTAAGAAGCTCCTAACACTTACTTTCAAGGAAAATAATAATTTGGGCAGAGATTCTTTTAAAACACACCAAGATGAGACTCTGGAATCTGCTATGGGAAAGCATATCTTTACAGGAAGTATATCTGGCCAGTCTGCCGGTCATGACTGGGGAACACAATTGTGCAGTCGAAGAAAGATTATATAGAAAAACAAACACAACAAACGGTGGACAACCCAGAAGGTCTTAATGTTATTTCCAAAACAATGGTCTTGGATTTGCAAGTGAAAGAACAGGAGCAAGGTACAAGGATAGAGAGAACTGCAAAGACCAGCAATGTTCCAACTTACTTCCTGACTTTATTCTCTGTGCTTCCCAACACGTAGTAGCCTGGTTTGCATTCGTATCTGCAGGTAGAGCCCACGTCATGGTTGCCCTTGAGGCAGCGAGGCTGGAGCAGGTTGGCATTCGGGATAACAGGAGGAGCATCACACTCCAACTTGCAGTAAGCTTCAGGGAGAGACCAGAGCCCATCTTCAAGACAGGTCAGCCACGGGCTCAGTCCTGACTCCAAGAAAGAGAAGCACAGAATGCTCAGAACAGAGAGTCCAAAAATAAAATAACAAACAGAAAGAACGAAGACCTATCAACAGACAGTCATTCTTGGAAAGTCACAGTATTTTTCATGGAGCAGCTTCTCTAAAACGTCAGGTCAAATGTTTATCCTATATCTTTCTACCCACAGAGCGTCTACTGTGCTCTCTTGTGTAGCATAGAGGTCATAAAGCTAGTTTTTGACCTGAATGAAAGAAGGGCTACCAACCAAATCCTTACCTCAGTCCTCACTACAAATAATAAAAATAAAGTAGTGACAGTATTGTGGAAAGGATTATAATAATACTAGATGACACTTTTATAGGGCTCATTACATGCCAGACACTGCTGTAAGCATTTTACATGTATCACTTGTGTAAACTTCAAACCTCAAACAATCCTGTGAAATAGATACCATCATTATCTCCTATTTTGCAGATGAGGAAATTGAGTTTAAGTAATTTGTCCAAGCTAGTAAGGGCAGAGGCAGGGTTTGAACTCGCAGTTTGATGCAAAATTCTGTACTTCAATACCATACACCCTATGCCTCAGTGGTTTCTCTGAGTTCAATCTACAGACACCCCATAGAGTAGTATCACCAACCCAACTTCAGGTTTACTAAAGCAGACTCTGTCAGCATGAGCCTAAGAATCTGCATTTGTAACAAGTCTGCTGGATCACTGTTGGGCACACCTAAGTTCACAAGGGAGAGCAAGATGTGGGGTCAGAGGGACCTCCCTGGCAATTTAGTGGTTAAGAACCTGTGTTTCCGAGGCAGGGGGCATGGGTTTGATCCCTGGTCGGGAAACTAGATCCTACATACTTCGGTGTGTGGCCAAAATAAATTAAAAAACAAGTAAAATAAAATAGCCTATTCCCATGCTCTCTTAAACAACAACAACAAAAAGATGTGGGGTCAGAAGAAGTCTACCACATCCTCATCTCTCCCTAGCAGTACAGCTCATACAACTGTGCTCTCATTGCTAAAACAGGATGAAAGGCACCTAACTCATAGAAGGGTTGTAAATATTACATTCTAAAATGTGCATGATAAAGGGTATCTGAATTATTAATACTCTCAGAAAACTGTTAGTTGGCTTGACTCCAGAGAACATAAACTCAAATAAAAACAGGAAAGTCTCAGTTTCTTTCATCAATGAGATCTTGAGTTAGGGGCATCCTTCCAAGTGTTTGAGACAAGGAATGTGTTGCCTTTTGCTTGTCAAAAGAGGGTGCTTCAGCAGAGTCAGGTGGGAAGGTCACTGAAGTAAAGAAAATATCCCCAAAGTACACACCCCCCTCCCCCCCCAAAAAGAGAGAGAACCTGAAGAGAACTTGCATATAACTCCTGCTTGGCCAGAAAATACCTTGAAGCTTGGCTGGTGGGACACAGGAGATAGAGCAGCGTTTCAGAAAGTTGGTTCCCTCCGAGCAGGAGAATTTTGCGTAGTTCACCAAAGATGCGTCGGGGACACCACAGTCAAGGGGCTGGCAGCTCACAACCCGGTCCCAGTGCCCAGAGGAACACGTGAGCAGAATTTCCTTCTAGAAACAGAAAGTTTTCTGTTATCAAAGTCACACAAAAAGGCTTATCAAAATAGTTCCCAGGATTTGGCAGAGTCCTGATGATTATTTGTGCAAATATTCACAACGGGCAAAATGATTTTACCTCCTTCCCTCTTTACGTCTTGTCTTAATGTGCAATTTCACAATGGCACCCCACTCCAGTACTTATGCCTAGAAAATCCCATGGGCGGAGGAGGCTGGTAGGCCACAGTCCATGGGGTCGTTAGAATCGGACATAACTGAGCAACTTCACTTTCACTTTTCACTTTCATGCATTGGAGAAGGAAATGGCAACCCACTCCAGTGTTCTTGCCTGGAGAATCCCAGGGACAGGGGAGCCTGGTGGGCTGCCGTCTGTGGGGTCGCACAGAGTCGGACACGACTGAAGCGACTTAGTAGTAGTAGTAGTAGTAGGTACATTGCTGATGAAATGAGCATGTGAGCATAAGGGAGTCGTTAAATGAAGACACTCTTCCAGGTCAACTCTTGGCTCTCCTCACATGCTTCTCCAGATGGCTCTCCACCCTACTCTACCCTGCTGTGTGCTCTGGGACCCTGGCCCTTGTGGACTTCATGCTTTTGACTTGTGTCTGCTGTAGCACCCAGGGTAACACTGGTAGGAGACTGAAGAGACAGAGAAGCAAGGGAGGTCAGGGTGCTGATTCTTGCTACTCCCTCCCTCGGGTCGCTGTAGGGTGGCTCCCCCTTTGGCAGAGCTCTTCACATGCCTGCTGCACTCTTTCTCATGGGTTCTGCTAACTGCCCCTTACAGTCAACTCTTTAGGTCTAGAGGGGATATTACCCTTTCATCCTGGGATTCTGGACCATCTCTTTGCCATTTCCTATATCCTGCCCCCACTTTTATCAGCAGTCCCTTTACTGAAGTTCCTCAAATTGCCCCCCTTTGAGCATTCATCGGCTTCCTGCTGGGACCTTTACTGATAAGCTGACTGATAATGGTACATAATAAACATAATCATATTCTCTGAGAATGGTGCCTAGTCTTTAAGAACATCTGAGAATTAATGCAAACGAGGCATCTTCCAAACTCTTGTAGTTAAATTTAAGAGATTCCAGCCATTTCCTTGGGGCTATGGCTTATGTAGGGGGTCCTAGAATTCATCACCATGAAACAAATGAGGAGACTTTTTTCTGAGCACTTAGAAGGGCCAGGTACTTTCAAGTTTGGATAAACAAGACCCTTAAGGAGCTACCAGCACAGCTCATCACAGGTTGAAGCAGTGAATCAGAAAACATCTGAAGTGGGGAGAATGGAAAGAAGAAGAAAGAGAGAGAAGAAGCAAGGAGAAGAAGTTAAAAAGGAAAATGTGGGAGATGCATTTTGGTTATCTCTTACTCCCTTCTATGATGATTTGTGAGAATGTAATACAAAGAATGCAAATCATAAAGTAGAAAACATGGACCAAGAAGAAGGAGAATACAAACTGTTCTACTAAATAACAGCAACATCATATATGCATGCTTGTTTTGTGGTGGTGAGATAGCACTACAGAGGCTGGAGAAGGGATTGCCCATCTTGGGTAGGAGGGAGAGTGTTTGCGGGGAGATTCACATAGTAGATAACTCAGGAACTGGTCTTTGAAAGATGAGCAAGACTTCCCAGCAGCAGAGGAGAAGCAAGTTTCAGAGTGAGAGGAACAGGATGGGCAGGCACCCAGAGACCTGGACACTCATGGCTTGTTGGGTGAAAAGTGTCACCATAGTAGGTTACCAAAAGGCAAAGGGAGAGAAGGGAGATTCTGGGGCTCAGCCAGCATCCCACCGGGAGACCACAGTGGCACCAAAGCCGAAGGTAGAACAACGGGTGGAAGCACCTGTCACCCTGACACCCACTTCTGCCTGGCTGCCCCTCTGTCCTTCCCAATGTTCCCAGGTTGCCTGCCAGAAGGCCCCAGTTCAAAGCCAGACACATTTTTCTAGTTAGTTTCAGTTCTTATGTCAACAAAAAGCAGATATCCCTGCTGTCTTGTGATCACGAGCTGGGATCATATCATTTCTTTAGTGGGGCCAGGCTCGGGTGATGGGAGCAGTCAACTGGAGAGCTGTGCTTGATGATTCCATCATATGACTGGCAAAGGGTGAGCTCCCACCTTCCTTCTCCCAACTTGGCCGCAACCGCAATGCTCACAGCCTAGAAGACTGGCTCCAATCACAGCGATCACTTACAGAATGTCTCTCAAACACTGTCTATATTGTCTGGGTTTTCTCCTGGCTCCAATAAGTATTGACTGTTCTGTTTTGAATTTGCTCCTAATTTTAATGAATTGCACACACCATCTTTTCTTCTCTCTCCTTCTTTACCTAGCACACAAATGTATTCAGTTCCTACATTGTTTTTGTTTGTTTTCCTTCTTTCCATCTCTTTTCTAGTGTGAGGTAAGCTGAGTTAAGGACAGGTAGGTGGTAAGAGTTCTGCTTTTCTGACCAGAGCATCACAAACCAAGGAGCTGATGCTTCAAAGTATGTCAAAACGGTCTCTCTACAAAGTCTCTTTAAGCCATCTGAAACCAAAGAAAGTTATCTTTAAATTCTGTGTCTAAGCAAGTGAAATTCCTCCACAGATCCACAATCTGCTGAGCAGTCAACTGGTACAATATGAAAAACAATTCCAATCTTCCAAGCCATTGATACCTGACTACCAATCATGCTTCCACTCGTCCTTCATCATACCTCATCTCCCTCATATTCTTCTCAAGCACCATTTACCTTTTGCCTAATGCATCCTGTCTCTCTATCATATTGTGCTCATGTGTTCTCAAATTTCAAATTCCTCTGTAGAATATGGAAAGCTTTCTAAAGGAAAGAGGGAAAACAAAATTCTTAGTCGACAATACATCATCATGGTCATCATAATGGCAGCTTTGCAGAGAGCTAGGTGCCTACTATTTTGATAGAAGCTTATGAATTATTTCTACTCAGTCATCAAAACAGCCCAAGGACATAAATACCTCTGATCTAACTATTTTACAAATGTGGAAACAACCTTAAAGAGGTTGGCATGTTTTGCTCGTCTTTACCTAAAATTACACAATAAACAGAGGAGTCAAATTTCATTCCAAGTCTGTCTCCCAAGCCATGCTCTTCACTAATATATTCTACTACCTTCAGACCACCTTAAAATCCTAGAAGTGGTGCCATGGTAGCTTACAGAAATTTGAAAAATTCAGTCAAAACTAGAATCTTGATATAAGTCCTACTTCAGTAGCAGAAGAAAGAAAATCATAATTTTCCCTCCAGTATTCTTACAAGGAGGGTCAGACTTGGGGGAACAGGCAGAAGATAGACCACAAAAAAGCTGATTGCATCCTATCTTGCCTGCAAATTTTGGACAGGTCTAAACTGTAACATTCTCATCTTGAAGCCAAAAGTCGGGATCATAATTTCTTACACTTCTTATATATTTCTACTTATACCTTGCATTTCTATAAATCCATGCTTCTCCTTGATTGTTAGAGTTCTCATTTTTCCTTTCAGATGATTTAAAAACACAGGCCTTTCCCCTATCCAGCCAGGAGGAGGAGCATACATATTGTCCCTCCCCAGGGGCTTGGTCCTGATGACCGCAGATTTCCAACTCACCTGTATGGGCCTGAGGTACTGCCCATTGCTGGCCTGAAGGGCAAACCCCCTCTGACAGGTGATAGAGCACTTCATGTGACCCGGGCCACCAGAGGTACAGTTCACCACATCCGCGTGATCAAGCACCAATGGCACACAGCTGCCCTGCTCCCCACAGGAACGATGGACACAGCTGGAGATGACAGAAGCAGAAATATCTTACATTGACTTGCTAGGCAGCAGCAAAGGCTTTGCCTCTCCCTTTGAGAAGGGTCTCTAAGCCAAAGAGAACACTTTCTTGAAAACCTATATTAAACTCATCACTTCCTTCTTGTGACCTGGAACCCAGCAACATAAAGTAAACAGAAACAATATCAGCTACCAAGTGATTATGAACCAGCTTTCTATGGATCTTCCAGGAAAAGAAAATGACAATGAGACAGGTGGGCAGAGTGTCCCCATAGCTCTTGATGGCATAGAAGTGAATAGATCAGAGGGTAATCCTCAAAATATTTCACAGCCAGTACTTCTGAGACCCAAACAATCAGAACAGATGCAGGGCAAAGATCAGGAGTGAATTCTGGAGGCCCCTGCTTGTGTCAGGCAGAAACTTTTTGTTTTTCCATCATGGGTTGGTCTCAGGGGGCCCTGGAGAACAGGTGTTTCAGCTGGCAGAAAAGGCAACATTTATTTACTGATTGGCATGGAGTATTTTTTTAAACTTTTTATTTTGCTTTGGAGTATTAACAACCAACATTTAACAACAATTAACAACCAACGTTGTGATAGTTCAGGTGAACAGCAAAGGGACTCAGCCATACATATACATGTATCCAGTCTCCCCAAAATCCCCTCCCATCCAGGCTGCCAAATAACACTGAGCAGAGTTCTATATGCTATACAGTAGGACCTTGATGGTTATACACTTTGAATATAGCAGTCATGTGGCACTAGTGGTAAATAAGCTGCCTGCCAATACAAGAGTTTTTAAGAGACATGGGTTCAATCCCTGGGTTAGGAAGACTCCCTGGAGAAGGGCATGACAATCCACTCTAGTATTCTTGCATGGAGAATTCCATGGACAGAGGAGCCTGGCAGGCTACAGTCCATAGGGTCACAAAGAGTCAGACATGACTGAAGTTACTTAGCACACATGCACACATATACCACTGAATATTAACACTGGCTTAGAAGAAAAGCTATGACAAATCTAGACAACATATTAAAAAGCAGAGACGTCACTTTGCCAACAAAGGTCCATATAGTCAAAGCTATGGTTTTTCCAGTAGTCACGTACAGATGTGAGAGTTGGACCATAAAGAAGTCTGATGCCGAAGAATTGGTGCTTTCAAACTGTGGTGCTGGAGAAGAGTCTTGAGAGTCTCTTGGACAGCAAGGAGATCAAACCAATCAATCCTAAAGGAAATCAACTCTGAACACTCATTGGAAGGACTGATGCTAAAGCTGAAGCTCCAATACTTTGGCCGCTTGATGCAAAGAGCTGACTCATTGGAAAAGATGATTCTGGGAAAGATTGAGGGCAGGATAAGGGGGTGACAGAGGATTGGATGGTTGGATGGCGTCACCGACTCAATGGACATGAGTTTGAGCAAACTCCAGGAGATAGTGGAGGACAGGGAAACGGCGTGCTGCAATCCATGGGATCACAAAGAGTTGGACATGACTGAGCAACTGAACAACAAATCAGCAATTGAGCCCATGACAGAAATAAGAAAAAACTAACACATATCAAGCCCCTGCCACATGCCTAATGTGCTAGATGCTTCCAGGACATTACCTCATCAGAGAACTGCCGTCTGGGTCTCTAAAGCTAGTCACGAGGGAATAGGAGAGACAGTTAAACTCCCTGGGGTTCGAGGGGACCCTGTCAGGACCATGACAGCATCAAGTACGTAACAGATTCCAAAGAGGGTTACTCTTTTATCAAGGCAGAGCCACAGAGATTAAAATTTAGAGCACTGCCCCCAGGCTGGGTGAAATTGAATCCTGGCTTTACCATTTACTACCTGTGTGATATGGTTGAGCTATTTATTCCCCAGGGTTTCCAGTCCTTCCCCCATGAGATGAGGACGATAACGGTGTATACCCACATGCAGCTACTGTTCCTAGGTTCATTCTCTCTAGTGTCCACTGCAAATGGCCCGCATCCCACGTTCAATGGCCTGTTGCCTATGAGTCACCCACACGTCTTGGTTTTCCTATGGCTGTACCCTTGCTCAATTTATTGAACCTTTTAAAAGGCCTTCCCACTCCAAGAGGCCCCTCCAGATATCTTCCTTCATTGAATCTTGAAGGGAAATTTAAAAAATAACTTTTCTAACATTTCTTTTACTCTATCTGCATTATTGCCACAATTTTTAGTTAATTCATCCATTCTTTGATCCACAAGGCAATGGGTACACAAGTGTCTTCTAAATGCTGCTGAATCTCCCAACTAGACTATGATGTCCTTGAAGACAAATACTGACTTCTACCCACTTTTGTATTTACCATACCCTTCATTGTGGGAGATGCAACAAATGTTTGCTGAATTAAATATTTTCGTGTCATAGACGTCAAAGTAAGTCAATGGCTATCAAAATGGTAAATTTGCTAAATTTTATAGTGATAGATGGGGATACAAAGTTAAAAAAAATCATTATTAAACAACAATTCAATCATCTTGCCCTACTGCTCCATTCATTCATAAACATTTCCCAAGCACTTAGCGCATTGGTCTCAGTATTGGGATAAAATAAGTATGCCCTTAAAGAACTCATAGTCTAGTGAGGGAAAACAGCATGATACTTTTTATACTTTCTTTCTCATGATGTTTTTGCCAGTGGTGGTAAATCTTAATCAAAATGACCTCTGTGAATCCCCTCATCATTCATTTGTTTTATTTGCTCTTGAATTTTGTTAGAGGCCCAAGACTTTTATCAAAGAACTGGGCAACAGTATAAGAAAGTGGAAAACAAAATGTCATTGAATTGCACTTGAAATAATTGAGAATTGATTTAAAAAGCACTAGTCCAAGAAGTATGGATTTGATTTGAATATGCTAAAGTTTCTGCCTCTGATCTTGTACCCATGGGATTTAAACTATGTCAGTGACATTCTCATTTTTTTTTACCCATGCTTATCAGGCATAGGATGGAGGAATTGCAGTTGAATGGTATGCAATCTCCTGTAAACCCTGATTATTCTCTGGGATCGTGTAGTATTGCCTCAGACTCACTACACGGAGCCTGATGAAGGGAGGAATATATGAGTTGAGGGAGATGGATTCTTCAAATTCAACACTGCTAATTAGGTCTGCAATACAGGAAATAAAGCTTTGTCTCTGAGCCTTCATTCAGCCTAGCGGCATAAGGAATCCGAAACCTGACCATCCTTCATGGAATGAGATGAGAACCTCTCATTAGTGATGCTAAACAACTCCAAGTTCCATAGATACTACATGCCCTTGATATGCACAAGATGTAATATTTCTTCAGTATGTTAAGCAGAGAGGACTAGAAAACAGAGAGTCATTAACAGTTCTGGTTCACGTCATCTCACTGCCAGGAAATTAATGTGAAATAGCACGTGCTATTTTCCAGTGATCCCATCCAATTCATCCTCAGTGTCATCACTGAGGACAAATATGTGCTGAGATAAGACACAAAACAAATACTCTGAATGAGCCTCCTTCCATCAAGATGGTGTTCCATTAACTATGGTTGCTATGACTACCTGTGTGAGAAGTCCATCAGCACTGGCAGCAAGGGAGGCAGAACAGGACAGGGGACCATAGAAGAGGGGGAAAGTGGCATGAAATAAGACCAAGATAAAAAAAAGAAAAAGCATCAAACACAGACCTGTTTATGAAGTGAGAAATGGTTTTAAGGCAGCTGCTGCAAATTCTTTCACTAGCTTATATTTCCATTTGCTTCCTTTTTAAGAAATTTGTTTTATGAGGACGGTGTTTGTCAGGTCATTAGCTTCTGATGGCATCTGGTACCAATTGTAGACGTGTCTGCCTTGCACCCTATCCCCAAAACCCCTTTTGCATTTCTCTTCCACTACAAATACACTGCTTCTCTGAGTGAAGTACTGTATTCTCCATTTTCCCATGCTCCTGATACATTCTTCTTTCTGGCTACTACTACATTAAGCCCCAGTGTCATAATGATAATGTTGCTAGTAAACATAATCAGACTTCAAACTTTTCAAAAGCTTTCTTCTTATGGTCTTTGGACACATGTCAATGAAAGTGGCAGCAACAAAGCCTTACCATGCGAGAGATGGGAAGTTAGGTATTTTTAACTAAAGCTGTTTGGAGTCTGGCTAAAGGCCACACAGAGAGTCAGGAAAACCCTCAAACTGGAATGCAGAGCTCTCACTCTCCAGGCCAGCTTAGACCACCAGGCCATCTCCCTGGAGATGAGGTGGGTCTCCTGTTGCTTTCTTCTCCATTCAGGAGCTAACATCATTGGCCAGGATGAGCCAAGAAGTTCCTTAGCAGGGTGGTTGGGCAGAAACGATGGATATATTTCATGGTCGTTCTTAGTTTTTAGCAGTTTACTTTTAAGTGATAGCAAGTCAAATTAACGGTCTCTGTCCAGCTGCCTTTGTCTGCAAGATGCCCTGTTAAGCCTGCTTCCTCCTTGGGCAACCTTGCCCTTTCACCCATTTTTCCAGACCTTTCCTGACACCACATCACAGTGTGTTCTCAGGTAAGGGTATGATACACCCAGTCAGATATGATTCACAGCTATTTCCATTTTAATGGGAGACAACATTTGCAGACTGAAGAATGAGTTTTTCATGGTGGAATTTTAAGTCAATAGGTCCTTAGAGATTATACTATGTAGATGGTCCCCTTACCCATCCTTCCAGCTTTGCTCTCTGTCTCTCCACTTCCCCAATATGCCTCTATTCTCGCTCTCTCTTCTGGTTCTCACTCCCCAAAGTCATTGCATTTGAGGGGTTTAAGAAAACGCTTTCAATAGAGAAATTCTGTTGCAAACTGTATGTTGTCCCTGGACTATCCTCTTGCATAAAATCTACTCGTGGGTATCCAGGCACACTTCTAGCACCATCCTACCAAAATGATGTGTGTGTTTCCTTTATGTTTGGGCCTCCGAATGATGCCTTGGGAAATCTCTGTTGGCAGAGTTCCATAAAAGAATGGCCCTCATCTGTCACAAGGCAGAGATTGTCAACCATCATTGTGTTTTTGACTCACTTAGGCAGCATTTAAAAAATATAGATACCCAGGCTTTTCCCCCTGGAGAGTTTGATTCTGTAGGCCTGTGGTGGGATCCTCGCAGTGGTGATTTTATTTTGCATTTCAAAGTTCTTGATGCTCATCAGGAGTGAAACTCAGTACCACAAAGATTTGGATATGTGTAACCTGAAAGATAAGTCAACAAATTCCATAGCCCAAGACTATAAAATAATAATACTGATTCCAGAAGGAGAAACTGGTCCCACTGTTTCATCATTATGCTTTAATGTTTTCAGCACAAATTATCACATGGGAGCCATAAGACAGATCAAAAGTATAAAACATTTCCCTAATTCTGAAGAAGCTTTCAATATAGTCAAAGAGAGAAAATAATTAAATCATGTGGTACCAATTATAAATCCATGGCTGTTCCAGAGAAATTTTATCATTGAATATGATTTGACCTCAATAAATTAATAGGATTTGGAAAGGCAAAAGAGATATGCCAGTAAGTTATCACCAATGCTTTCCAGACCTGACAGAACACAGCACAAAGTAACACTCTAAAAACCTAGACAAAAATCACCATTTCCTTTCCACTGAGAGCTAAAGAAAATTCAGTAGGTGTGGGTCTCTAATTCTGACTAACAAATTTAGAGAACCTATAAGAAGAGTCATCATCAATATTTGATCCACTGAGAACTGAAGAAAATTCAGTAGGTGTGGGTCTCTTAAATTCTGACTAACAAATTTAGAGAACCTATATGGAAGTCCTGAATATTCATTGGAAGGACTGCTGTTAAAGCTGAAATTCCAATACTTTGGCTGCCTGATTCAAAGAACTGACTCATTGGAAAAGACCCTGATGCTGGAAAAGATGGAGAGCAGGAGGAGAAGGGGATTACAGAAGATGAGATGGTTGGATGGCATCACCAACTTGATGGACATGAGTTTGATGAAGCTCTGGGGTTTGCTGATGGACAGGGAAGCCTGGTGTGCTGCAGTCCATGGAGTTGCAAACAGTCAGACACAACTGAGCAACTGAACTGAACTGAACTGATATGGAAAAGCATCAACATCAATATTTGATGATAGGCTTAGAGGCAAGTTTCCCAAATCTTCTTCTACCTTCCAAAGGTTGGTAAGGAAAGAGCATGGCTAACACCAGAAAGCAGACATCATTCTCAGCAAAGAGCAGACAGACTCACTAACAAATCTGCCATGAGCTCTCTCCCAAGGTATGCCAAATAAGGCACATTAAAAATTTTTCCATTGCATGAGGCCACTAGAGGGAAGCTGGCCTCACTTCCAGCCAAGGGCCATACCTGGAAAGCTGGGTAGTTCCTTAGGAATGGGCAAAATCCTGGCTGTCCTGTCCACAGCTTCCTCACAGCTTTGGCGTAAGGTTCGCCTGAGGGTCTGAGCTACCCATGAGGAATTTCAGGAGGCTGGGACACTATTTAGAGTCAGTCAGAATCAATAGTGAAACCTTATTTCTTCCATGTAGGAGCTAATGAGAAATTATGCACCAAAGACCCCATTTCTTGCTTGTTACTCCTGGAGAGTAGAGAAGACCTTTAAAAGTGATCTTAGAGGATAATTCAAGTGACCTTAATTTAAGTGACCTTAAAGATAATTCAACCTTAATTTCCCAACTTAGAGATGAGGAAACACCCTAACAGAAATGATGGGCTATTTCAGAACTTCCTACCATACTCAGACTCCAATATAATAACAAACAAACATCAAATTAAGCTTTAGCTCAAATTCAAAATCAGGATGACATCAGCTTGTGAACTTTTCTAAAGTCAATGTCCCACCTTCTCTCAGGCATACAATTTGATACCTGGAATCCAGGTTAGTTTAGGAGAAACATTCTGGTTTCTGTACCACAGTTTTTGAGAAATAGCCTAATATGATGGGGAAAGTAGTAGATCAAGGCCCATGTGACTTGGGTTCAGGTCTTGGCTTGTCCCTGCTTAGCTCTGTCACATTGGGTAAGTCTCTTAATCACTCTGGCCTTATAAATTTGTTTGCAAATTTATAAAATGATGAAGTTTAACTATGTTCTCTTAAAGGTCTCTTCCAGCTTTAACATGGTATTTAATATTCTAGATGAAGTGATGGTGGTATTGGGGTGGGAGTACAGAAAACCCATGAATGGGGAGGATGTGGTAGAGAACCAAAAAGAGTTACTCACAATCTTCCTTGCCCAGTGTAAGTTTTTTGCTTAATGTCCCAACCTTTAAGTTGTTAAGTTAAACAAAATATTGCAATTCATTTATCCAAGAAGTGTCACCATTGACCAAATAGCAATCCCAGTGGTTTCTGTAGAAACAACTCTTTGAAGATTAAATAGTAAAAGAGGATCAGGTATCTCCGCATTCCTTCACTGTTTTACTGATTCTTATTTAAATAAGAGGCTATGGGCTAAGAAGGAATGTATGCTCTGGATTTGGCAGCAGATGGACGAAGAATGTACAGAATGTAGAATGGACCGGAAGAGATGGAGTCCTCATTAATCGTCCCACCACCAATAGGAAAACCAAATAATAATAATAACATTCATTCTTAGAGAGCTTTGCTGTTTCTCCAAACAAATACAAAAAGATATGGCCTCCTTTTTGGCTCCCATTCTACCTCTTCCTCTCTACTGGTTCCATCTTCACTCTGTAGGACAAGAACCAGACTAAACGTCAAGTACATTTCCATTGGCCTTCTTGAACAGAACAAAGCCAGTACTTTGAGGGTTTTACTGAAAGAACATATGGACCAAGGAGAAAATTGATTCAATTTTTTATCCTCTAAAGAATCTCATCCGACAGAAACAGGAGTCTCAGTAATAATTCTGATTCTTCCATCACGTGACAAAGAAATTAATATTGGACTAAGTAGACTTCTCCTTCCATCCTGTATCCTGGGAAAGCAGAGGTGTTCCCTGCCCTTCAGTTGAAGTCTCTGACCCAAAGTTGGCCCCTGAAAAGACCTCTGTCAGGAGACATCCATCTCTTCCTAGAATGTGACCTATTCATAAGTTCAGGACTGGACTCCAGTAGCCCCAGTACTGGGTAATTTGCTTTGTTCATTTCTAGTTCTGGGCCCAACTTTTGCCATGCCTGACTGTAATGCTAGAAGTCCCATCCAAAGGCCCCCTCTTCTTCCCTGGTGGCTCAGACGGTAAAGAATCCACCTGCAATGTGGGAGACCTGGTTGTGAGCCCAGGGTTGGAAAGATCCTCAGGAGAAGGGAATGGCTACCCACTCCAGTCATCTGGCCTGGAGAATTCCATGGACAGAGGAACTTGGCAGGCTAGAGATCATGGGGGTCATAGAGTCAGACACGACTGAGCGAATTTCATTTTCACTTTCTTCTAAAGTAAAACGGATTTCCATCACACAGCCAATATGTACTGCCTTTCCAAAGCCGTCTCACCAAGTTTCAGAACTGACAATTTTAATGTAGTTATAAAATATGTAAAACACCAAAAAAAGAGTCAAAGCAATTTCTGGCTAAGCAGCAAAGAATGTGCACCCTAGAACAGCACCAGGGAAGCATAATCACTCATCAGAAATAATGATAATAATAACAACAAACATAATATATATAATACATATCTATATATATAATAAATATATATAAATATTTTTTTCCCACTTGC
This sequence comes from Bubalus kerabau, assembly GCF_029407905.1. NCBI lineage: Eukaryota > Metazoa > Chordata > Mammalia > Artiodactyla > Bovidae > Bubalus > Bubalus kerabau. The sequence continues at coordinate 112,824,036 of NC_073628.1, read as the reverse complement.
AAAGGCAGGAACGATCTCCACGTGGTACGTTTCCTAATGAAGAGTGATCAATGGAACCCCAAAATGACCGCACTGCTGACTCCCACTGCACCACCACTTATCCTTGGGCATTCCTCCAGTTAAAAAATAAATAATAAAAGTATCCTTGGGCCTCAATTAAACTATTAATTCAGGAGTGACACTTCCCCAGACATATTCATAAGCCAATGCTGAGGAATTGTGAAACAGGTGGAGGTAAGTGAGGGAACAGCATGGTACTGTGAATAAAGTGTAATGCGCATGAGCTTTCACATATGGCAATCCTAGAACAGTATCTAAAAGGCACGAAGAAAGGGTAATATGGCTTCTGCATGCTATAATATACAAGCTTTGTGTTGACTGAGGTCTTAAGGAGTCACGAGCTACAACCTTGAATGAGTCCCAGATTCATATATAGAAGTAGAACATAAAACATATGTCAGCCCAGGACTCTTCCCCTTGGCTTCTTTTGCCTATAAAGTTTCTCGACTCCCCAACAGAAGCCTCACATTGTTCCTATCGCCTTGTAATTCAGGAATTTATCAGTCCTGGGTTGACATCAGATTTGGAATATTACTCCCTTCTGTCCTGTTGCTCTTCTTAGCACTCCCAAGCCTTGCAACATCAATGGCTCATTTGCTTATGGAGATAGGAAGGCCCAAAGGAGCAAAGAGACTTCCTAAAACTGTGTGGCGAGACTAGATGATGTGGCCAGATGTGAGAGGCAGGGGTCTGGACAATAGGCTCACTACCATTCAAATCACCAGGCTTCTGCTGCTCTTGCGGTTATGGCTACATAGAACCAGACACGGCCTGAGAGTCATTCCAACCAGAACGCAGGGTCATATCTATCAACAGCCTGTTTGGCAGGCTGGCAAAACAACAGAACCCTGGAAATATTGGTTTGTTTTATTTTCTGTGCTTTCTCCATCAGCTGCCAATAATACCATTAGCATAGGGCTAGCCCTGAGCAAAATTGGGAAGCAGGTGATATTTTAAACTAATTTCTCATTTTGGCACCACTTTTCCTGCTTCTCATACTCCCCCAAACTTCCAGATGCCTACACTAGGTTGCATTTCAGCAGGGCTCTGGTCTGATTTCCAACTGGCAAGGTCTATAAGAGAATATCTTTGACATAAATAGCTGATAATGACTTAAAACATTTCTACTTCTATTAGGTGGTTATTGACTATTTTAAAGAGACTGCTGGAGATTATCAGGACTTAAAATAATTCCTAACCATGGAGTTTTAGACACTATGATAAGACATTGGGAGTTAGTGTCCTGAAGTCATCGTTTTTAAACCATCTTTAGCAGTAGTCTCCAGCCTCAGGTCGTCCTAAGTTGCCTGAGCCTCTCCCTAGCACTGAAACTCAAAACCTGAAAGCTGCCACCCAACTGGTTCTAAGAATGTATCCCACTAGGAACCATCTCAGACCACACAATATTTTAATAAAGGATTTTTTCTAGAATAGTCTAGCCATGCTCCTCACATTGGAGGCAGACGCTTTAACCTCTGAGCCACCAGGGAAGCCCAATAAACCCCTAAGTGAGACCATGTCCGTGACCTTTCCATTTTTCCTCTATAACCCCATGACAGCAAACAGTTGAAAAGACTCTACAGCTCCCAAAGCAGATCTGGGGTTCACCAGACCTTCTGTCATCAGCCAGGAGAACCAGAATCCTCGCCAGTGGATTCTCCTGCTTCCCTCTTATTTTATGGACAAATAATTCTGGGAAGAGGAAGTTGAGCAAGAAATCTAGGGAACAAGTGAGCAGTTATAATTCTTTTCCTGCTTAAGAAGAGACAATAGATTCAATGTTAATTTGCTAAGCTGCTTTGGGGAAGAAGATAATCAAATGAATAGAAATATAATACACATTTCATTTTCTATAGTGCCTTTCCCAGCAGCAAGAGATGACACTTCCCATCATCCTGGAACATTAGAAGGAAACTCTCTGCTAAATAGAAAAGATGAAGAGCCAAAGGATAAATTGATGCTTTAACCTGCAGCCCCTAGCACAAAAAAAGGAAGTAGTCCTTTACTTTGTGAGGCTATCAGAAGGGAAGTGATTGGAATGGTTTACATAGGACTGAGTAGGGGAAGAAAAGGCCTGGCAAGGTATAGGAGCCCGATCCAGGCAGAGAAGGAAGGGAAAGAGTCAGCATTTTAAATTTGAGCTTCAAATAACTGAAGTACAATAGGAACTGGTAAAGCAGTAGCAATGAAGGTTCCAGGGAATAATGAAGCATGAAGCAGAATGACGGATAATAGAGATGGAATGATCCTATTACCAAGAATAGGATCACAAACTGGTTATACCAGGGATGCAGTGCAAGGCGCTGAGCTGTGCTCCGGCTGCATGTCCCTGGACTCAGAGCCCTCAGGGTTTTGAGGGCTCAGGACCTTATAATGTAGCCCTAGCTCTACCTCCAATCTACGCTGCAGCCAAGAAGACACCTTTTCACACCCGAGTCCCAACATCTTCCAAATGGAAAAACATAGCCACTTCCTCCCAGAAATTATCTGGGGACTATTCAAGTCAAGTGAATTCTATGGAAAAAGTGCTTTCCTTTCTACCACATCCCTCCAACCTCCCCCCACCCCAATCAAAATCCCACATCTACAGAAAATTCTCCAGGGACGATGGAGGGTGACCCAGAAATCTTCTATACTTGACTTACTGATGAAGGCCCTATCTTCACTGTCAGCAGATCTACACTTTCAGGATTTGCTTTCTAAGGCTAAAGACATCTTTTGTGTCACAGTACAGGGATGTCATGGAAAGGGATCTGAAGACGTGATGCAGCTGAGGGAGATACCCTGAGGCAGCTTTAACCCTGCATGTTACCGAGGTTCACAAACTGCAAGTGGAATGTTATAGGTGATTTGGTGGTAGTTGATTGTTGGTTTTTCTCTTTTGATTATTTATTGTTGCAGTCTCTGCTTCAGGAGACAGGATCTGAAGAACAGAAGCTTCACAGAGACAACAAAGGTGACTGAACTAGTATTTGTTGTTGCTGTTCAGTCACTAAGTCATATCTGATGCTTTGCAACCCCAGGGACTGCAGCATGCCAGGCTCCTCTGTCTTCCACTAGCCCCCAGAGTTTGCTCAAATTCATGTCCATTGAGTGGGTGATGCTATCTAATTCTCTCATCTTCTGCTGCCCCCTTCTCCTTTTGTCTTCAATCTTTCCCAGCATCAGTCTTTTCCAATGAATTGGCTCTTTGTACCAGACTACCTTATGTGTCTCCTGAGAAATCTGTATGCAGGTCAAGAAGCAATAATTAGAACCAGGCATGAAACAACTGACTGGTTCAAAATTGGGAAAGGAGTACAAGCCTGCATATTTTCACCTGCTTATTTATTTGCAGAGTACATCATGCAAAATGTCAGGCTGGATGAATCACAAGCTGGAATCAAGATTGCTGGGAGAAATATGAATAACCTCAGATATGCAGATGATACCACTCTAAAGGCAGAAAGTGAAGAGGAACTTAAAAGCATCTTGAGGAGGAAAGTGAAAAGCTGGCGTGAAACTCACCATTAAAAACTAAGATCATGGCATTCAGTCCAATCATTTTATGGCAAATAGAAGGGAAAAAAGTGGAAGCAAAGACAGATTTTATTTTCCTGGGCTCCAAAATCACTGTGGATGATGACTGTAGTCATGAAATTAAAAGATGCTTGATCCTTGGAAGAAAAGTTTTGATAAATCTAGGCAATGTATTAAAAAACAGAGACATCACTTTGCCAACAAAGGTCCATATAGTCAAAGTTATAATTTTTTCAGCAGTAATGTATGGATGGAGAGTTGGACTGTAAAGAAGGCTGAGTGCTGAAGAACTAATGTTTTTTTAATTGTGGTGCTGGAAAAGACTCTTGAGAGTCCCTTGGACTGTAAGAAGTTCAAACCAGTCAATTCTAAAGGAAATCAACCCTGAATATTCACTGGAAGGACTGCTGCTGACCGCATGAGTCATGCACACTAATTGGCAAGTCTCTGTGCATCCCGAGGCATTTGAAACCAAACCAGCTACACACTATTCTTTGATGACTCACTTTTTAATTATCTGATTCTTTTCTTTACACAAGCATGATTAACAAAGTATGGGAAGTATGTTAAGGCATATTTATGTCAAGTACACAGAAGTTGGGGCTGAACTCCAACTGATTTCCACAAGAACAGACTAATAGGAAATGTTTTTAATGCAGAAGATAAAATCTGCTTAAAAGTTGTTACCTTGAATATAGAATGGTACAAGAGTACAATGTGTGTTCATTATTTTCTCTTGACTTAAACTTTATGTGTTCATGTTCAGTTTGCTTTAAGCAAATAGGAAAATGAAGATTTATGCAGATAAGAAAAAAAGGAAAGAAAGAGGAGAAAATCTGAGGATGACACTGCTCTTTACAAAAATATTTGTTTTTTCACTTAAAAAATAATACCCTTTTGAAAGGCACTATCATTTAAAAAGTTGCTGCTGCTAAGTCAGTTCAGTCATGTCTGACTCTGTGTGACCCCATAGACATCAGCCCACCAGGCTCTCCTGCCCCTGGGATTCTCCAGGCAAGAACACTGAAGTGGGTTGCCATTTAAAAAGTTAAGTCGCTTCTCGCTTCAAAATGTAGCTATATAATTCAGTGAACATTAATGTTTTCCAAAAGACTGCTTTGTGTATAGTAAAATATACACAAATACATTTACACACATATAACTACATTTTACTGGACCCAAATTGCTAAAAACAATTAACTCTCAATTCTCCTATATTATGAGGAGTCAGAATGCAGGTTATTTTAATAATAATCCCATTTTTAAAGATTCTTAATAATTTTATGACTTTCTAGGAAACCCAATTAATATTACTGATTATTTTTCACTTTAATGAATACTATTAATTCCAGCTGAGCTATTGAGAAGGTGGCTCAGGCTTAGACAAAAGGAAAATGAACTCGGGAATAAAAGGTAAAAATGGATCAGTCATGAAATGGATGTGAAGTATCTAGATACTGGAGCATAAAGAGGACATCCTCTGGTAAAAGGCTGCCTAGATAATCCACCTGCCAAGAACTGGGGAATTCCTACAAAGAAAGACCATCCTTTCAGAATCGTTGTTCTTTCCTTCTGATTTATTTCTGCATGCAAATTCCTCGCACGTCCTTGTGAGCCACGCTGTCCTGTAAGTTAAAACTACGTCAGTACCGTGTGTGGCTCCTTGTAACTCCAAGGAGTGAGGTCCTTGTAACTCCAAGGTCTAAACACACAGCCAGCTAGTCCAGCCTAACGCATTTTGGCACATGTGATTCCAGCTTGTTGGAATCCACAATCTTGTGTAATTCCCTCAACCTGAGTGCAGGTGGGACCAATGACTTACTTCTAACCAATGAATATGGCAAAGGTGACAATGTCCCTTCTGATCATTATACATAACCTAAGACTGAAAGGTACTCTTGCTGCGAAACTCTCCCTTTGCCAGCTTTAAAGAAACAAGCTGCCATGTGTGAGCTGCCCAGTGGAGAGGGCTATAGGGTAAGGAACTAAGGACAGGACCTGTGCAACAGCCAGTAGGAAATGGAGCCCTCAGTCAGGCAGCCTTCTGGGACCAAATGTCAACAACTGTGTGAGCTTAGAAACTGACTTTCCCCACAGGAGCTTTCAAATGACCCAACCTGGCTGACACCCCCTTATAGCCTTATAGAGGATCCAGTTGAGCCTGGCCTAGAATCTTTTTAAAATTATTATTATTTTAAACTTATTTTATATTTGGGTACAGCTGATTATTCTAAAGGAGATCAGCCTTGGGTGTTCTTTGGAAGGAATGATACTAAAGCTGAAACTCTAGTACTTTGGCCACCTCACGCGAAGAGTTGACTCATTGGAAAAGACTCTGATGCTGGGAGGAATTTAGGGCAGGAGGAAAAAGGCATGACAGAGGATGAGATGGCTGGATGGCATCACTGACTCTATGGACGTGAGTTTGAGTAAACTTTGGGAGTTGGTGATGGACAGGGAGGCCTGGCGTGCTGCAGTTCATGGGGTCGCAAAGAGTTGGACACAACTGAGTGACTGCACTAACTGACTGACAGCTGATTAACAATGTTGTAATAGTTTCAGATGAACAGAGAAGGGACCCAGTCATTCATATACATGTATCCATTCTCCCCCAAACTTCTGTCCCAGCCAGGCTGCCACATAACATGGAGTAGAGTCCCATGTGCTATACAGTAGGTCCTTGCTGGTTATCCATTTTAAATATAGCAGTGTGTACACATCTGTTCCAAACTCCCTAACTATCCCTTCCACTCAGCAACTATAAATTCATTCTCTAAGTCTGTGAATCTCTTTCTGTTTTGTAAGTAAGTTCACTTGTATCATTTCTTTTTCAATTCCACATGTAAGGGATGTCATACGGTATTTCTCCTTCTCTGTCTGACCAACTTCACTCAGTATGACAATCCCTAGGTCATCTATGTTGCTGCAAATCTGGCCTAGAATCTTGAGTCTCAGAAACTGTGGGAGTGTAAATGTGTGTTGGTTTAAGCTGCTCAGTACATAGCAGTATTGCTGCATGGCAATAGAAAACGAATACACACAGAAACCTGGCTTTAAGTTGTAGTTCTTTCTGGCTTATCTGTACTTCTGGTTTCCAAGAGAAGGGAATATTTTTTTCTCTGATTTTCTCTTCCCTGGGGACTGAGATTCTTTTTGCCTGGGCTAGGACAACATGCTGAAGCTGAAGCTCTAATACTTTGGCCACCTGATGCGAAGAACTGATTCATTAGAAAAGACCCCGATGCTGGGAAAGATTGAAGGCAGGAGAAGGGATTGACAGAGGATGAGATGGTTGGATGGCATCACTGACTTTATGGACATGAATTTGAGCTAGCTCTGGGAGATGGTGAAGGTCATGGAAGCCTGTGCTGCAGTCCATGGGGTTGCAAAGAGTTGGACACTACTGAGTGACTGAACAAAAACAACAAGGACCCCATAGGACCTGGGTCAAAATCTCTTTTTCTAATGACCCCAAATCCTCTGGATTCTGCCCATAAAATTGCTCCACTCCAGATAATTCATTTTCTGAATTTTCCCAAAGTTCAAAGTATTTTTTTTTTTAAGATTTATTTGCTTTGTTTATCTTTGGCTGTGCTGGGTTTTGACTGCTTCATACTTGGTGTTTTCTCTAGTTGCGGCGAGAGGGGGTTACTCTCTGGTCTTGGTGACCAGGCTTCCCATTGCAATGGGTTCTTTTGCTGCAGAGCACAAGCTCTAGGGCACTCGGGCTTCTGCAGCTGCAGCTCTTGCGCTCTGGAGCATGGGCTCGGTAGTTGTGGTGCATGGGTTTAGTTGCCCTGAGGCATGTGGGATCTTCCTGGAGCAGGGGTCTGACTGGTATTCTCTATACTGGCAGGTGAATTTTTAACCAGGGAAGCCCCCAAAGTATCTTTACAGTTCCATCATTTATCACCTACTCCATCAAATGTCACAAGCTCACCTGCATTACTTGGCGCCCACATCTATATTTAATTTCATGTATTCCACAAAAGAAATATGCCATTTGCATAAATATATCTAAAATACAGGTGCTCTTTAATTATGCCAGTTAACCTCTTGTTATCCTAATCTTGATATGGTTTGAGGGAGAGGGTAGGATTTCCTGGGTAATAATAGACAGGAGTATATTTATAAAATAGTTTTTCATTCAGAAAATGGAAACTTTCTTTACAGAAAAACAAATTAATTTGATTCTAGTCTTAGTTTGGCTAATTTCAAATAAAATGAATTTGTACACACTGAGTCTCAGTTTCCTCAACTGAAAAATGATTCCTGGCATATTGTAGGCACTTAATAAACATCTTTTGAATATTTCTATATTAAAATATAGTCTGCCCCTTTCTCTATACAGACACACACACACACACCATATAGAATAATTAGTTTTACAAATCACTCTACATTAAATTTTTCAGAAGGCTTTCTTCTATGTGAAATAAAACACAGCAATATAAATACAATGTATACACACACACACACACACATACATAAACATTCACTGTTTTAGACCTAAATTGTTACACAATTCTGCTCTCAATTATCCATAATGATAAAAAGGATCAAACATGATTATATATAGTGAGTGAAAAAGAATGAAAGTGAGAACAAGAGAGAAAGAGAAGAAATAACTCTGGTTTCCACATGGATATTTGTTTTAAAAGATAAATGTCTTATTCAGTTTTATAGTAGAATACTTGGTTTTAATAAGCTACAGTTTAAGGTAAACCTCAGAACCCACTACAGTTTAATATTTATGAGTATCTATTACTTGTTTTCCATCTCAATCAGAATGTGCACTTATACTGAATAAGTTAAAGTGATATTTTTACCTTATGTTTGCCTTGGACTTAAAATAAGTTCAAAACATTAAAAAGAGAAAATATAAATGTCCAGTTAGTTCAGTCTACTTAGAAGTTATATTGAAAACTGGTCTTAGCCATTGAAAAGATGGCTAACAAACAAATGAAAAGATGCTCAACATTGTTCATTATTAGAGAAAAGCAAATCAAAACTACAATAAGATACCATCTCATACCAGTCAGAATGGTCATTATCAAAAAGTCTGCTGCTGCTAAGTCACTTCAGTCATGTCCGACTCTGTGCGACCCCATAGACAGCAGCCCACCAGGCTCCCCTGCCCCTGGGATTCTCCAGGCAAGAACACTGGAGTGGGTTGCCATTTCCTTCTCCAATGCATGAAAGTGAAAAGTGAAAGTGAAGTCGCTCGGTCGTGTCTGACCCTCAGTGACGCCATGGACTGCAGCCTTCCAGGCTCCTCTGTTCATGGGATTTTCCAGGCAAGAGTACTGGAGTGGGGTGCCATGTAGACTCCAAAAAGTCTACAAACAATAAATAAATGCTGGAGAAGGTGTAGAGAAAAGGGAACCCTTTTGCACTGTTGGTGGGACTGTCAATTGATACAGCCACTATGGAAGACAATATGGAGACTCCTTAAAAAACCAGGAAGAAAACTACCATGTGACCCAGAAATCCCACTACTAGGCATATACCCTGAAGAAACCAAAATTGAAAAAGACACATGTACCCTCATGTTCATTGCAGCACTATTTACAATAGCTAGAACTGAGAACAAGAAGGAACCTAGATGTCCACCGACAGATGAGTGGATAAAGAAATTGTGCTACATATATACAGTGGAATGTTGTGTGCTGTGCTTAGTCACTAACTCAGTTGTGTCTGACTGTTTGTGACCCCATGAAACGTAGCCCACCAGGCTCCTTTGTCTATACAGATTCTCTAGGCAAGAGTACTGGAGTGGGTTGCCATGCCCTCCTCCAGGGGATCTTCTCAACCCAGGGATAGAGCCCAGGCTGACCACATTGCAGGTGGATTCTTTACTGTCTGATTCTTTCCCACCAGGGAAACCCATGATGGTAGCCTATCTCATCTCCAGGGGATCTTTTCGACCCAGAAATTGAACCGGAGTCTCCTGCGTTGTAGTTGGATTCTTTACCAGCTGAGCTACCGGGGAAGCCCACAATGGAATATTACTCAGCCATAAAGAGGAATGCATTTGAGTCAGTTCTAATGAGGTGGATGAACCTAGAGCCTATTATAGAGTAAGTAAGTCAGAAAGAGAAAAACTAATATCGTATACTAACACATATATATGGAATCTAGAAAGATGGTACTGATGAAATTGTTTGTAGGGCGGCTGTGGAGACACAGACATAGAGAACAGACTTATGGACATGGGATGTGGGGGGAGGAAGGAGAGGGTAAGAGGTATGGAGAGAGTAACATGAAAACTTACATTACCATGTAAGTAGTCAGTCAGATAGATAGTCAATGGGAATTTGCTGTACGACTCAGGGAACTCAAACTGGGGCTCTGTAACAACCTAGAGGGGTGGGATGGCGAGGGAGATTCAAGAGGAGGGGACATATGTATACCTGTGGCTGATACATGTTGATGTTTGGCAGAAAACAACAAAATTCTGTAAAGCAATTATCCTTCAATTAAAAAAGGAAATAAAGAAGAAAATTGGTCTTAGAATTCAAGCCAGGAAAATCTTAATCTGGAACATCAAAGGCATCCCCCCATCCCTAAAAGTAATGGTTGCCCCCTTGACCCACCATTCTTCTCTAAAATTAACTACCAAAGTGTTCTCCTTACCCCTTAAGAGTTCCTTTTCTGTTACTAGTTACTTATATTAATCTTTCCCATTCTAATTATGGTGTCCTGCTTGACCAACTGACACAGAATGGAACTGGAAATGATGGTAGAAGACAGAGTCACATAGATGGAGGGAATCGGTTTGGTTGTGCCTGTGCGCTTGAGTACAGTGCTCAGCTACTTCTCGGTGGGAAATGGGATGCTGATAACCAATGACACGCTGTGGGATCACAATTACTAAGCTACCACCTCTAACTACTGTGGTGAAGAGCCACCTGGAACACAAAGGCCGCCGTCCTTAACCACAGGTGTCCTGCACATCACTGGTGAGCCTGTCACAGCAGCCAGAGAGAAGATGGCATATCCGAAACAGGAAGAGAAGCCCCTTCCTCCTGCAGCGTGTCTCCAGAACTCTCTGTTGACAAGAGTTAACGCTGTGCCGGTCAGTAAACAGAATCCTATTCTTAGTACTACAAGTTAGGGTGATGAGGGTGACTTTAGAGCTGAGAAACAGTAAACTGATGGATAACTGTCACATTTTGTAAAAGGAGGGTGGTAAAAAAAGATAAGGATGGGAAATGGTGTGGAACTGGTCCCACCTGGTGCTTGAATGGGTTACAAACTCCACATAGATCATTCTTAAGCAGTCTCACAAGAATCCTCAGAGGTAGTTTCTCCCTGCTTCCCACTTAAATATCAACAATACAGAAACATAGGAAAACTCTGATTAACACCAAAAACCAAGGTGGATAGCTGGACTCTGAGGATCCCCCCGCCCCGATTTCAAAATGTATTGGAATTGAATTGAGAAACATCACTGGAAGCCAAAATGTGATTTCTGTTGTTGTTGTTTATTTTCTGAAAAAAAAATAAAAAAAGCACAAAGCAAATAAAGAATAGAGCTATACTAAAAGAAAAGAAACGAGTCAGTCTTTCTTCATTCCCTGGCCCCTGTAAAGATCAGGAAACTGGGCACTACTTTTCAGGGGTCACAGATCTGTCCTCTATCCATCAGTTTTCAGCAGTACTCTTTCTTTACTCATTTGACGATTTCCAGTCAGAAAGTATAAGGGTCTTGGTGGAGTGAGGTAGGAGTGAGTGAGGGGAAGGGAGAACCATTGACAAAGGCCACTGAGTGCTGGGAGATAAACATCCCAAAGGTAAAGATGCTACAGAATCCTAAAGAATATTATGGGCTTAGGGAACATGAGATGAAATTTCAGAATAAAAGCTTGGAGTAGTTTTACACAATGAAATCCTACTGTCTTTGTAAACAGTGCAATGAAGCAATAAGCCCTGGACTCATTGGCAGTGAAGATAGAGAAAGGTTTAAAATAAAAGAAAGGCAAATATTTATCAAACAAATACAAACAAAGAGAAAGCATGGATGGAAATTTTAATTCCAGACAAAGTGTAATACAAAGCCAAATCCTTTTAAAGGGGCAAAAGGGTTGGCAAGAGGTATGATCCCAATAAAGATAAAACAGTCACAAGTACTTCTACACCTAATTATGTAACACAAATTATAAAAAGCCAGAACTGTTTGAAATATAAGGATAAATTGAAAGAAGCACAATTGTTTGGGAGGTTATATTCTCAACCTTTTATAAGGCAGGTAGGTAGGAAAAAAATCAATAAAAAGAAAGTATAAATGCTGAAAAGAAACGGGTGATCAGAAGTTTCAACCATTGCTATCAGCCCAAACCCTGGAAAAGGAGATACTGTTCTTCAACTTCAGAAGACTCAACACTGGGGCATTTAATGGCTATACCATCAGGCAGGGTCAGAGAAGTTGCGACTTGTATTTTAATTGTGTTTATGTGACTGAAAGAACAGAATCTTGTTGCAGGAAAAACACATGCCCATGAGAAATTCTTGTCTATTAGCAAATTCTGCTAGACTTGACCTTGTGAATTTCCAAGGTAGATTATATGAGTCTTGATTATCTGTGAGCTAATCTACTCATTTAGGAAAATTAACCTGTTAGCGCATGGATTCTATTTTGGAAACATTCAAAACCCCACTGTATTAATCAAAAAGATGGTTCTCACTTTCCAAAGCTATCGACACAACCCTGGGATGGCTGGGAATCTGCCTGAGACTCCAACTCCTGGGATACTGTGGAAGGTTATGCAAGGCCTTTCCCAAAGGTGGCTAGAGCAAGAAATAGAGAGTAAAAAATGCAGGAAACTGTTACTGGGCACTGGTGGGGCTTCCCAGGTGGTGCAGTGGTAAACAATCCACCTGCCAATGCAGGAGACACAGGAGACATGGGTTCTTTCCCCGGGTTGGGAAGATTCCCTGGAGGAGGAAATGTCAACCCACTCCCGTATTCTTGCCTGGAAAATTCCATGGAAAGAGAAGCCTGGCGAGCTACAGTCCATGGGATCGCAAAGAGTCAGACACGACTGACCACACGTGGGCATGAGGAGACCGAATCCAGGAACACTAAACTTGGTTTTCAAGACTAAGGATCCGTTATCAAAAGACTAAGCCCAAAGGGTCATAAACTGGGTATCCATCATGGCAAAATGGGAAACAAGATGAAGAGAGAGATCAAAGCCAAAGAGTCCAAAGTAAGCATCATGAATGTCACCGGGAAGCCAGGCTTAGGTTTACTGGAAGCTCAGCTGAGATTCTGTGGGCCAGTCACACTGGTTTAAAGATGCAGTATTGTAAGGCAGAGCACAGAGCATTTTCAGGGTCGTGAAACTACTCTATGACACTGTAACAGATACATGTCATTAAGTATTTGTTCAAACCTATAGAACATGCAAAACCAAGAATGAACCTAATGTAAACTGTGGACTCTGGGTGATGATCATGTGTCCCTGTAGGTTCATTAATTGTGCATCTGATGAAGGTGTGACAGTTGGGGGAGACTGTGACTGTGTGTGTGTCGGGGGGTGGTGGGGTTTATGCGAAATCTCTGTACTTTCCAGTCAGTTTTGCTGTGAATCCAAAACTGCTCTAAGAAATAGAGTCTATTTCAAAAAAATAAACAGAGGTGCATTGATGTAGGAAGTCAGGCCATTGGTTACTAATGGTTAAATACAAAATGGATAACACATCTTCTACTGCCAGGCATCTGTCAGCTCTCCCTTGCCCGTTTTAGTATTAATGGAATTCAGGTCATAAGGGGCAAGAAGGAGGTAGCCAGGAATCCCTCTTACTATGCCCAGAATTTGAGGCTTTCATATTATGGTCTATCTACATTTACAACTGTGATTGATACAAAGATGCTAAAAGACTTCCATCCTTTGAGAATATATAGGGGTTCAGACTTTAAATCTGTCCACAAAGAAAATACGTGGGATCTATTAGGTCCCCTATATATCAAAATTAACTATATTGCACTGATTTGCTGGCTGAGAAGGAAAAGCCAATTTGCATGGCTCCTGTCAGTCAGATGTGGTTTGGAAATGCTTATGCATTCCAGATACATTCTGTGTAAACTGGAGAATCATATCCTATTTCTACTGGTTTGCACGCATGCATGTAAGAAAACTTGTTTTCCCACAGTGCCAAATGAAAATAAGCAAAGAATTAGCAGCAGTGATCATAATTAATCATCTTCTTTGTCAAAATTTCACAGCTGTGATGGTGTAAGGGAATTCTTGTCCGTTGGGCCTAGAGAGGTCGTGACCTCTTTTTTGGTTTGCTTGTTCAGTTCTGTCCCATGGAGGATTTAGAGGTAAGATCTGTAGCCGTCATGCGATGTACAGTTTCTGACATCTCTGATACTTCAGGGCCTCTGCTAGGTATTGAGCGATACTGAGCAGAATACCTACTGTAGGGAGTTCAGAGTGGGAAAGAACAAGAAAATAAATAAGCTACCACCCAATGACAGAGCTGCTTTTGTAGAGTGTGGGTTGTGTGCAATGTCCTATGGAAACAAGGAGGGGGCTTGCCAAAACTTCATAGAAGAAGGTGAATCCTGATGGTCAAGTGTGAGTTGAAGTGAAGAAGTACTGGACAGCATTCAAGAAAGTAGGAACATTATGTGCAAAGACATGGAGCTCATCAAGAACACATGTTCCAGGGACCTGAAAGAAATTCTGTATGGCTTGAGGCCAGAGGTAGAGCCAGTAAAGAAAATAATTGGAAAACACATGAGAGAGAGGCAATCATTCTAGTAAACAATGTTATTTTAACAGTCTACATTCTTGCATTAATATTTGAAGATGTTTGCTCACTCAGGAGACGTAAAAGTCACAGATGAACTAGCTAATGTTGCAATGTCCATTACCGAGACCCCATTCCTTCCTAGCACTTACAACAATGTCTGGCACATAGTTAATACTCAATTAACATAAACTACTATCACTGCATGTGGTAAATGACCGCTAATAATTTGTGCCCTGATGCTCGTCCTTCCTCTTGAGTATGGGCAGGACTAATTGACTCATTTCTGATGAATAGAATATGCCAGAAGTAATGGGTTGTCAATTCCAACATTATGTTATAAAAAAACTGGCTTCCCTTTGGGGCAGATTCTCATGTACTCACCCTTTCTGGCTCTCTTTATGTTTTTGGATTATTAGCCGTCATGTCATAAAGACATGCAGGCAGCTTATGGAGATGCTCATGTGGCAAGGATGGGAATACCAGACCACCTGATCTGCCTCTTGAGAAATTTGTATGCAGGTCAGGAAGCAACAGTTAGAACTGGACATGGAACAATAGACTGGTTCCAAATAGGAAAAGGAGTACTTCAAGACTGTATATTGTCACCCTGCTTATTTAACTTATATGCAGAGTACATCCTGAGAAACGCTGGGCTGGAAGAAGCACAAGCTGGAATCAAGATTGCCGGGAGAAATCTCAATAACCTCAGAAATGCAGATGACACCACCCTTATGGCAGAGAGTGAAGAGGAACTAAAAAGCCTCTTGATGAAAGTGAAAGTGGAGAGTGAAAAAGTTGGCTTAAAGCTCAACATTCAGAAAATGAAGATCATGGCATCTGGTCCCATCACTTCATGGGAAATAGATGAGGAAACAGTGGAAACAGTGTCAGACTTTATTTTTTTGGGCTCCAAAATCACTGCAGATGGTGATTGCAGCCATGAAATTAAAAGATGCTCACTCCTTGGAAGGAACGTTATGACCAACCTAGAGAGCATATTGAAAAGCAGAGACATTACTTTGCCAACAAAGGTTCGTCTAGTCAAGGCTATGGTTTTTCCTGTGGTCATGTATGGATGTGAGAGTTGGACTGTGAAGAAGGCTGAGCACCGAAGAATTGATGCTTTTGAACTGTGGTGTTGGAGAAGACTCTTGAGAGTCCCTTGGACTGCAAGGAGATCCAACCAGTCCATTCTGAAGGAGATCAGCCCTGGGATTTCTTTGGAAGGAAAGATGCTAAAGCTGAAACTCCAGTACTTTGGCCACCTCATGTGAAGAGTTGACTCACTGGAAAAGACTCTGATGCTGGGAGGCATTGGGGGCAGGAGGAGAAGGGGACGACAGAGGATGAGACGGCTGGATGGCATCACTGACTCGATGGATGTGAGTCTCAGTGAATTCCGGGAGTTGGTGATGGACAGGGAGGCCTGGCGTGCTGCGATTCATGGGGTCGCAAAGAGTTGGACATGACTGAGCGACTGAACTGAACTGAACATGTGGCAAGGAACTGAGCAATGCTTATGTGACTGTGCCCACACCAGCACCTATGCGAATGAATTTGGCCACAGATCTCCCAAGGCTTGCCAATAGCCACATGAGTGAGCTTGGAAGTGAATTCTGCAAGGCTCCACTTGAGCCTAGGTTACGGCAGCCTTGTCCAAGAGCTAATGGCAACCTCATAAGGGACACTAAGCCAGAGGCACCTAGCTGAGTTGCATCCAGATTTCTTACCAACAGAAACTGTGATAAGCCACTAAATGTTGGTATTAATATAATTTGCTACAGAGCAAAAGATAACTAAAATACTATATTAGTATCATCTACCTCCTAATCAAGATTGGATTTCTGGGATACCTAGGTTGGGCATGGTGGTATCAGAGTCCCTCCTTGATGACGGAGCACTGTCTACAACCCCAGCTTTTGTGACTAGGATCCTGATTGCCTGGCACTTCACTCCTTGAGGAAACAAACTCTGTTACCTGTAGTCCTACTTAACTGATTAGACCTTTCAGAGAATGAATTCAGCACAAGTGCAGCACAGATTACTGTGTCTGACTTGCTCCTTGCCTCATCAGGGCCAACCTTGGCCACACCAATGTTCCTTACTAGCTGTGGCTGAGAGTCCAGGAAACACTATCTACGTGGTGACAGACACAGATGTCTACAGAAGGGCACACGTAGCTCATATAGTCCTGACTTCCATGCTGCTGCTGCTGCTAAGTCGCTTCAGTCGTGCCCGACTCTCTGCGACCCCAGAGATGGCAGCCCACCAGGCTCCCCCATCCCTGGGATTCTACAGGCAAGAACACTGGAGTGGGTTGCCATTTCCTTCTCCAATGCATGAAAGGGAAAAGTGAAAGTGAAGTCGCTCAGCCGTGTCCGACTCTTAGCCACCCCATGGACTGCAGCTTACCAGGCTCCTCTGTCCATGGGATTTTCCAGGCAAGAGTACTGGAGTGGGGTGCCATTGCCTTCTCCACCTGACTACCATATGTAAGTCTAATTGATTACATAGCACGCCTTAGAGACTAATTGTTAAACTCACTATATACACTGTCCAGGTGGGAACAAGTGGAAAAATATACATCACCTAGGGAACATTGAGTTTTTGGCAGGGAAATTTGGCAGTTTACATAGCAACGTTGATTTGAAGGCAGTGGTTTTATATGTACAAGAGATTTTAAGACCTAGTAAAGATGATAAATATTTACATAAAAATTATTCTCAGCTAAGGAAAGAAGAGCAAAATATAAAATGCAAATGTGCCTTCTATGAATTGTTCTTTGCTTGGTTCTTATGTCTTTTTTAGTAGTTCTTAGATTGGAATGTAGCAGGGCAGAGGCTAATAAGAGTTTTGCCAAGAGAACGCACTGGGCATAGCAAAACCCTCTTCCAAAAACATAAGAGAAAACTCTACATATGGACATCACCAGATGGTCAACACTGAAATCAGATTGATTATATTCTTTGCAGCCAAAGATGGAGAAGCTCTATATAGTCAGCAAAAACAAGAGTGGGAGCTGACTGTGGCTCAGATCATGAACTCCTTATTGCCAAACTCAGAATTAAATTGAAGAAAGTAGGGAAAACCACTAGACATTATGACCTAAATCAAATCCCTTATGATTATACAGTGGAAGTGAGAAATAGATTTAAGGGACTAGATCTGATAGATAGAGTGCCTGATGACTATGGACAGAGGTTCGTGACATTGTAGAGGAGACAGGGATCAAGACCATCCCCATGGAAAAGAAATGCAAAAAAGCAAAATGGCTGTCTGTGGAGGCCTTACAAATAGCTGTGAAAAGAAGAGACGCGAAAAGCAAAGGAGAAAAGGAAAGATATAAGCATCTGAATGCAGAGTTCCAAAGAAGAGCAAGAAGAGATAAGAAAGCCTTCCTCAGCGATCAATGCAAAGAAATAGAGGAAAACAACAGAATGGGAAAGACTAGAGATCTCTTCAAGAAATTTAGAGATACCAAGGGAACATTTCATGCAAAGATGGGGTCGATAAAGGATAGAAATGGTATGGACCTAACAGACACAGAAGATATTAAGAAGAGGTGGCAAGAATACACAGAAGAACTATACAAAAAAGATCTTCATCACCAAGATAATCACGATGCTGTGATCATTCACCTAGACCAGACATTTTGGAATGTGAAGTCAAGTGGGCCTTAGAAAGCATCACTACGAACAAAGCTAGTGGAGGTGATGGAATTCCAGTTGAGCTATTTCAAATCCTGAAAGATGATGCTGTGAAAGTGCTGCACTCAGTATGCCAGCAAATTTGGAAAATTCAGCAGTGGCCACAGGACTGGAAAAGGTCAGTTTTCATTCCAATCCCAAAGAAAGGCAATGCCAAAGAATGCTCAAACTACTGCACAATTGCACTCATCTCACATGCTAGTAAAGTAGTGCTGAAAATTCTCCAAGCCAGGCTTCAGCAATATGTGAACCATGAACTTCCAGATATTCAAGATGGTTTTAGAAAAAGCAGAGGAACCAGAGATCAAATTGCCAACATCCACTGCATCATGGAAAAAGCAAGAGAGTTCTAGAAAAACATCTATTTCTGCTTTATTGACTATGCCAAGGCCTTTGACTTTGTGGATCATAGTAAACTATGGAAAATTCTGAAAGAGATGGGAATACCAGACCACCTGACCTGCCTCTTGAGAAATCTATATGCAGGTCAGGAAGCAACAGTTAGAACTGGACATGGAACAACAGACTGGTTCCAAATAGGAAAAGGAGTACGTCAAGGCTGTATATTGTCACCCTGTTTATTTAACTTCTATGCAGAGTACATCATGAGAAATGCTGGGCTGGAAGAAGCACAAGCTGGAATCAAGATTGCCGGGAGAAATCTCAATAAACTCAGATATGCAGATGACACTACCCTTATGGCAGAACGTGAAGAAGAACTAAAAAGCCTCTTGATGAAAGTGAAAGAGGCGAGTGAAAAGTTGGCTTAAAGCTCAACATTCAGAAAACTAAGATCATGGCATCTGGTCCCATCACTTCATGGGAAATAGATGAGGAAACAGTGTCAGACTTTATTTTTTGGGGCTCCAAAATCACTGCAGTTGGTGACTACAGCCATGAAATTAAAAGACACTCCTTGGAAGGAAAGTTATGACCAACCTAGATAGCATATTCAAAAGTAAAGACATTACTTAACCAACAAAGGTCGATCTAGTCAAGGCTATTGTTTTTTCCAGTGGTCATGTATGGGTGTGTGAATTGGACTGTGAGGAAAGCTGAGCGCAGAAGAATTGATGCTTTCGAACTGTGGTGTTGGAGAAGACTTTTGAGAGTTCCTTGGACTGCAAGGAGATCCAACCAGTCCATTCTAAAGGAGATCAGTCCTGGGTGTTCATTGGAAGGACTGATGCTAAAGCTGAAACTCCAATACTTTGGCTACCTGATGCGAAGAGCTGACTCATTGGAAAAGACTCTGATGCAGGGAGGGATTGGGGGCAGGCTGAGAAGGGGAAGACAAAGGATGAGATGGCTGGATGGCATTACCGATTTGATGGACATGAATTTGAGTGAACTCTGGGAATTGGTGATGGACAGGGAAGCCTGGCATGCTGCGATTCATGGGGTCGCAAAGAGTCGGACACAACTGAGTGACTGAACTGAACTGAGACCCATTTTTAGTTGGCAAACAAACACCTACTTTATATACAATAGTATGTATGAAAACGATAGCAGTTGTTGAAAAAGAAAGGGAAAAGCAAGTAAGGGGACCTTATACCTTTGTCCCTGATGATTTTGCCCCTTGTGCTCTGGGATGATGCAGCTGTTGGGAGCTGAAGGACTTATGTCGGAGGGTGTCCTTAGAGCCACCGCCGAGATGCCCACCAATGGGGTTGAGAAATTCAGCAGCACTGATGTGGCATGGTGGAAGAGGACGTTTGAGTGATGAGTTATGTTGATAACCAGCGGGTTATGCTGGCATGACAGTTCATAGGTTCCTGAAGAGAAACAAGGGGATTGCATAATATTTTAAGCCATTCGTGTAGCATCAAGTTTCCATACCTAGTGTTCATTTTATCTTCTCCATAGCTATATTATGTAACAAGGTCTCAAAGAATATCAGAGACAGACATCGAGCTGAATTCTGGGTCAAAACTGGATTGTCCTCTGGTGGCCCTAAAGGGATAACTGTCAGACTCACCAAGAGAGTGGTTGTTTCCACTGACATCGGTCAGGTAAAGGGTCACTGTTGGCCGCTGACGTTTCCCAGGTACCAGGCCATCAGATGTCAAGAAAATGAAAATTGCTGTGGCCACTCCTGGTCTATTGAAACAAACCTAGGCACAAGCACATATATGTACGAGCCATTATTTCCAGTGGGCTCTCAAGGCACATGTCACACTACTTTTATCCTTCTGAAATAGCTCGCCACTTAGAAGATAAGAACTCCCTCCTTTACAAATGGGAAAAAAACATGGAGTAGGCACAGAAAGATAGCCATGGTCTTATCAAAAGTAAAAATTAGCTGGAAAGTAGCTAACTTTCAGCTACTGAGAGTCCCATCTTTTTCTGAGACTTTTTACTTCAACCAGTTCTTTTTTACTTGAAACTTTCTTTACACTTCTCAAAAAGATCACTCAAGGAGACCATTGTTGGAGATGGTAAACCACTGCATAGCCAGCCAATACCTCCCTATCTCCAATGTGAGAGACGTGGACAAGATGATCACCAAGCTAACGCTTTGTTCTCAACTGGCATAGCTAATTATCCTTCCCTATCTCCTTTGTTCGGAGAAGGCAATGGCAACCCACTCCAGTACTCTTGCCTGGAAAATCCCATGGATGGAGGAGCCTGGTGGGCTACAGTCCACGGGGTTGTGAAGAGTCAGACACGACTGAGTGACTTCTTTTTCACTTTTCGCTTTCATTCATTGGAGAAGGAAATGGCAACCCACTCCAGTGTTCTTGCCTGGAGAATCCCAGGGATGGGGGAACCTGGTGGGCTGCCATTTATGGGGTCACACAGAGTCGGACACGACTGAAGCAACTTAGCATCTCCTTTGTTGCTGTTGTTTAGTTGCTAAGTCACATCTGACTCTTTTGCAACCCCATGGACTGCTGCCCGCCAGTTCCTCTATCCATGGGATTTCCCAGGCAAGAATACTGGAGTCAGTAGCCATTTTCTTCTCCAGGGGATTCTTCCTGACCCAGGGATCGAACTTATGTCTCCTGTGTTGGCAGGTGGATTCTTTACCACTGAGCCACTGGGGAAACCCTCCCTGTCTCCCCCTTAAAATTGTTATCAGAGCCTCTCACTTGGCATTTCAACTATGACACAGGAGAAAGGTCACTGCAGAGTCTGTTGCTTCAGAAACTAGATGCTGCCAAACTTCTTATTCTTATTCTTCTGGTGCCCCAAGCACAACATTTATCCTATCCACGGCTGGAAAATAAGCCAGCGCTGAAAATTCACAGGAAAATTCAGTTATCTGTAAGAAATATTCTAGATGGCTAGACTAATTAACAATGAAGCAGTCTTGTCCCTAAAAATTCTTTAAAATAAAACATTTCGGAGATTGGGGAATGACCTAAAGAACTTATCTTCCATTATCTGATGCTGCAATTCTACTTCTGTCTTATTCCCTAGAGCTCAATGTTGCTCTTAACACTAAGATATTGAGAGTCATCTCCCATCTTCCCCGGTGTTGCATGGTTGCTGCTTTATTAGAATCTAGGGCTAGAACATACATCAGTCTGTATGTATTTCTCTAGCTCTGTATCAGGTTCTGAAAGGGATGTGCTGTGCTATGCTTAGTCTCTCACTTGTATCTGACTCTTTGCAACCCTATGGACTCTAGCCCCCCAGGCTCCTCTGTCCATGGGAATTCTCCAGGCAAGAATACTGGAATGGGTTGCCATGCCCTCCTCCAGGGGATCTTCTCAATCCAAAGATCGAACTCAGGTGTCCCACATTGCAGGTGGATTATTTACTGTCTGAGCCATGAAGCCCAAGAATACTGGAGTGGGTAGCCTTGTCCTTCTCCAGGGGATCTTGTGGACCCAGGAATTGAACTGGGCTCTCCTGCATTGCAGGCAGATTCTTTACCAGCTGAGGTACCAGGGAAGCCTTCTGAAAGGGATAGAGCCCCCCAAACACTGTCCTCAGTGTCAGAGCAGGGTATGACATCTAAAGGCAGAGGGCTTTTCTTAAAAGGGGGAGCATGAGAGTCAAACCTGTTTTCTATTTTAACGACAATTTTTCCTTGTCCACAGACCTACTCTCCCTGAGCCTTGGTGGTATGTTTATAGAGTGTCCATTTGCACTGCTGGCTTAATTAGGGTGATTTTATGATTTTCAGTGGTCAGTGTAGCACAACTCTCCCTTCTTGTTCTCCACCTTTGAGGGAAAGACCAGCCACGCTCTATTTTTTTACAGTGTCATTTCCACCCCCCCCCCACCCGCCCCCCGCCACCTTTTCATTTCCCCTCTTTGAAGTAGTAAATATTTCTTTATAACTTAAAAAACTTCCAGACCCATAGGTTATGGCTTGCAATACGAGGTCCTTTGTTCCTTGCTAGATGAGGGCTAGACATGAAACACACCATAAGTTAACCAGGAGCCTAATGCAAAGCCCTCAACTCCAGCCCCCAGACAACATCAAAGTCCCCCGGGAATGCCCACAACCTCTTCCTTTTCATATACCACAAAAGAGACCCACGTACTGGAAGAAAGCTCTGGGTTATTTCCTGAGCCAGGAACAAACAGAGCCCAAAGAAGTACCTGGTGGCTTTACCTGAATAGGTCTCAGGAAGAGTGGGGTGGCTTCAGTGAGGAACAGGAGGGCTTAGTTTTCCCACTTTCTGTTGGGTCCCCAAATAGACACCACCCACCTGAAACTAATTAGTAGGCCTTATGCTGTGGATTTCTCTGTCTTGAGGGCTTGTGCCCAAAACCTCTGACTCATTTTGCATCGCCTTGCTCTAAGGGTCTTTGAATCCCAAACCACTTTGAACTTTAAAGCCTGTTCCTGTGGCAGTGGCAGTGTCTCTGTGCCTTGATTTGTGATTTGTGGGAAGTGGTTATGCCAGGATTTCCCGGCCATGGCTTTAGTAGGAAAACCACAAGTAAGACACTGGCAGAGGAAAGTCTGATCACGATACAGGATGCCGAGTCTTGGGCATTTCCTCTCACAGTGACACAATGGAGGTAGCCACACTTCATTCTCATCTGAATACCGAATATGCCCCCACAGGAGCAACTCAGTGCAAAGAAGTAGAACTCTGTCGTATAATTATTGGAACCTCAAACCAGAGACCGGTTCAAGTCTGCACAATGAATGCTAACCACGGTAAAGGGAATCTAGTAAGGGCACCATTCTGAAGGGAGGGATGGCCAGGCTGAACCCTGGGTTTAACTCTTAGCCCATCTTTATTATTATTGTTTAGTCGCTCAGTCATGTCTGACTCTTTTGGGACCCTGTGGACTATATATAGCCTGCCAGGCTCCTCTGTCCATGGGATTTCCCAGGCAAGGACACTTGAGTGGATTGCCATTTCCTTCTTAGGGGGATCTTCCTGACCTAGAGATAGAACCCAGGTCTCCTGCATTGGCAGGTAGATTCTTTACCACTGTGCCACCTGGAATAGTCCTAGCCCTATCTTTACTAGCTGGGTAAACTAAATTTGACAATCCATTTCTTCTTTCTGAGCCTAGGGTTCTTCTTTTCCACACCTGAGGAGCCGACATACTACCCATCTCACTTGGCTACTATGAGGATGAAATGAAATCATGTGAAAACACAAAGATAATGCCTACAATCTAGTAAAGACTCAATGCTCAAGAATTTTTATTTCCA
This sequence comes from Bubalus kerabau, assembly GCF_029407905.1. Taxonomy (NCBI): domain Eukaryota; kingdom Metazoa; phylum Chordata; class Mammalia; order Artiodactyla; family Bovidae; genus Bubalus; species Bubalus kerabau. Next base: position 112,800,354 of record NC_073628.1, on the reverse strand, counting down.
AAAAGGAATATTTTTTTAAAAATTCTGTTTACACTTCAGGAAGATCAGGATAAAGAAGAAACATTTAAATAAACACACAACTATGTATTTTTGGTATATAGAGAATTATGCTTTTCTGAAATTTATAGGCTAAAGAATCTCACATATGTTGTTTTAAAATGGTACTTGTAGATGTGAATTGGTACTGCAGGTTCTGCTTCTATAGAAACTGGCAATATTTGAGGCTCTTGGTATAGAATGCATCTCTACTTTATATATAGAATCTATGAAAAATACATTTTGTATATATAACTTTTAATAGAGATTTTAAAAAATTCAGTTCAATATGTGTTTATTAAAAATCTACTTTTGCTGTACATATAAATAAGGACATTTCTAGAATTGACAGTATAATTAGAATACTAAAATGCATTCTTTATTTGAAAAAACATTATATTTTTCAAAGCTGCTCTTTCTATAGCCAAGTTGCATCTATTTAAATTTATATAACAGTCTAGGCTATTTTTACTTTATATGAAATAAACAATGAATTTTGTGCTCTTAAACAAAAGTAGGTAGTGGCTAGAGCAGAAAATCTGGCAACACAAAATCCTGCTTATTCTCACCTCATGCCACCATGGTCACTACATAAGTAAGACATTCCTCTAATCACCACACCAAATACACAATGCGAACAGCTGCCCTCTTCTAGACAAAATACACTAGAGGCAACTAATTGGGGACTACGCAAATCTGAAATGAGCACCAGGCATGCCCCAAGAGAAGAGTCCAGGATGCTAAGAGGTCAAGGGAATTGTTAACTTTATTTGTAATATTTTACTGCTTGTTTTAACAAGAAAATTGCATTTATGTATTACAGGGCAATATAAAATTAATTTGAACGTGACTTTTAGGAAGAAGACAAACTATAGTTAGATATCAAAACAAGGCAAGATCTTTTAGAAAAGCAATTGATTCTCAGAGAGAACTGAGAAATGGCTTAAAGATAGAATGATAGCCAGTAAAATTAGCTCAGTGAATCTCTAGCAAAATACTTTGAAACAGAGAGAGTATGTATTACATAGATAATAGGCAGATAGATAGATAGAAACTGACTGACAGAAAGAAATGGAAAACCAGTCCCATGCACTCAGTTGCTTTCTATCCAAAGTCTGCACATTAACTGCTGGATCTGACTTCTGGCCACTGCTAAAGGGTAAGACTGAAAGAATGCTTCCCTGGTGTAGAACTTTTTTGGGCTTAAGAAATCCCTCTTCAGTCTGCCTGCTGGGTACAAACACACTTAATTGACTCCTAAACCAAGCATCTTGACGTTCAGGTCATCCTTTGTGGTGGTCCCTGGACAGCAAACCCTGAAACTATACCACAAACTTGAAAAGAATCTTCTCTGAGGTTTTAAAATGTTTTTGGTTAGTTACTGAGATGTTATTTTTTTCTGTGTGCCTTTGCATTTTCATTCATCTATGGCACTTCCTGATTTCAAAGAGAGAGAGGGATTTCAGAGAGAAAGGGAAGGCCCTTGAATGGGAGAAAGTGGGCACATACTACTTTCTGTTTCTAAGTACTTTACAGCTCCCCAACATGCTTTACTGGAGCCTCCATTAAGCTCATTAGGTTTTTGTTCCTATTTGAGACACTATTTTTTTTTTTTTTACTATAATATCCTTAGGATACAAAGATTATATTATAGAAGTGGAAGGTAGGATTTTGAGAGCTTAAGTGACTTTCTCCAACGTGAATGTTAGACAGTTAGGAATTTGGGTTTTCTGTATTATTTTGACTGCCTAAGGGTTCGTATTTTTGGTGAGCAGAAAATCACAAAGTTCTTAGAGAACTTGTTGACATGTGTGCCCTCTCTCTCCACAAAAAGTGAAGTCACATAAATACTTAGGTGTAAAAACATGATACTATTTCAGGGAGCTAAGAGAGCCCTTTGAAAGCCATTCACAGTTCAAGTAGGGTCAATAGAAATTAGATTAAGAATGCTTACACTGTTGGTGGAACCATATGCCTTTTTTTTATAGGTGAAAAATTATCAAATACTGGCAATTTTATATGGTTTACTCTAATAATATTACTGTCTATGTAGACTTCAGAAATTTGAGAATGGAGAGACTAACTCTGAAACCTTCAAGGTATCTAACCTGAAGTCCAAATCGAACAGATGAAGGGAAGGTGAGAGGCAACTAGCGTCTTGCCTCTGAGCTTGAGATCTCTTGGTGGCCTCTCTACCTGAGGGCGTGGGTCAAAATGTGGGAGGAGTTTTCAGCAGAGTTTGACTTCCTTCTGGTGCCCAGACCCCTGTCTCTCTGGATATTGCTTAAAGTCCAGTTGATTTCTAGCATTATCCCATCATCATACAAGTAAGGTTATAAATATCATGAGCTTATGTAGTTCTTTTTTCAGAAGAGTGAGGTCACCTTGTAAATTTTATGAAATGAAGAAATCTCCATTATGACCTCAATTATCCAGGAGGAGGCATATGCCAGAGTGTGATTTGGCAGGTCAGTGGAAGGGCTCAGACCAAAATCAATTTATTGCTTAGTTCCTTCTAATAGCATCTCCTCAGCTGTGATTTTAGATACCAGAACTAAGTCTTCAGAAACTTTGTGTTAGAAGAACTTGTGAGACTCAGAGGGGGATCATAAAGGCAAAAATCAAATCTGTAGAGAATACTGTGGTGTGCCACCAAAATCCCCTGCTTCATGACTGAGCATTCAGCTCCCATCAAGTCTCTGCCTTCAGAGAAAGAAAGCCTCCAAAAGGTCATGCCACTTCCCTGGAGTAGGGGGAGAGGAGAACCCCATGTCTAAAGACCTTTTGATAGGATTGTGTGGTACAAAGTGGGACAACTCTGAAGGGCCATCCTAGCTCCCTGTGGGATGCTGAAACCTTTGTGTAAATGTTTCACAGTCCTACTCCTCTCTCTGCCAACTCCTGGATCTTTCATTCTCCCCTAGGTATTGATCCCAAAGAAAGTTCTTAATAAACTTTCCGTGCAAATCTTTATCTCATAGTCTGAATCCTGGGGAAACTCCACTTAAGACAAAATCTGAGAATGTGAAAACATATTAAGAAATATTGATAATGAAGGGTCTCTTGGGAACTAGACTGCGTAAGTGAGGGGATGAGGGATTCACTGTGGAGCCAAGAAATCTTTCCTTCTGATTAAAAGAAAATTGCTATTCCAAGTATTTATGAAACTTAGAGTTTGCCAAGTTGTCATATCTAAGGCCTGCAAAAGTTTCCATGTAAAATCAATCAAGTTGTGTTAGTAGCAATCAGATAGGAAAATGGAAAAGGAGTCCTTTATCTCTGGGGCTAAACTGCTTAGCCAAGGAGAGATGAAATTCTTCTTTCAATGCATTAGGCTAATCTTTGACGGAAGTGAAAATTATATATGCATAGTCATATTTGCTTTTTTAGGATTCCCAGGGACTGTAGGAATTCACCTAGGTTAATTTTCCAAGGAGAAAATTTTATTTTGGAAAGCAAGAACTTTTCAGAAGTTAAATCATGTACATAGAAATAATCCCAATATATATATTAGAAAATTTTCTTCCCTCTTAAAAACAGGATCCTGTACTTAAGTGAATTTTCATAATTGGAGGCAGCATTTTGAACATCAGTTATTTTACTGATGAAATAATAACCCTGTAGAGCTCCTTTAACCTTACAAATCACCTGAGAATCGTGTTAAAATAAAGATTCTGATCTAATACAGCTGAGATTTGTATTTCTACCTAACTCGCAGGTGACACTGATGCTTTTGGAAGCCAATCAGGTTTTAAGTAGCAAAACTCTAAAGGAATCAACAGATATGATTATCTTTGTCCTTATCACCTAATAGCCTAAGACTATAATTACTTGATTGATCATACTTATTTATTATCTTTTCTAAAATTCACCATCAAGCTTGAAATACAACCAGAGCTGAAAGGAATCACCTAGCCCAAACACCTCATTTTAATTCAAAGAAAAATGATGCCAAAGAAGGATATATGATTATATAAGGTCATGACTGATAAATGGTAAAAACAGAGCTTACAATATTCCTCTGAGCATACATTTTTGTCAGTTTCTAAATCCCTGACTAATTTGTTTCACCTTTCCCATAAAAGATTAAAATTCAGATAACTAATATTTTTAGAAATTTATATTAAGTTAATAGATTCTGACAAAAGACCTTGCCAACTTTTCTACAAATAAAGTCAAAGAAGTTGTGGCTAGACTAGGTAACTTCTACACATGATTTTTTTTCTTTTTTTGCTAAATTATGATATCTGGACAGTTTTCTGGATGGTTATAGTTTTCTGGATGAATCTTTGAATAGAGGCTTACCTTCCAGTTCATGAAATAAAAAAAAAAGAATTGTCAGATCTAGCAAAACAAAAACAGAACACCATATAAACTTAAATGTCAGAGAAAAAATATTTAGTATAAGTATGCCTTGACTATAGCCTCTGACTGTAATAGATACAGAAAACCTGTAATAGATACAAAAAAGGTAATGAAAAAGGAAACTAAGCATATCATTCTTAAAAGTCATCAAGCCACAAAGGAAGCAAGAGAAGAACTAGTAAAAAGAGAAACTACAAAACAGCAAGAAAACAATTAACAAAATATCAGAAGGTACATACTTATCAATTACTTTAAAAGTAAATAAGTTCAGGGGGAGGAGCCAAGATGGCAGAGGAGTAGGACGGGGAGAACACTTTCTCCCCCACAAATTCATCAAAAGAGCATTTAAACGTCGAGTAAATTCCACAAAACAACTTCTGAATGCCGGCAGAGGACATCAGGCACCCAGAAAAGCAACCCAACTCTTCGAAAGGAGGTAGGAAAAAATATAAAAGACAAAAAAAGAGACAAAAGAGGGAGGGACGGAGTTCCGTCCCGGAAAGGGAGTCTTAAAAAGAGAGAAGTTTCCAAACACCAGGAAACCTTCTCATTGCCGAATCTGTGCCGAGCTTTGGAAGCACAGAGGGCAACATAAAAGGGAGAAAAAAAACAAATAAACAATTAAAAATCGCAGATTGTGAGCCCTACGGTAACTCCCCCAGTGGAGAAGCAGCGCAGATGCTGCACACGGCATTAGCAAGCGGGGGCTGGGCAGGGAAGTGCGGAGTGGGCCGTGTCCCTTAGAGTAAGAATCGGGCCGAATGTCCTGAGCGCTATCTGAGCGAAATAATTTGGGCTAGCAAACCAGACTGTGGGATATCTACCACGCGAAAAGCCAGCCCTAACCTAAGACACCGCCAGGCCCGCGCACAGAACAAAGGACTGAACAGAGATAGCCAGCTGCAGACCTTCCCCCTCCGGTGACAGGCAGCCAGAGCCGGAAGGGGGCAATCGCAGCCCCAGAGAGACACTATCTATAAAACTGTAAGCAGGCTTCTTTGCTAACTAAAACTTCTTGGGGGTCTGGACGGTCAACATCTGCCTGAGAAGGTGCGCCTGTTTTACACCCAAATAACCGAGTGGTGGGGAGGCGATAAGTCGCAGCATTGGCGCTCGCCAAACACCTCATCACCTGAGCTGCTCGGATCTGGGAAGAGCACAAAACGCAGGCCCAACCGAGTCTGCGCCTCTGAGGACTACCCGAGTGCCTGAACCTGAGCGGCTTGGACCTGGGAGCTCAGCCCAGGGCCGGCCTCTGATTGTTCCCAGCGGAACAGCCTAGAGCCCAAGCAGTGTGGGCAGGGAGGCTACACGCGCCGTGAGCGGGGGCAGACCCAGTGTGGCTGAGGCACTGCGAGCACACGCCAGTGTTATCTGTTTGCAGCATCCCTCCCTCCCTCCCCACAGCGCGGCTGCACAAGTGAGCCTAAATAAAATAAAAAAAAAAAAGTGTCCTCCACCGTCCCCTTTGTGTCAGGGCGGGAACCAGACATTGAAGAGACCAGCAAACAGAAGAAGCTATAACAGAGGGAAACACCTTGGAAGCTACAGGCCATAGATTAAAACCCTGTGGTTATTACGGACTACATAGGAAGGGGCCTATAGATCTTGAGAAATATAAGTCGGACCAAGAAACTAGCCAAAAATGAACTGAACCCATAATACTCACAACAAAACCAGAGAAAGACCTAGATATATTTTTACTGTTTTTACGATCAATCTTTCTTTCTTTCTTTTTTTTTCATTAAATTTTTTTTAAAAAAATTTTAAGTCCTCTATTGTCCTTTAATTTTCACTTTTATAACTATTACTTTGCAAAAAAAAAAAAAAGACCCTGTTTTTTTTTCTTCTTCAGCAAACTTCATATATATATTTTATAATTTTTAACTGTGTTTTTTTTTCTTTTTCTTCTTTTCTTTAACATTGTATTTTTGAAATTCCAAACCCTACTCTAGATTTTTAATTTTAGCCTTTTGGTATATGTTATCAATTTTGTACCTATAGTTTTTTTCATAATTTCTGTGACTTTTTTTTTCCCTCTGTTTCTTTCTCTTCTTCTTTTATATAACATCGTATATCTGCAATTCCAAACTCTACTCAAGATTTTTAATTTATGCTTTTTGGTATTTGATATCAATTTTGTACCTGTATTTTCTTTATAATTTTTGCGACATTGTTTTTGTTGGTTTGTTTGTTTTCTCTCTTTATTTTTCTTCTTCTTCTTTTTTTTTAACATTGTATTTTTGAAATTCCAAACTCTACTCTAGATTTTTAATTTTTGCTTTTTGGTATTAGTTATCAATTTTGTACCTGTAGTTTCTTTATAATTTTCGCGACCTTGTTTGTTTTTCTTTGTTCGTTTTTTCTCTCTTTCTTTTCCTTCTTCTTTTCTTTAACATCATATTTTTGAAATTCCAAACTCTACTCTAGATTTTTAATTTTAGCCTTTTGGTATATGTTATCAATTTTGTACCTATAGTTTTTTTTTTATAATTTCTGTGACTTTTTTTTCTTTTCTTTTTTTTCCCTCTGTTTCTTTCTCTTCTTCTTTTATATAACATCGTATATCTGCAGTTCCAAACTCTACTCAAGATTTTTTAATTTATGCTTTTTGGTATTTGATATCAATTTTGTACCTGTATTTTTCTTTATAATTTTTGCGACATTGTTTTTGTTGGTTTGTTTGTTTTCTCTCTTTATTTTTCTTCTTCTTCTTTTTTTTTAACATTGTATTTTTGAAATTCCAAACTCTAGATTTTTAATTTTTGCTTTTTGGTATTAGTTATCAATTTTGTACCTATAGTTTCTTTATAATTTTCGCAACCTTGTTTGTTTTTCTTTGTTCATTTTCTCTCTCTTTCTTTTTCTTCTTCTTTTCATTAACATCGCATTTTTGAAATTCCAAACTCTACTCTAGATTTTTAATTTTTGCTTTTATGTATTTGTTACCAATTTTGTACCTTTAAGAACCCAATCTTCAGGACCCATTTTTCACTAGGGAACGAGATTACTGGCTTGACTGCTCTCTCTCCCTTTGGACTCTCCGTTTTCTCCACCAGGTCGCCTGTATCTCCTCCCTAACCCCTCTCTACTCTACCCAACTCTGTGAATTTCTGTGTGTTCCAGACGGTGGAGAACACTTAGGGAACTGATTACTGGCTGGATCTGTCTCCCTCCTTTTCATTTCCCCCTTTTATCCTTCTGGCCACCTCTGTCTCCTGCCTCCTTCTTCTCTTCTCTGTATAACTCCGTGAACATCTCTGAGCAGTCCAGTTGTGGAGTGCACATAAGGAAGTGACTACTGGCTAGCCCACTCTCTCCACTATTGATTCCACCTCATCTCATTTGGGTCACCTCTAACTCCCTCCTCCCTCTTCTCTTCTCCATGTAACGCTGTGAACCTCTCTGAGTGACCCTCACAGTAGAGAAACTTTTCATCTTTAATGTAGATGTTTTATCAATGGTGCTGTATAGAAGGAGAAGTTTTGAAACTACTGTAAAAATAAGACCGATAACTGGAAGTAGGAGGCTTAACTCCAAACCCTGACTCCAGGGAACTCCTGACTCCAAGGAACATTAATTGACAGGAGCTCATCAAACGCCTCCATACCGACACTGAAGCCAAGCACCACACAAGGGCCAACAAGTTCCAGGGCAAGACATACCAAGCAAATTCTCCAGCAACAAAAGAACACAGCCCTGAGCTTCAAGATACAGGCTGCCCAAAGTCACCCCAAAACCATAGACATCTCATAACTCATTACTGGACATTTCATTACACTCCAGAGAGAAGAAATACAGCTCCATCCACCAGAACATCGACACAAGCTTCCCTAACTAGGAAACCTTGACAAGCCACCTGTACAAACCCACACACAGCGAGGAAATGCCACAATAAAGAGAACTCCACAAACTGCCAGAATACAGAAAGGACACCCCAAACTCAGCAATTTAAACAAGAAGAAGAGACAGAGGAATACCCAGCAGATAAAGGAACAGGATAAATGCCCACCAAACCAAACAAAAGAGGAAGAGATAGGGAATCTACCTGATAAAGAATTCCGAATAATGATAGTGAAATTGATCCAAAATCTTGAAATTAAAATGGAATCACAGATAAATAGCCTGGAGGCAAGGATTGAGAAGATGCAAGAAAGGTTTAACAAGGACTTAGAAGAAATAAAAAAGAGTCAATATATAATGAATAATGCAATAAGTGAAATTAAAAACACTCTGGAGGCAACAAATAGTAGAATAACAGAGGCAGAAGACAGGATTAGTGAATTAGAAGATAGAATGGTAGAAATAAATGAATCAGAGAGGATAAAAGAAAAACGAATTAGAAGAAATGAGGACAATCTCAGAGACCTCCAGGACAATATTAAACGCTACAACATTCGAATCATAGGGGTCCCAGAAGAAGAAGACAAAAAGAAAGACCATGAGAAAATACTTGAGGAGATAATAGTTGAAAACTTCCCTAAAATGGGGAAGGAAATAATCACCCAAGTCCAAGAAACCCAGAGAGTCCCAAACAGGATAAACCCAAGGCGAAACACCCCAAGACACATATTAATCAAATTAACAAAGATCAAACACAAAGAACAAATATTAAAAGCAGCAAGGGAAAAACAACAAATAAAACACAAGGGAATACCCATAAGGATAACAGCTGATCTTTCAATAGAAACTCTTCAAGCCAGGAGGGAATGGCAAAACATACTTAAAATGATGAAAGAAAATAACCTACAGCCTAGATTATTGTACCCAGCAAGGATCTTATTCAAGTATGAAGGAGAAATCAAAAGCTTTTCAGACAAGCAAAAGCTGAGAGAATTCTGCACCACCAAACCAGCTCTCCAACAAATACTAAAGGATATTCTCTAGACAGGAAACACAAAAACGGTGTATAAATTAGAACCCAAAACAATAAAGTAAATGACAACGGGATCATACTTATCAGTAATTACCTTAAACATAAATGGGTTGAATGCCCCAACCAAAAGACAAAGACTGGCTGAATGGATACAAAAACAAGACCCCTACATATGTTGTCTACAAGAGACCCACCTCAAAACAGGGGACACATACAGACTGAAAGTGAAGGGCTGGAAAAAGATTTTCCATGCAAATAGGGACCAAAAGAAAGCAGGAGTAGCAATACTCATATCAGATAAAATAGACTTTAAAACAAAGACTGTGAAAAGAGACAAAGATGGTCACTACATAATGATCAAAGGATCAATCCAAGAAGAAGATATAACAATTATAAATATATATGCACCCAACACAGGAGCACCGCAGTATGTAAGACAAATGCTAACAAGTATGAAAGGAGAAATTAACAATAACACAATAATAGTGGGAGACTTTAATACCCCACTCACACCTATGGATAGATCAACTAAACAGAAAATTAACAAGGAAACACAAACTTTAAACGATACAATAGACCAGTTAGACCTAATTGATATCTATAGGACATTTCATCCCAAAACAATGAATTTCACCTTCTTCTCAAGTGCACATGGAACCTTCTCCAGGATAGATCACATCCTGGGCCATAAAGCTAGCCTTGGTAAATTCAAAAAAATAGAAATCATTCCAAGCATCTTTTCTGACCACAATGCAGTAAGATTAGATTTCAATTACAAGAGAAAAACTATTAAAAATTCCAACATATGGAGGCTGAACAACACGCTGCTGAATAACCAACAAATCACAGAAGAAATCAAAAAAGAAATCAAAATTTGCATAGAAACGAATGAAAATGAAAACACAACAACCCAAAACCTGTGGGACACGGTAAAAGCAGTCCTAAGGGGAAAGTTCATAGCAATACAGGCACACCTCAAGAAACAAGAAAAAAGTCAAATAAATAACCTAACTCTACACCTAAAGCAACTAGAAAAGGAAGAAATGAAGAACCCCAGGGTTAGTAGAAGGAAAGAAATCTTAAAACTTAGAGCAGAAATAAATGCAAAAGAAACAAAAGAGATCATAGCAAAAATCAACAAAACCAAAAGCTGGTTTTTTGAAAGGATAAATAAAATTGACAAACCATTAGCCAGACTCATCAAGAAACAAAGGGAGAAAAGTCAAATCAATAAAATTAGAAATGAAAATGGAGAGATCACAACAGACAACACAGAAATACAAAGGATCATAAGAGACTACTATCAACAATTATATGCCAATAAAATGGACAACGAGGAAGAAATGGACAAATTCTTAGAAAAGTACAACTTTCCAAAACTCCATCAGGAAGAAATAGAAAATCTTAACAGACCCATCACAAGCACGGAAATTGAAACTGTAATAAAAAATCTTCCAGCAAACAAAAGCCCAGGTCCAGACGGCTTCACAGCTGAATTCTACCAAAAATTTAGAGAACAGCTAACACCTATCCTGCTCAAACTCTTCCAGAAAATTGCAGAGGATGGTAAACTTCCAAACTCATTCTATGAGGCCACCATCACCCTAATACCAAAACCTGACAAAGATCCCACAAAAAAAGAAAACTACAGGCCAGTATCACTGATGAACATAGATGCAAAAATCCTTAACACAATTCTAGCAATCAGAATCCAACAACACATTAAAAAGATCATACACCATGACCAAGTGGGCTTTATCCCAGGGATGCAAGAATTCTTCAATATCTGCAAATCAATCAATGTAATACACCACATTAACAAATTGAAAAATAAAAACCATATGATTATCTCAATAGATGCAGAGAAAGCCTTTGACAAAATTCAACATCCATTTATGATCAAAACTCTCCAGAAAGCAAGAATAGAAGGAACATACTTCAACATAATAAAAGCTATATATGACAAACCCACAGCAAACATTATCCTCAATGGTGAAAAATTGAAAGCATTTCCTCTAAAGTCAGGAACAAGACAAGGGTGCCCACTTTCACCATTACTATTCAACATAGTTTTGGAAGTTTTGGCCACAGCAATCAGAACAGAAAAAGAAATAAAAGGAATCCAAATTGGAAAAGAAGAAGTAAAGCTCTCACTGTTTGCAGATGACATGATCCTATACATAGAAAACCCTAAAGACCACCAGAAAATTACTAGAACTAATCAATGACTATAGTAAAGTTGCAGGATATAAAATCAACACACAGAAATCCCTTGCATTCCTATACACTAATAATGAGAAAACAGAAAGAGAAATTAAGGAAACAATTCCATTCACCATTGCAATGGAAAGAATAAAATACTTAGGAATATATCTACCTAAAGAAACTAAAGACCTATATATAGAAAACTATAAAACACTGGTGAAAGAAATCAAAGAGGACACTAACAGATGGAGAAATATACCATGTTCATGGATTGGAAGAATCAATATAGTGAAAATGAGTATACTACCCAAAGCAATCTATAGATTCAATGCAATCCCTATCAAGCTACCAAGAGCATTCTTCACAGAGCTAGAACAAATAATTTCACAATTTGTATGGAAATACAAAAAACCTCGAATAGCCAAAGCAATCTTGAGAAAGAAGAATGGAACTGGAGGAATCAACCTACCTGACTTCAGGCTCTACTACAAAGCCACAGTCATCAAGACAGTATGGTACTGGCACAAAGACAGAAATATAGATCAATGGAACAAAATAGAAAGCCCAGAGATAAATCCACACACATATGGACACCTTATCTTTGACAAAGGAGGCAAGAATATACAATGGATTAAAGACAATCTCTTTAACAAGTGGTGCTGGGAAATCTGGTCAACCACTTGTAAAAGAATGAAACTAGAACACTTTCTAACACCATACACCAAAATAAACTCAAAATGGATTAAAGATCTCAACATAAGACCAGAAACTATAAAACTCCTAGAGGAGAACATAGGCAAAACACTCTCTGACATACATCACAGCAGGATCCTCTATGACCCACCTCCCAGAATATTGGAAATCAAAGCAAAAATAAACAAATGGGACCTAATTAACCTTAAAAGCTTCTGCACATCAAAGGAAACTATTAGCAAGGTGAAAAGACAGCCTTCAGAATGGGAGAAGATAATAGCAAATGAAGCAACTGACAAACAACTAATCTCGAGAATATACAAGCAACTCCTACAGCTCAACTCCAGAAAAATAAATGGCCCAATCAAAAAATGGGCCAAAGAACTAAATAGACATTTCTCCAAAGAAGACATACAGATGGCTAACAAACACATGAAAAGATGCTCAACATCACTCATTATCAGAGAAATGCAAATCAAAACCACTATGAGGTACCATTTCACACCTGTCAGAATGGCTGTGATCCAAAAGTCTACAAGTAATAAATGCTGGAGAGGGTGTGGAGAAAAGGGAACCTTCTTACACTGTTGGTGGGAATGCAAACTAGTACAGCCACTATGGAGAACAGTGTGGAGATTCCTTAAAAAACTGGAAATAGAACTGCCTTATGATCCAGCAATCCCACTGCTGGGCATACACACTGAGGAAACCAGAAGGGAAAGAGACACGTGTACCCCAGTGTTCATCACAGCACTGTTTATAATAACCAGGACATGGAAGCAACCTAGATGCCCATCAGCAGATGAATGGATAAGAAAGCTGTGGCACATATACACAATGGAGTATTACTCAGCCATTAAAAAGAATACATTTGAATCAGTTCTAATGAGGTGGATGAAACTGGAGCCTATTATACAGAGTGAAGTAAGCCAGAAAGAAAAACACCAATACAGTATACTAACGCATATATATGGAATTTAGAAAGATGGTAACAATAACCCTGTGTACGAGACAGCAAAAGAGACACAGATGTATAGAACAGTCTTATGGACTCTGTGAGAGAAGGAGAGGGTGGGAAGATTTGTGAGAATGGCATTGAAACATGTAAAATATCATGTATGAAACGAGTTGCCAGTCCAGGTTCGATGCACGATACTGGATGCTTGGGGCTGGTGCGCTGGGATGACCCAGAGGGATGGAATGGGGAGGGAGGAAGGAGGAGGGTTCAGGATGGGGAACACATGTATACCTGTGGCGGATTCATTTTGATATTTGGCAAAACTAATACAATTATGTAAAGTTTAAAAATAAAATAAAAATAAAAGTAAATAAGTTCAATTCTAAAGCAGTTATAAGAGAGAAGTTCATAGAAATAAATGGCTGCCTCAAAATGTAACAAAAATTTCAGATAAACAACCTAACTTTACACCTAAAGCAACTAGAAAAAGAAGAAAGAACAAAGCCCAAAGACAGTAGAAGGAAGGGATTAAAGTCAGTACAGAAATAAATAATATAGAGAATAGAAAGAAAATAGAAAAAAATCAATAAAACCAAGGGCTGATTTTTTTAAAAGATCAGCAAAACTGATAAACCTTTAGTCAGACTTAACAAGAAGAAAAATAGAAAGGGTTCAAATAAAATCATAAATAAAACAGGAAACATTACAACAGGTACCACAGAAATATAAAGGATCAGAAGAGATTACTACAAAAAATTATACACTAGCAAATTAAACAATCCAGAAGAAATGGATAAATTACTAGAAACATACAACTTTCCAAAGCCAAGTAATTAAGAAATAGAAAATCTGAACAGACCAATGACTAGTATGGTGACTGAATCATTAATTTAAAAACTCTCTACAAAAATGTCCAGGATGAGACATCTATACTGGTGAATTCTACCAAACTTTCCAAGAATCAAAGCCAATTAATCTTGAACTCTTCAGAACACAGAAGAGGAGGGAATACTTTCAAACTCATTTCATGAGGCCAGCATTAGCCTGGTACCAAAACCAGACAAGGATACCACAAGAAAAGAAAATTACAGGTTAATATCCCCGATGAATATAAATGGAAAAATCCTTAACAAAATATTAGCAAACCAAATTCAACATTACATTAAGAGTATTATACACCATGACAGAGTGGAACATATTCCAGAGATGAAAGGATAGTTCAGCATTTGCAAATCAACCAACATGATACACCACATTAAGAAAATGAATAAAAACAATATGATGCAGAAAAAACATTTGACAAAATTCAACATACATTTATGATAAAAAAAAAACCCTCAAAGTCGGTATCCAGGGAATAAACCTCAACATAATAAAGGCCATATATAACAAATCTACAGCTAACATCATATCAGTAGTGAAAAGCTGAAAACTTCCTCCAAGATCAGGAAAAAGACAAGGATGCCCAATTTTGCCACTTCTATTCAACATAGTATTGGTTATTCTAGCCAGAACATTAGGCAAGAAAAATAAATAATAGGCATCTTAATTTGAAAGGGAGAAGTAAAACTGTCACTATTTGCAGATGATATGATTTTATATATAGAACCTAGAGATACCACCAAAAAACTATTAGAACTAATGTGAATTCAGTGAAGTTGCAGGATACAAAATCAGTACATAGAATTGGTTGCATTCTTAAACACTAAGAAACTATCAGAAAGAAAAATTGAGAAAACTGTTCCATTTCCAATTGCATAAAAAGAATAAAATACCTAGAAATAAATTTAATCAAGGTGGTGAAAGACCTGTACTCTGAAAAAATGCTAGAATGACTATCAAAAAGGTAAGAAGCAGCTAGTATTGACAAAGACGTGGAGAAACGGTAACTCTGCGCACTGTTGATGGGAATGTATATTGGTGCAGCCACTAAGGAACGGAGAAGGCAATGGCACCCCACTCCAGTACTCTTGCCTGGAAAATCCCATGGATGGAGGAACCTGGAAGGCTGCAGTCCATGGGGTCGCTAGGAGTCGGACACGACTGAGCGACTTCCTTTTCAGTTTTCACTTTCATGCATTGGAGAAGGAAATGGCAACCCACTCCAGTGTTCTTGCCTGGAGAATCCCAGGGACGGGGGAGCCTGGTGGGCTTCCGTCTCTGGGGTCGCACAGAGTTGGACACGACTGAAGCGACTTAGCAGCAGCAGCACTAAGGAAAGTAGTACGGAGTTTCCGCAAAACATTTTGAAAAATAGAACCACCATGTGATCCAGCAATTCCACTTCTGGGTATTTAGCCAAAGAAAATGAAAAGACTAACTCAAAAATATATATGTACCCTCATGTTCACTGTAATGTTACTTACAATAGCCAATATATGGAGACACCCTAAGTGTCTAACAATGGATGAATATATAAAGAAAATGTGGTGTGTGTGTGTATACACATATATTCAGTCATAAAAAACAAGGAGATCTTACCATTGTGACAACATGGACAGAACTTGAGGGCTTTATGCTAAGTAAAATAACAGGGATAGACAAATACCCTCTGATCTCACTTAGATACGGGATTTTTTTTTAAAGGGGAAAAAAGCAAGCTCATAGATACAGAGAACAGATTAGTGTTTGCCAGAGGTGGGGATTAGGGAGTGGACAAAATAGATGAGGAGAGTCAAAATGTATAAACCCTCAGTTATAAAACACAGTCAAGGGGATGTACTGTGCAGCATGGCAACTATGGTTAATAATGTACTACATATTTGAAAGTTGCTAAAAGAGTCAATCTTAAAAGCTCCCATCACAAGAAAAAAAACTGTAACTAAGTATGATGATGGATGTTAACTAGACTCACTCTGGTGATCATTTCCCAATATATACAAATATTGAATCATTATGTTTTATACCTAAAACTAAAATAATCTTGAATATCAGTTATGCCTCAATTAAACAATAAATAATTTGAAAGTAAAGAATAAAAGAAAGAAGAGCAAAGAACACAAATTTTTAAAATAAGAAAAGAGGAAAGGAAAAAGGATTTTGTAAATATTTCTGTATATTAAAAAAAAAAAATAGTAAGAGTACTGGTAAACACCTTTTGACCAGCTAGGAGAATCTCTAATACATCTCTAATACAGACTGGTCCTTAATTTCTGAATGAATAAAGGCTCACTATTTAAGTACTTCCTAATAAACTGTTGGGCCAAGTGGAAGAGGAGTAAAACTCTAATATTGACAAAACTGGCACAATTAAAGTTGTTATGTTCTGAAAAATCAGGGCTAGAAACAAAATGCTATTAAAATTTTACAACTTCAAAAAGAAATTATGAGGTATAAAAAATACTTAGGACTCGTTGACAATAAAAGAACTATATATCAGTATTTATGGACTACAGTTAAAATAACATCTAGAGGGAAAATTTATGAAACAGTGACAACAAATTATCCAAGTGTCCAACATAATAATCTAAAAAAGAACATCAGAGTAAATACAGAGAAACAGGAAGGGAGGAAATAATAAAAAGAAGGACAGAAATCAGTGATTTGGAGAATAGTAACTAGAATAAAAACAGAAATGAATAAAACTAAAATTTGTTCTTTGAAGAAGTACCAGGCATGTGTAATTAAGAAAACAAGAGAAAAGGAAGGTTCAAAAAATTCCAATATAAAGGGAGTGATAACTATACCTAAACCTAACTATACCTAAAACAGAGTTATTTGTAAATATATTATGAACAACTATCCGTATTAAAATTTGAATATGTAGAAGAACTATCTAGTAATCCAAAATTGGAAAAGAAAAATTGAATATATTAATAACAATCAAAAACATTTAAATAGAAATTATAAATTATAAATGTTTCCTCAAAAAAGCCCCAGGCTCAATTGGTGGGTTCAGAACCCCTGTAAAGGTGGGTTCTGACAAATTTTGAAGGAACAGATAATTCTTATTTTATGCAAGTGGTTTCAAAAAATAGAAAAGATGAAAAATTTCCCAAACAATTGTATGAGAGTTGTATATTTTGAACATTCAAAAAAGAAATATATAAACTAATTTCACATATAAATGTAAAAGTAAGAATCCAAGATTAAAAATCAATAAAATCCAAGAGTATGCTTGAATATTATATATAATAAACAAGCAAGTTCACTTCACAAAGGCAAACATGATTTGATATCTTAAAAAAGAAATCCATCAATGTAATTCAACATAATGATGGATCAAAGAAGAGAATCACAAGATCATATTAAACAGTGAAAATCAAGTATTTGATTAAATTCAGCTCATATGTACCAGTATGCTTTTCAAGAAGTGGAAGAAACTATCCAAAGCTTATTATAAAATTGGAAAATAAGTGAATAATGTGAAATAAGTGAATAATATGAAATAAGTGCATCAGATCAGATCAGTCGCTCAGTCATGTCTGACTCTTTGCGACCCCATGAATCGCAGCATGCCAGGCCTCCCTGTCCATCACCAACTCCCGGGGTTCACTGACTCACGTCCATCGAGTCAGTGATGCCATCCAGCCATCTCATCTTGTCGTCCCCTTCTCCTCCTGCCCCCAATCCCTCCCAGCATCAGAGTCTTTTCCAATGAGTCAACTCTTCGCATGAGGTGGCCAAAGTACTGGAGTTTCAGCTTTAGCATCATTCCTTCCAAAGAAATCCCAGGGCTGATCTCTTTCAGAATGGACTGGTTGGATATCCTTGCAGTCCAAGGGACTCTCAAGAGTCTTCTCCAATACCACAGTTCAAAAGCATCAATTCTTTGGTGCTCAGCCTTCTTCACAGTCCAACTCTCACATCCATACATGACCACAGGAAAAACCATAGCCTTGACTAGACGAACCTTTGTTGGCAAAGTAATGTCTCTGCTTTTCAATATGCTATCTAGGTTGGTCATAACTTTCCCTCCAAGGAGTAAGTGTCTTTTAATTTCATGGCTGCAGTCACCATCTGCAGAGATTTTGGAGCCCCAAAAAATAGTCTGACACTGTTTCCCCATCTATTTCCCATGAAGTGATGGGACCAGATGCCATGATCTTCATTTTCTGAATGTTGAGCTTTAAGCCAACTTTATCACTCTCCACTTTCACTTTCATCAAGAGGGTTTTTAGTTCCTCTTCACATTCTGCCATAAGGGTGGTGTCATCTGCATTTCTGAGGTTATTGATATTTCTCCCGGCAATCTTGATTCCAGCTTGTGCTTCTTCCAGTCCAGCGTTTCTCATGATGTACTCTGCATATAAGTTAAATAAACAGGGTGACCATATACAGCCTTGATGTACTCCTTTTCTTATTTGGAACCAGTCTGTTGTTTCATGTCCAGTTCTAACTGTTGCTTCCTGACGTGCATACAGGTTTCTCAAGAGGCAGATCAGGTGGTCTGGTATTCCCATCTCTTTCAGAATTTTCCACAGTTTATTGTGATCCACACAGTCAAAGGCTTTGGCATAGTCAATAAAGCAGAAATAGATGTTTTTCTGGAAATAGATGTTTTTCCATGATCCAGCGGATGTTGGCAATTTGATCTCTGGTTCCTCTGCCTTTTCTAAAACCAGCTTGAACATCAGGAAGTTCATGGTTCACATATTGCTGAAGCCTGGCTTGGAGAATTTTGAGCATTACTTTACTAGTGTGTGAGTTTGCAATTGTGAGGTAGTTTGAGCATTCTTTGGCATTGCCCTTCTTTGGGATTGGAATGAAAACTGACCTTTTCCAGTCCTGTGGCCACTGCTGAATTTTCCAAATTTGCTGGCATATTGAGTGCAGCACTTTCACAGCATCATCTTTCAGGATTTGAAATAGCTCAACTGGAATTCTATCACCTCCACTAGCTTTGTTCATAGTGATGCTTTCTAAGGCCCACTTGACTTCACATTCCAGGATGTCTGGATCTAGGTGAGTGATCACACCATCGTGATTATCTTGGTGATGAAGATCTTTTTTGTACAGTTCTTCTGTGTATTCTTGCCACCTCTTCTTAATATCTTCTGTTTCTGTTAGGTCCATACCATTTCTGTCCTTTATCGAGCCCATCTTTGCATGAAATGTTCCTTTGGTATCTCTGATTTTCTTGAAGAGATCTCTAGTCTTTCCCATTCTGTTGTTTTCCTCTATTTCTTTGCATTGATCGCTGAAGAAGGCTTTCTTATCTCTTCTTGCTATTCTTTGGAACTCAATTTTGAAAAAGATGTACAAAAATTGGAAAGGGGGGAGGATATGCTCCACCAGAAATGTTTTACATAGTAAAAAGTTATAGTAAGAGAAACAGTGTATTGTATTGCTAGTGTAAGGAGTAGAAAAATAGATCAATGGAATAGAACAGAGTGTTTAAAAACTGTCTCTTGAATATTCCAGAAACTAGTATATAGTTAATGTAGTGCCACAAATTATCAGGGTAAGGATTAAAGTTTTAATGGATAGAATTAGAAAAACTGGCTTATTGTATTTAGAAAACAAAATGGGACTCTATTGTATTCTACATATGAAAATGAATTTTAAATATGTTAAAAACTAAATTTTAAGAGGCAAAACTATAAAAAAAATAGATAAGTGAAATAATTTTCAGGTTGTTTTTCTCTTTAGATGTTAATTCAGTTTATGAGAAAATGATTTAAATTTTAAATCTTTTTTTCATGTTTTATATTTCATTTATTTTATATCTCATAAAGTATAAAACTAAAAGTCTGATTGCACTGCTGCTATTTCTAGAGAAAATAAAATAACAGTGATGATACGGGAATTTTTTTATCCTACTTGACTGACTTTTGCTCTTTGTTATTTCCTTTTTATTTTTACTTTGGTTTTTATTTGCTCTTTTTCCAAGTACTTCAGGTGAAAATTGATTATTGATTTTATAATGCTTGAAAAAAGTAGAAGTCTTAAAAAAAAAAAAGAAAAGAAAAAAGTAGAAGTCTTAGTTACTCAGTTGCATCTGACTCTCTGTGACTCCATGGACCTTACCCTGCCAGGCTCCTCTGTCCATGGAATTCTCCAGGCAAAAATAGTAGATTGCGTAGCCATTCTCTTCTCCAGGGGATCTTCCCAACCCAGGGATTGAACCAGAGTCTTTTACATTCCAGGCAGATTCTTTACCATCTGAACCACCGGGGAAGCCCTTTATGATGCTTTTCCTCAACCCTAACTACCTCCTCACCCCCCTACTCCCGCCAAACATAGACATTTAAAGCTATAAATTTCCCTTTAACATTGCTTTAATTGCATCCCATAAAATTTGACATATTATTTTCATTCAACTCAAAATATTTTCTAATTTCCCTATAAAGTCTTCTTTGAACTATGGATTATTTGAAAGTGTATAGGAACTGTGACAGAAATGTTTATTGAGGAAGCACAGAGGAGGAAGAAATTAATTACACATACTATGTAGGGTTTGGGAGAGAAATTCAGAAAAGCCTAGGCCTTATAATAGAAGTAATCCTTGAGCTAAATCTTAGAAGATTAGTATGTGTTTTTTGGAAAGCCCAAGTGGAGAAAGCACTTAACCAAGAAGGAAAAACATTAACTCCTTACCTGAAAGGCTATGGAAATATAAAAACTGTGGTGATTTCTAGCACTGAAAGCAATCTGTTATGACTAAAATTTCTAAATCGTAGAATGTGTATATGTGTGTGGGTGGGGAGGGGTATAGAGGGGTGTGGAAGATTAGATGAATGGGGAAATTCCATTTGAAACAAAGCTATCTCTGTCTCTCTATGTCCAATCAATCACCAGGTCCTTTTGAGTCTATTTTACACTTAACTGTATTTGTAGCATAACATTTTGTCTTCTGAGGTAGTTGCGTAAACATGATCGCTGAGGAGTATGTACCTTAAGGGTGAAGATTCATTCCTCATCGAATCCCTCTAGAATACAATATTCTGTTCATTTTAGGTAGTGGACTGGAAACTAGAAATACAGCAGAGGTCAGACTCTATAGCCCATGGACCAAAACTGACCCATTGCCTGTTTTTTATGGTCTGTGAGCTAAGAATGACTTTTGCATTTTGAAATGGTTGAAAAACAATTCAAAGAAAAATAATGTGAATAATGTGAAAATTATATGAAATTGAAATTTTTGTGTTCATAAATATAATTTTATTATAGCACAACCATGCTCATTCATTTCTGTATTGTCTATGCTACTTTCACTCTGTAACAGCAGTGTTAAGTTACTGTGTGTTAAGTCACTTCAGTCATATCTGACTCTGTGCGACCCTATGGACCGTAGCCCGCCAGGCTCCTCCATCCATGGGCTTCTCCAGGCAAGAATACTGGAGTTGACTGCCATACCCTCCTCCAGGGGATCTTCCCAACCCAGAAATCAAACCTGCATCGCTTACATCTTCTGCATTGGCAGGTGGGTTCTTTACCGCTAGTGCCACCTGGGAAGCTATAACTGTGACAGAGACCAAATGGCCCACAAACCCTAAAATATTTGTTACCTGGCTCTTCAAAGAAAATATTTCCCAACTCCTGGTATAGAGGAAAAATCATGGACTTTGGAATAAGCTGGATTTGAATTTGAATTCTATCTGTACCTCTGCTGTGTTATCCGAAATGCTTAGCATCTCTGAGTTTTCAGATAATCATTTTTAGAATCAGAAAACTCATATCTCTGATAAAAATTTGTATAAGAATTGATAATAAGATATCTGGAAAAGATTAAATCACAATAAATGTGTCACTTTTTATGCTCTTAATGCCTAGTTTTACGGATTCTCATCTTTGAAATCCAATCAATTAAATATACACTACATTGTTGAGGATTCATATGCAGAGTCTGGCTGCTGCTGCTGCTGCTAAGTTGCTTCAGTCGTGTCCGACTCTGTGCAACCCCAGAGACAGAAGCCCACCAGGCTCCCCCATCCCTGGGATTCTCCAGGCAAGAACACTGGAGTGGGTTGCCATTTCCTTCTCCAATGCATGAAAGTGAAAAGTGAAAGGGAAGTCGCTCAGTCGTGTCCAACTCCCAGCGACCCCATGGACTGCAGCCCACCAGGCTCCTCCATCCATGGGATTTTCCAGGCAAGAGTACTGGAGTGGGGTGCCATTGCCTTCTCCGAGAGTCTGGCTAGTTAAACTCAAAGAAAAGAAGGAAATCATGGTAACAGGCTTTAGGTTTTATGTAGTGAGGGTTTCCAGGCAGTGGTCCATAATTTATAACCAATGTGGAGAACCCTAGTATTTCAGATACTATGACCAACCACCTGATGGCTTCTGTTAGGAATGCTGACCAGTCCAGCCTGAGTGAGGCCATTCTTAACTTTTAATTTTAGAACAGCAATGAAAATAAACACGAACATGTGAGGTTTGCATATGATGATGGGCTCCATGTAAAGCCAAACAACAAGTAATTCACTGGATACTTGCTTTTCAGATTGCTTCATTGGTTGTCTATATTGCTCAGTGTCAAAGGACTTTCTGAGAAGGATCATGCCTTCTGTTTCTTTCTCTATTCCCTAATGGCACCTAGAGTTTACAATATGCACTTAATAAATCCTGTGAACTAGATCCACAGATATTGTCTTTGAAGAATTTAGAAGAAATCCAACAAAAGAAAAAAGGAAACCTTTTCTTCCAAGTCCACATATGTTTTAACTTGCTTTCTTGCTCATGTCATATGTCCCTGTTTATTCCCAGTGATTATTTACGGGTTTGGCATATCACAGGCACCTAATGAATGTTGATTGAATGATGCAACGTAGTGCAAAGAAATAAGCATGGGATTAGATCAAGAGGCATGAGTCTGAGCTTCAGATTTACCGTTTTATTCTTGGGTGATGTAGGAAAAAGCACTCTGAGTATTTGATTCTGATATCCCCCATCTATAAAACAGGAAAACAACTATTTTGCCAAACTCATAGGACTATTAAGGGGTTCAAATAAAAGTGTGTTTGAGAATGTACATTGTAAACTATGAGTGGCTTTAAAGTGTACTTATTATTGTAAATAATAAAAATAATCTACATTTTATGCTATGTAAGAGATCTCATAATTTTGTATATTGACCCAAGATGTAAGGAAATAATGATAAGGAAAACTAAAAGGGACAAGTTACCTTAGTAAATATGGACTAAAATGAAAGAAATTTTGTTAGGCAAGTAGCAAGGAAAGATTTTGGAAAGGCATTTTCAAGGCTAATATTTTCCAGTACAGTTGTTTCTCACTGTAATAAATTTGTCTCTGATCCACAGAATACAAATCATATTTGTATATCAAATAAAGATTAAAGTGAGATTAAAGAAATAATGAAGAATCAAAAATCATTCAGTCCTCAAAAGAACTTTGAAAAAACCTTAATCAGATTATTTTTAAAAATCACTTTCTCATTTATTTGGTATTATGTGAATTTGTGAAAACTAAATTTTTTAAATAGCCTTTATATATTAATTTTCAATGATATTAGTTACTTTTTCGTTATACAAGTATTATTACTCTTATATCACTTGTAATGAGAACAGAGTGCAAACCTAAAATACATATGGTAGCTAACTATTAT
This sequence comes from Bubalus kerabau, assembly GCF_029407905.1. Classification (NCBI taxonomy): domain Eukaryota; kingdom Metazoa; phylum Chordata; class Mammalia; order Artiodactyla; family Bovidae; genus Bubalus; species Bubalus kerabau. Next base: position 112,776,714 of record NC_073628.1, on the reverse strand, counting down.
ACATTAATAAAATTCCAGTTGTAGGGTTTTGCTTCCAATTACAATGAAGTAACATATAGCAAAATACATACTCTTGGTAAGAACAGTTTTAAAATATGAATAAAGTAAAAAAGAAAGTTTGAAAGCATTTGAGAGCAACTAAGGCAGTCGGGACTGAAGAGACTCAAAAAGAAATCACATTGAAGGTAACCTAACATTCTGTGCCACTATTGCCACTGAGGTATTTTTCAAATTCTAAGCTATGAAGATTAAGAATATAAGAAGCAGGCAGATTAAAGGCCAAAAAACAGGCACATAGTGCTGAGGACATAGAAATTGTGCTTCAGAGACTATCAAGATGGAAGGCTCAGTCCAAAGTTTTAGTTGAGACCCTTGAAGGGATGGGCCTTAGCAGAAAAGGAAATATGAAATGTATCAGGGCTCATTAATACAGAAGCACAGGTTGAGTCAACTGAAGTACTGATTAAATTAAGGTGCTGTTTCCCAAATCTTATTATACATTTTCTTAAAGAAAATCATCTTGAAGGGAAGATATTATTAGCTAGAGCCTATGTATTTCTTCAGTGTCTGATATTCAATTAAGACACTGTTCAGTAGGATAGTAGATACACCTAAATGAATGAAAATTAAGAAAAAAAAAACTAACATGAACAGACCTCCAGTCACCAATACATTACTATTATCAAACACAGGTTTTAAAATAATTGTGATTAGTATATTTTAGACAACAGTCTATTAGTATACAATAGACAACAGGATGGAGAATTTCAAAGAAAATGAGAACCTGTAGGGAAAATTAAATAGGTGTTCTAGAATTAAATGACTGAAATTAATAATAGTTTAACAACTGATTGTATGGAGTGAAAGTTGGGTTTAATGAAACAGAAGATACGTCAGCATAAAATAACCAGGCTTCAGCATGGGGAACAAAAGGAATGGAAAATAGAACAAAGAAAAAAGGAACAAATGATATACAGCAGAAAGTAATTTGGTGTTCAAAAAACAAAAGAGCAAGCAAGGACATTAAGCTATAGATTCAAGAAGCTTGATAAACTCTTCACCAGATATATGCAAAGAAAAACAGACTTAGGAACATTACAGTAAAACTGTTGAAGACAAAATATAAGAAGATTATGTTAAAAGCACCAGAGAATAAAAGACATTGCCTTCAAGGTAATATATATCAAGTGTTCAGCTAACTTTCCAGAGAAAGTATGTAGGTAAAAAGGCAATGAAATAACATCTTTAAACCAGTGAAAACTACAACTGGCCACCTAGAATTTTATACCAGGCAAAGATACACTTTGAAAATAAATGTCAAGGATATTTTCAGCTATACAAAAACTGGAAGAATTCACTGCCAGAAGATTCACATTAAAAATAATAATAAATGAATTTCTTCAAGCTAAATAAAAATGAAAAGCATAGAAATATAGAAAGGACCAAATAACACTGGAGAAGGTCAATATTAGGTGACATTAAATCATTTTATCTTTAAAAAGCCAGGAAACAGAAAATAGAGACAAAGCATTCTAAGTTACTTATTGATTATGAAATTGTGAGAATACTAATTCATAGTAGACTCTAACCAGTTAAGTACACAGCTTGTGATCTATAGGGTAACAAAGATAGAGAATAAAAGTATTCTCTATCAACTATAGGGTAACAAAGATAGAGAATAAAAGTATTCTCTATCAACAAATTGATAGAATGGAAAATAAAATAATAAAAACACTTATTTAATCTAAGGGCTTCTCTAGTGGCTCAAAAAGGAGGGCATTGGGAAAGGAGTATGTCAAGGCTGTATATTGTCACCATGCTTATTTAACTTATATGCAGAGTACATCATGAGGAATGCGAGGCTGCATGAAGCACAAGCTGGAATCAAGATTGCCAGGAGAAATATCAATAACCTCAGATACGCAGATAACACTACACTCATGGCAGAAAGCAAAGAACTAAAGAGCCTATTGTTAAAAGTGAAAGAGGAGAGTGAAAAAGCTGGCTTAAAACTCAACATTCAAAAAACAAGGATCATGGCATCCGGTCCCATCACTTCATGGGAAATAGATGGGGAAACAATGGAAAAGTGACACACTTTATTTTCTTGGGCTCCAAAATCACTGCAGATGGTGATTGCAGCCATGAAATTAAAAGATGCTTGCTCTTTGGAAGAAAAGCCACGACCAACCTAGACAGCATATTCAAAAGCAGAGACATTATTTGCTGACAAAGTTCCATCTAGTCAAAGCCATAGTTTTTCCAGTAGTCATGTATGGATGTGAGAGTTGGAATATAAAGAAAGCTGGGTGTTCATTGGAAGGACTGATGTTGAGGCTGAAACTCCAGTACTTTGCCCACCTGATGCGAAGAGCTGACTCATTGGAAAAGACCCTGATGTTTGGAAAGATTGAGGGCAGGAGGAGAAGGGGACAACAGAGGATGAGATGGTTGGATGACATCACTGACTCGATGGACATGGGATTGGGTGGATTCTGGGAGGTGATGGATAGGGAGGCTTGGTTGCAAAGAGTTGGACCTGACTGAGCAACTGAACTGAACTGAACTGAGCGCCAAAGAATTGATGCTTTTGAATCGTGGTGTTGGAGAAGACTCTTGAGAGTCCCTTGGACTGCAAGGACATCCAACCAGTCCATCCTAAAGGAAATCAGTCCTGAATATTCATTGGAAGGACTAATGCTGAAGCTGAAACTCGTACTTTGGCCACCTGATGTGAAGAACTGACTCATTGGAAAAGACCCTGATGCTGGGAAAGACTGAAGGTAGGAGGAGAAGGGGACGACAGAGGATGACATGGTTGGATGGCATTACCAACTCGATGGACATGGGTTTGAGCAAGCTCAGGGAGTTGGTGATGGACAGGGAAGCCTGGCGTGCTGCAGTCCATGGGGTTTCAAAGAGTTGGACATGACTGAGTGACTGAACTGAGATGATTTAATCTAAAAAGGGCAAGAAATAGAAAAAAACAGAGTATGAGGGAAAAGTGAGAAACAAATGATTCCCTGGTAAATATAAAACTGCTTAGTTGCTAAATTGTTTTTGACTCTTGTGACCCCACGCACTGTAGCTTGCCAAGCTCCTCTGTCCATGGGATTTCCCAGGCAAGAATATTAGAGTGGGCTGCCATTTCCTTCCAAGGGACCTTCCTGATCCAGGGATCAAAACCACATCTCCTGCATTCCTGCACTGGCAGGCAGATTCTTTACCACTGAGTCACCAGGGAAGCATCATTAATTACATTAAATGTAATTGGACTAAATACTACAATTGGAAAATAAAGAATTTTAGATTTATGTATATAGCAGTTTCTTAGATTTATTTATATTATTTACATATATATAAAGATATGTTGATTTCAAACAAAGTATATTAAATATAATTGCACAGAAGGATTAAAAGTAATAGAAGAGGAAACAATATGCAAACAAAAAAAGACATATCTATACTAATATTATACAAAGTTTATAGTGCAGCAAGAAATATTCTTAGAGATAGACATTTCTTAATGTTAAAAGAGATAATCCACAAGGAAGATATAGTTCAGTTCAGTTCAGTCACTCAGTCGTGTCCAACTCTTTGCAACCCCATGAATTGCAGCATGCCAGGCCTCCCTGTCCATCATCAACTCCCAGAGTTCACTCAGACTCATGTCCATCAAGTCGGTGATGCCATCCAGCCATCTCATCCTCTGTCATCCCATTCTCCTCCTGCCCCCAGTCCCTCACAGCATCAGAGTCTTTTCCAGTGAGTCAGCTCTTCACATGAGGTAGCCAAAATATTGGAGTTTCAGCTTTAGCATCAGTCCTTCCAATGAACACCGAGGATTGATCTTTAGTATGGACTGGATGTATCTTCTTGTAGTCCAAGGGACTCTCAAGAGTCTTCTCCAACACCACAGTTCAAAAGCATCAATTCTTTGGCACTCAGCTTTCTTCACAGTCCAACTCTCACATCCATACATGACCATTGGAAAAACCATAGCCTTGACTAGATGGACCTTTGTTGGCAAAGTAATGTCTCTGCTTTTCAATATGCTATCTAGGTTGGTCATAACTTTCCTTCAAAGGAGTAAGCGTCTTTTAATTTCATGGCTGCAATCACCATCTGCAGTGATTTTGGAGCCCGCAAAAATAAAGTCTGACACTGTTTCCACTGTTTCCCCATCTATTTCCCATGAAGTGATGGGACCGGATGCCATGATCTTTGTTTTCTGAATGTTGAGCTTTAAGCCAACTTTTTCACTCTCCTCTTTCACTTTCATCAAGAGGCTTTTTAGTTCCTCTTCACATTCTGCCATAAGGGTGGTGTCATCTGCATATCTGAGGTTATTGATATTTCTCTGGGCAATCTTGATTCCAGCTTGTGCTTCTTCCAGCCCAGCATTTCTCATGATGTACTCTGCATAGAAGTTAAATAAGCAGGGTGACAATATACAGCCTTGACATACTCCTTTTCTTATTTGGAACCAGTCTGTTGTTCCATGTCCAGTTCTAACTGTTGCTTCCTGACCTGCATACAGGTTTCTCAAGAGGCAGGTCCGGTGGTCTGGTATTCCCATCTCTTTCAGAATTTTCCACAATTTATTGTCACAGTCAAAGGCCTTGGCCTAGTCAATAAAGCAGAAATAGATGTTTTTCTAGAACTCTCTTGCTTTTTTGATGATCCAGCGGATGTTGGCAATTTGTTCTCCAGTTCCTCTGCCTTTTCTAAAACCAGCTTGAACATCTGGAAGTTCATGGTTCACGTATTGCTGAAGCCTGGCTTGCAGAATTTTGAGCATTACTTTACTAGCATGTGAGATGAGTGCAGTTGTGTGGTAGTTTGAGCATTCTTTGGCATTGCCCTTCTTTGGGATTGGAATGAAAACTGACCTTTGCCAGTCCTGTGGCCACTGCTGAGTTTTCCAAATGTGCTGGCATATTGAGTGCAGCACATTCACAGCATCATCTCTCAGGATTTGAAATAGCTCAACTGGAATTCCATCACTTCCACTAGCTTTGTTTGTAGTGATGCTTTCTAAGGCCCACTTGACTTCACATTCCAGGATGTCTGGCTCTAGGTCAGTGATCATACCATCATGATTATCTTGGTCATGAAGATCTTTTTTGTACAGTTCTTCTGTGTATTCTTGCCACCTCTTCTTAATATCTTCTGCTTCTGTTATGTCCATACCATAGGAGCAACCCCACGTCCAAAGAGCTGTGGCTGCATAGGCGCAGGAGGGCTTAAAGGAGCTACTCCACGTTCAAGGTCAGAAGGGGCGGCAGTGAGGAGATACCCCTTGTCCAAGGTAAAAGAAACCCAAGTAAGACGGTAGGTGTTGTGAGACAGCATCAGAGGGCAGACACACTGAAACCATAATCACAGAAAACTAGCCAATCTGATCACATGGACCACAGCCTTGTCTAACTCAATGAAACTAAGCCATGCCATGTGGGGCCACCCAAGATGGGTGGGTCATGGTGGAGAGGTCTGACAGAATGTGGTCCACTGGAGAAGGGAATGGCAAACCACTTCAGTATTCTTGCCTTGAGAACCCAATGAACAGTATGAAAGGGCAAAATGATAGGATACTGAAAGAGGAACTCCCCGGGTCAGTAGGTGCCCAATATGCTACTGGAGATCAGTGGAGAAATAACTCCAGAAAGAATAAAGGGATGGAGCCAACCAAAAACAATACCCAGTTGTGGATGTGACTGGTGATAGAAGCAAGGTCCGATGCTATAAAGAGCAATATTGCATAGGAACCTAGAATGTCAGGTCCATGAATCAAGGCAAATTGGAAGTGGTCAAACAGGAGATGGCAAGAGTGAATGTCAACATTCTAGGAATCAGCAAACTAAAATGGACTGGAATGGGTGTATTTAACTCAGATGACAATTATATCTACTACTGTGGGCAGGAATCCCTAAGAAGAAATGGAGTAGCCATCATGGTCAAGAAAAGAGTCTGAAATGCAGTACTTGGAGGCAATCTCAAAAATGACAAAATGATCTCTGTTCGTTTCCAAGGCAAACCATTCAATACCACGGTAATTGAAGCCTATGCCCCAACCAGTAATGCTGAAGAAGCTGAAGTTGACGGTTCTATGAAGACCTACAAGACCTTCTAGAACTAACACCCAAAAAAGATGTCCTTTTCATTATAGGGGACTGGAATGCAAAAGTAGGAAGTCAAGAAACACCTGGAGTAACAGGCAAATTTGGCCTTTGAGTATGGCATGACGCAAGGCAAAGGCTAATAGAGTTTTGCCAAGGGAATGCACTGGTCATAGCAAACACTCTCTTCAAACAACACAAGAGAAGACTCTACACATGGACATCACCAGATGGTCAACACCGAAATCAGACTGATTATATTCTTTGCAGCCAAAGATGGAGAAGCTCTATACAGTTAGCAAAAACAAGACTGGGAGCTGACTGTGGCTCAGATCATCAACTCCTTATTGCCAAATTCAGACTTAAATTGAAGAAAATGGGGAAAACCACTAGACCATTCAGGTATGACCTAAATCAAATCCCTAAGATTATACCGTGGAAGTGAGAAACAGATTTAAGGGACTAGATCTGATAGATAGAGTGCCTGATGAACTATGGATGGAAGTTCGTGACATTGTACAGCAGACAGGGATCAAGACCATCCCCATGGAAAAGAAATGCAAAAAAGCAAAGTGGCTGTCTGGGGAGGTCTTACAAATAGCTGTGAAAAGAAGAGAAGTGAAAAGCAAAGGAGAAAAGGAAAGATATAAGCATCTGAATGCAGAGTTCCAAAGAATAGCAAGGAGAGATAAGAAAGCCTTCCTCGGCGATCAATGCAAAGAAATTGAGGAAAACAACAGAATTGGAAAAATACAGTAAGTTCTAAAATCATCTACTGACAGTAGTTTCATTTTATGTAGTTTCTGTATACACAAATATCAGTTATCACAATTTAGTTATATAATACCAGATAATGTGATTCAAATTTCAACTAGCAAAAAGTATTAATTGTAACTGCAGAAAGTATAAACTCCACGAATAGTCCTCCATATCACCATATAAATCACCATATAAATAACCAATGAGAATCATGATAAAGTGACCAATTACATCTCTTCATTCAAATTGTCATTGATTGGTCCCTGTGTGCCTGTTATTTTGTTCACACAGAGACAGAAAAATGTGCAGCTGCATTGTCTCATCTCCCACTGACATATTACCCACATGACATTTTACAAAAATGGATAATCAAAAGAAGGGATATCTAGGAAAGATGAAAGTGCAGCAAAGAAATAAAAAATTATAATGCTGGAGGTGAAATTGGAATGAAAGGTAAATAGAATTATAGATGAAATAATTAGGTATGGGAATGCTGCTGCTGCTGCCATTTGAGAGACTCTGTATTTGCAGCCAGAGGAACTTAGTGAAAATGAAATTATCAGAAAAAAGGAGTAAAGTGGTTGTGACAAAAAGGATAAAGATGTCCCAGAGAAAATGATGCCAAGAAAAAATTCATATCAAAAGAACTCTCAGAGATGTTTCATAACATTGAAAGTGTAACGTACCATAAAGTATTAGAAGATAATCAAACTTGGAAAGGAATATTACAATTCACAATGGCATAGAAAAATTGCTTGCTTTGTAATATAAGTCATATGATGCAAAAAAAAGGCAAGATTTGTTAAAACTATGCTTGTAAAGTTTTTTTACAGAGAAATGAAACACTAATTCTCTGCAATGTTTTAAATTATAATGAGTTAAATTTTACTATTTTTTCATTTTATTTCACATATACTTCTAAAAATAAAAGTTTTTAATGTTGTGACAAAAATATCATGTAACAACTGTAATTTTCACCATTGGTTATTTAGCTTGCTTTGTACAGTTTTAGGATACATGGTCATTTTGTATTTCCACGCTACAAAGTGAGAATTGCCTGAATATTTAATAATAGTCTCAAAATGTAAATAAATCAATGCGTAGATCAACAACTGGCAAAAATAAAAGAGAAACAGGCAAATTTAAGATTATGGTAAGAAAGTCTAACACATGTATCTCAGTAACTGGTGGAAAGAGTATCAAGGAAAATATACAATATGGGAAATTTTAACAACATGATGGATGAACTTGATCTATGTTAAATATATAGAATGCTATATCCAACTATTTCAGACTACATATTTCTTTCAAAGTACATGTAATATTTATCAATATTAACCATATTGTTGTTGTTTAGTCAGTAAGTTGTATCTAACTCTTTTGTTACCCTATGGACTGTAACCTGCCAGGTTCCTCTATCCATGGGATTTTCCAGGCAAGAATACTGGAGAAGGTGGCCATTTCCTTCTCCGGGGATCTTCCCAAACCTGGGATCGAACCTGCATCTCCTATTTGGCAGGCGGATTCTTTACCACTGAGCCACCAGGGAAGCCCAATTAACCATATGTTTTTCCATAATTCAAAGGTCAACAAATTAAAAAGGCTTGACATCATACCAAGTATAATCTTGGAGCACAGAAGACTCTAGCTATAAATCAAAACCAAAAAATAAATAATTTCCAAACAAATGTTTGGACATTCATCAGCATATTTATATATAACTCAGGGATCAAAAAAGTAGTCAAATAAAAATTAGAAAATACGTTTGAACTGAATGATAATAGAAATAAGACATATGAAATGTAATATGTTGCAAAAGTCACATTTAGAAAGAAACTTGCCACCTTAATGTTTATATTTTAAAAAGAAAGAAGCTAAAAATTAATGATCTAAGCATCATCTCAAGAGCAAATTAAATGTAAACATAAAAAGAGGCAATAATGAAAATAAGAGCACACATGTATGCTACTTTCATTATTTCCTTCCTTTTATGTTTACATATGTGTATTTATGTATATATGTATATATATATAAGCATACATATATACACACATGTATAATCTTTGGTTCTATAAAAACATTAATAAAAATTAATATAACTGTTAAGTCTTTAGCAATACTAAGCAAAAAAATAAAAGAGAGAAGCCAACAATTAGCCATAGAATAACTAAAAAAAGTCCTAGGGAATATAGAAATATACAAAATAAGAGAGCATTATGAAAAACTTAATGCCAACAAATTCAAAATTTTAGGAAAAAAATGGACAAATTATTTGGAAAAAAAATTACTTCTTCCAAAGTTAACCTAAGAAGAAATAGAAAGCCCCAATTCTGCAATATTTGGCTTAAGATTTTAACATATATTTAAATATTTTCCTCAAAGAAAATACCAGACTCAGATAGCTTTACTGATGAAGTCCACGAAAATTTAACACCAACCTTTCTCAAAATATTCCAGAAAACTGGGGAATAAAGGAAACTTACTCTAGGAGTCAAACCTGGCCTTCATCATAAACCTGACAAGATAGTAAAATTTTTCTTTTTTAATGTAGGGACCAAGCTCTAATGAATATAAATGAAAAAACACTTAATATATTCACAAAAAGGATCCAAAACTATTGGCAAAGGATTATACATTGCCTTCAAGTTGTTATTTTGGTGGCTCAGATGATTAAGAATCTGCTTGCAATGCAGGAGACCCAGGTTTGATCCCTGGGTCAGGAAGATCCCTAGAGAAGAAAATGGCTACCCACTCCAGTATTCTTGCCTGGAGAATTCCATGGACAGAAGAGCCTGGTGGGCTACAGTCCATGGGGTCACAAAGAATCAGACATGACCGAGCAACTAACACTTTCACTTTCAATGGTGGTTCTAGTTCTAGGGGGAAAAAAATCTTGATCCCTACCTCACACAATATGTAAAAATTCCAGAGGATTGTAGATCTATATATAAAAGGTGAAACAACAACATTTCTAGAAGATAACATAGGAAAGTATTTCTTTGTGGTAAGCAAAGACTTCTTAATATAGTACATGATTAGCACTAACCATAAAGAAAAAGAAAAATAAATTGGATTGTGGTAAAATTTAGAACTCTTTATCAAATATACCATTAAGAGTAAAAAAAAAAAAAGTAAGCCATGGAATGCTGGAAAATATTAAATAATATACATCTGAAATATGATTTATATATTCCAAAAATTGTAAAGAAATCATATAAATTAAGAAGAAAATGACAGTCCAATAGAAAATTGAGCAAAACACTTGAATAAACCCTTCAGAAAAAAAGAGGGAGAAAGGATATATCAATACAAATGGTCGATATACATATAAAGATTACAACTTCATTAGTCAAAATGTAAATGTAAATTGAAACCATAGGGAGGTACATTTACATACTTAATGGTTAAAATTAAGACTTAAAATACCAAGTAATCAGTAAAAATATAAAGCAATTGCCTCATAAGCCTCTGTTGGGAGTATAAACTAGTATAACCAAGTGGAACACCATTTGGTATTATCTACTAAAGCTGATCATCTGCCTAATTACTATCTAGCAGTTCCAAATATTGGAGAAGGCAATGGCACCCCACTCCAGTACTCTTGCCTGGAAAAATCCCATGGGTGGAGGAGCTGGTAGGCTGCAGTCCATGGGGTCGCTGAGGGTCGGACACGACTGACCGACTTCACTTTCACTTTTCACTTTTATGCATTGGAGAAGGAAATGGCAACCCACTCCAGTGTTCTTGCCTGGAGAATTCCAGGGACGGGGGAGCCTGGTGGGCTTCCATCTCTGGGGTCGCACAGAGTCGGACACGACTCAAGTGACTTAGCAGCAATTCCAAATATACCCAACTGTCTGTATACATTCACCAAAAGAAATGTACAGAAGTGTTTATAGCAGAACTATTTGTAATATACAATAGAGAAAAATTAGAAATAAACAAAAGGTTCATTACTATGATTAATTAGAGTATGGCCCATTGATGCACTGGAATTCTGCTCCACAGTGGACATGAACACTACTGCTAAGTATAGCAGTCTGAATGAATCCCAGAGATAGAATGCTGAGTAAGAAAGAATCAGACACAAATACTACAGACTGTCAAATTTTTCACATAAAATACAAACAGGTAAAACTAATCTTTGGTGATAAAAGGAAAAATAGTAGATACCTCTGTAGTATAAAGAGAGGGAGAATGACAGAGCCTTTTGGGGGTGATGTTAATTTTCTGTTTTTTGATCTCTGTGGTGGTTAGAGAGGATGTTTACTTTGTAAAAATTTATCAATCCTTTCTGATTTTTGCACTTTTCTATATGTGTATTACACTTTGATAGAGTGATTGCTTATAAAGAAAAGTCCAACATTCAAAAAGAAATGAAAATAAATTCAAAACATAAAAACTTTTAGATGACAAAAGGAAATTTCCTGACATTCCAATGTATCATTTATACACACACACACACACACACACACACACGCATGCACAATCTATCCAGTTTTCACACAAAAAAACATTTGGGTCACTTACTTTGAGCCAAACCTCATCCTCTCTCTGCAGGCTACCTTTTGGCTGCTTACTCTCTTCATCTTCAGGTCCATTTCCACTGGGGACACAGGGAAACCAGCCAATTATGGGTCGGTGCTCTGGTAAATCTAGACGGTATGATGTGCAAACCTGAAATGCAATTTCAACCAAAAATTAGACATGAAGGGTGAGAGATAAGTGAAGATAATGAAACTCCCAGCTCAAAATCAAAGTTTTCCTCTTTCTGAATGCCTCATGATGACATTATTGGCAGAAAACTTTTCTCAAGGTAGAATGTCTCAGTGCTCTCTCTTAGCCTCAATAACCAACTTACCAGGGAGGAAGAACACACGTGACAACTTACAGCCCATCGGTGGTCCAGGGACCTTGCTCAAAGAATTCTCCTGGCACGTTTCAGACAACTGCTCCTAGGATTAGTTAGGGAAATCTGTCCAAGATGATGATTCTGTCCTTACCAGGAAGGATCTACTGGCCCAGGAGTGAGACAACCGAGTCAAGGAAACACTAAGATGGGAAAAGGAGCCAGGAAAGAGAAATTCCAGAAAAATTTTCCCATTTCACTTGGGGAAGACAGACAAGCTAGACTAAAAGCTGCTTTAGAGAGCTGTTACTAACTCAGAATCACCTAACTTTCCTAACTTCCTACCACTGGGCATCAGAATTCTTGGGAAAGATGCCTTCAGAATTAGCTAAAGGAGAGAGACAGGCATGGCTAATTGGCTGTCCATATCCATACCTCCCTCTTTCTTATTAACAAATTCTAATCTTGGTCAAGGTGACAGTGTATCCAGCTCTAAATGCTCATCTCCTCAGGGTCCCTTACAGCTAAGGCTGGTAAAGTGACCTGGATCTGAACAATGGGATGTTGGTAGATGCCTATACTTCTGGAACAGCTCCCATTTTGCCACTAAAAACAGACTCAGCTCGCATGCAATTATTTCCCTTTGACCTTCCCTCTTCTTCCTGCTTGAAATAATGACTTCACACCTGGAGGGCAGTAGTCATCTCATGAGCTTGAGGAAGAAAACTGCAAGTCAAGTGTGGAAAGAGCCGAAATCTCAGAGACACTTGGGTCCTTGATGAGTTCCTTGACCTGGACCACTAGCCTTGGCTAGTTCCTCAGTCTCTTGGGCTGTCTCCTCAAGACCAAAAACCAATGATTTGCCTCTGGCCTAAAATACCTAGAGAGCTATTAACAAATCTTACTTCTGTCAAAAATGACTGTATTACTTATTGTTATAAAGCATGGAAGAGTATATTTGGCAATGGAAATATCTAGAATAGCATTCAAAAACCAAAGCCCTTAATCTTTGGGTTTCCCCGATGACTCAGACAGTAAAGAATCCACCTGCATGGCAGGAGAACCATGTTCTATCCCTGGGTTGGGAAGATCCCCTGGAGGAGGGAATGGCAACCCACTCCAGTGTCTTGCCTCCCACAGACAGAGGAGCCCAATGGGCTATAGTCCATGGGGTTGCAAAGAGTCGGACACAACTGAACAATTAACACTTTCACTTTTTTCACTTAATCTTCTTTTAGGTATTTATAATTCACAGAAGTCAGTCCTCAAAGCTCTCGGAAGATCTTCTATTTACTTAGGTAGATATTCATGGAAAATTGTGTGCCTATGGATTTGATTTTAGTACTAATTCTAGAAAGTCTTTAATAATAATGATTTTTAAATCAAATTATATTTTGATCTTTAATATATATTTTAAATTTCATTTGATCCTTGCAATAAACCTTGAGTTAAATGCAAAAGATTTACATATGAGATAATTGGGGCCCAGAGAAGTTAAGTGACTTGCCAAATGTCACTTAGTAATAATCATAATGATACTGATAGATCCAACAGTGTCATCCAAGTATTCTGACTTTACTGCTCATTTATCTTCTTTCAAGATAAATTCTTCCAAACTCAAAGCCCAAGTGTAATTTCTGACATGCATATTATAAGGCTAATTTTGAGATGCTTTTGTGTACTTTTCAGTCAGTTATTGCATAGTCAAAGGTTCCTAGATGAAAACTAGTGAAGGTAAGTGGGCTGAGGGTGGGGGAGGAGATTTAACTGATAGCCTAGAAGCTTTTCATTTAACATTATTTTATTCTGAGTTCATTAACTAAATTTGGCGTCAAAGTTAGGAGAAAAAAATGTAAGCTCAAGGTCAGTATCTGGGGGAATCACTTAACAATTTTGTTTACCCTTGACTAGTCTTAACTTACCATGGAATGAGGTGCTCCAGTTACCAAGGAAGCAGGACATTTCTTCTTGTCTTCATGAGAAGAAAAAGCCTGGGTAGCCCACTGATCCAGGTATCCTTTGGGAGTATAGAGGCCACAGTCTACAATGCTGGTTTCCTTCTCAAAAGGCTCACATATTCCATCTCCCTCATGTATATAGCACAGGCTTGGTTCCCCTGTCAAGAAACATTGTTTGACATTTGAAAAGGTATTTTTATATAAGTAAAAATAATTACATTTTTACTCCAGCCGCTAGAGAGGATCCTATAACTACTAACCAGTCTAATGCCCACCTCAAACATATAGATATCATACCCCTAAATAAGGATACTTTTTCATGGGGAGAAGGGTAAAATCCATTGAGATAATAAAAAGTCTACAAAGTGGGTGGGGTTAGGGGAGAAGGAACAGGAAGGAAAAAAGCAGCTGTGGGGTGGATATAGAAAGAAACTTTGAGGAATCATTGAGCAAAGTACTAGGGGAAGCTAGGGGAAGCTAGGTAAAAGAATAAAGGAGATTTAAATAGATGGTAGGATGTGATATATACTTAGAACCTCATCATAGTCTTTGAAATTTTAAATAAAACATTTAAGGGATTTGTTTTCAATTACATTTTTGCTGATGTATTTCTTCAGTTAACCATGCAATTTGCTCTTAAATGGACAATATGGGCTCCAGGTTTATAAGGGTTACACATCTATTATTGTCTTACAATAACCATGTGAGGTATGTATTTTTTGTTTGTTTCATCAATAGACAATCTGAGACTCCATGATTATAAGTGATTTGTCAGAGTTCCCTTGATGCAGAAGCAGTATTGCTTGGCTTTGAGCCAGGCTTACAGGAAGCAGGTTCAGGGGCTTTCTCTTACTCCACAGTACCTCAACCAAGGCAGAGAGACTGTCTTCAGGAGCAAATGTGTGAGTAATGAACACATGAGAAGAATCACTGGGCCTGTAAAGCAAGCTATAATTCCTTGGACAAGGTCCTTACTTGCTTGTAGGATAACTTCTACTACATGGATAGTCCTCACTAACTATAGATATATAAACTGCGTGGGTTTACGTATCTTCAGTAACTTCAGTAAACTTCAGTCATGTCCAACTCTTGGGGACCCTATGGACTGTAGCCTGCTCTGTCCATGTAGGCTCCTCTGTCTATGGGATTCTCCAGGTAGGAATATGGAGTGAGTTGCCATGCCCTCCTCCAGGGGATTGTCATGGCCCAGGAATCAAACCCATGTCTCCTGTGTCTCCTGCATTGCAGGCAGATTCTTTACCCCTGAGCCACTTGATATGAAACTTAGCTTTCTTCAAATGTAAAAACTTGAGATGCAGTTATAAAGCCATTTATTTATTATTATTGCCCTGTCTACCCCTATTAGTAACACAATTCTAATTCTTCATTTCTACCTAAAATAATAGGACATGAAAATAAGATCAAGATTTAAAATAGATCAACCCATAGGTACATGGGCTTTCCAGGTGGCACTAGTGGTAAAGAACCCACCTGCCAACGCAGGAGATATAAAAGGCACCAATGTGATCCCTGGGTTGGGAAGATCCCCTGGAGAAGGACATGGCAACCCACTCCAGCATTCTTCCCTAGAGAATCCCATGGACAAAGGAGCCTGGCAGGCTATAGAACGTATGGTCACAAAGAGTCAGACACAACTAAAGCGACTGCATAGGTACCCATTCAGTAACATCACTAAAATTAACTGTTTCTATTCCATTCTTTTAATTTTAAATTCTTTACAGAAATACCACAGGACTGCTTCAGTAATTTTTCAGCTGTTCATCGACATGTAGTTACTAATTATTTTCCTTAATAATCTCTTCAAGTCAAAGACCCTTCTCTAGTACTAATCTACCTCTACTTGCTAGGAGTATGCTCCTGTTCCGAGGACTTGGTTCTGAGCCTATTTTGGGTTTTCAACTCCTGTATGCCATTAAATCCAAGGCCTTTCTAAGTTACTCCCCAAAGCCAATATATGTGTATTTGGAATGACTTTTCCATGATTGTTCCATATATATATATATATATATATATATATATATATATATATACACATGCATATATATGTATAGTTTATATGTTTGTATACTTTATATACATATATACATATATTCATATATATGCATGTATGTAGAGTTTATATGTATGTGCATATTTTGAATATACACATATGCACATATGAATGTGTTTGTTTTATAATATATATTTTATGACATTTTTATAATATGCATATGTATACATGTCTTATTTTTCTATATAATCCAGTGACAGTCTCTCCTTGCTTCTTCTCTATTTTTTGTTTACCATCAACTTAAAAATTTTGCTTCTGTTTCTTCAAATCAATGCAAAAATAGCAGGCCACTTTTATAACACATTTCACAATGGTTCCTTCAAACTTAGTCTCTTGAGAAATGATGGAACAGAACTATATGCTTAGCATATGCTATGAGCTTTAGAGCTATATGCTATAGAACTAAATACTATGAGCATATTACTAACTGAAATAAATATCTAGCTGTAGAACAGACCATTTTAACTTTGCCATGTAAAGCTAAAATAATTTAACTATGATCTTCCTGGAGTTGGAGGGTAAAGGAATATGAACCAAATTTAATGGAATTAAATGTGATGGAAACAAAGTAAGGTCCGCTTTTAAGACAGATGAGATGAACTGCAGTGGCAAAGGCTGTGTGTGTGTTTGTGTGTGTGTGTGTGTGTGTGTGTGTGTGTGTGTATCATGAGCCCATTATGTGAAAAAAGGAATGATGCAAACAGAGCTGGCATTAACAAATACTGGTATACAGAAGAGGGGAGGTAATCGGTTCAGTGTATTTTACACAGCCAGACCATATCTGGAGTATTGAATTCCTTTCTGGGCATTGACCACAGGAAGCATGCCAAGTTAGGGTAAATAGGAAAGGGCCTGGAAACCTAATCACATCAGGGGATGTTTGGACTGGAAAGCAGAATAATGGGGAGGCATTTCAAATATCTGAATGGTAGTCAAATAAAACAGGGGAAAAAAATGTATCCTCTGTAGTTTCATAGCAAGGAAAAAGCACTTGATTAAGAATTAGGAAAGCTGAGTTCCAGTGCTGGCTTTGTAGACACTTCATTATATGCCCATGGACAAGTCACTAAAATGCTCTGAACATCAGTTTCCAAACCAGAAAGGGGGATAAGAATTTTATAATAGATAAAGCCACTTTTAAACAGAATGGTCTTTCAAGGTGCAATCTTTATGGCTAGAGGCATATAAGAAAAGCTCGAGAACTGATATAGCAATTTCTATAAAGGAAAGAGGCTGGACATATGAAGGGATCAGGGTCTCTATTAGACTTGTGGTATACAGAGGGCACTGAACATATTTTGTTATATGGATAGATGTAAGACCACTAAGATTTTATAATTTTATTATTCTGCTGAGGAAAGCAGGAGCATTTGTATGTTCTTTGTAGTATTTAATACCTTAATAAATTATATATAATTATAATCATATCCAACTTTGTCTTGAAATTTAGAAACATTAAAATATTGTTAAATGCACTGCTTTTAAAAATAACCTTGCTGAGTAAATATGTTCCACAGAATTACTTCAATGTATGCACATAGGAGGGCTTCCCTGATGGCTCAGATGGTAAAGAATCCGCCTGCAATGCAGGAGACCCAGATTCGATCCCTGGGTCGGGAAGATCCCCTGGAGAAGGGAAAGGCTACCCACTCCGGTGTTCTTGCCTGGAGAGTTCCATGGATAGAGGAGCCTGGCAGGAGACAGCCCATGGGGTCACAAAGAGTTGGACCTGATTGAGCAACTAAGCGTGCATGCTCATAGGAATGAAAAAATAATCTACAAAGAAGCCTGTTGATGGCTTTAATCAAAATCAGGGAAAGTGTTCTGGAGGGCCTTCCTGTGTGGCGAGA
The DNA here is from genome assembly GCF_029407905.1 of Bubalus kerabau. Lineage (NCBI taxonomy): Eukaryota > Metazoa > Chordata > Mammalia > Artiodactyla > Bovidae > Bubalus > Bubalus kerabau. Next base: position 112,759,108 of record NC_073628.1, on the reverse strand, counting down.
GTCTAGAGTCAATGGCACCTAGCAATAGCATTACCAGTGATATTCCCGGATTAAGAAATTCTGTGTGTCACTCTTCATAATCTTATCTACTAAACACAGACACCAAGAGATATCTTGTACTCTCTTTGGCTTAAAACATGTCCCACCATAATTTTTATGTTGAATCTGTGATTGTGCTACTTGGCTGACAGTCTGATGTTAGACATGAGGACCCAAGAGCAATCTTTGGTAACATTAATCTAGGAGGCCAGGTAACTTAGTAGTTTAACATGTGGATTTGCTTCCCTGGTTCAAATCCTGACTTCATCACTGCCAGCTGTGTAAGAGAAAGCAAGTTATTTAAGCTCTCTGTGCCTCTGTTTAGTCTCCTTATATTTATTGTAGGGATTAAACAGGATAATATACGTGAAACAGTTATTGCCAGGCACATAACAGACACAGCAAATGTTATCATTATTACCACTAAATTACACATTGCCAGATATCAAGGGCTCACAAGAGTAAGAATTGGAGACACCTCCAAATATAGGATATAAGCCTGGGCAGGTGTTCCTAAACTCACCTACACAGTTGAAACCTTCCTCTAACTCACATGCCCTTGAGCAGCCGTCTCCATTCAAAAGGTCTCCATCATCACACTCTTCTCCCAGGTTTCTACAAGGTAAAAGTATACATTCTGATATACAAACATACACACTTGTATACATAAAATGATTTTTCTCTTTTAGTTAACATCATTAAAAAAAATATTTAGTTAGTTTTGGTTGCTGTGCCGGCTTTTCTCTAGTTTCAGGGAGCAGGGGCTACTCTCTTGGTGTGGTGTGTGGGTTTCTCATTGCAGTGGCTTCTCTCATTGTAGATCACAGGGTCTAGGGTGCGAGGGCTTCCATAGTTGCAGCTCCCAGGATCTAGAGTACAGGCTCAATAGTTGTGGCACGTGGGCTTAGTTGCCCTGAGGTATATGGGATCTTCCTGGATCAGGGAACCCATGATCTCCCATGAACCCATGAACCATGTCTCCTGCATTGGCAGGCAGGGCCTTCCAATGTCGCAAGAACAAAGTATGACACTCTATAGAGAGGTGATATAGGCAGAGTTTAAAGGAACATTTTGATAAGGAGCTTTGTGAAGCCCAGTAGCCAAGCAGGTGTCACTACAGATGAAGCTGTTTCAAGGCTCAGGCTAGAATGTACAATGTCAGATTAGGAAGATGGCCCTTATCTTGTTCTGCCCCCAGAACCCCAGACAGATGTGGCATCCTGGGACCTCAGAACCTTCATTGGAGGACTGCTGTAGGAGATGCTACAACATAAGATCAAATGTTTTGTTCAAGCAGGGCTCTGTCTGGGTAGTAATGGTCACCTAGTCCTGCAGACACCTTAATTAGTGGGCAGCAGGTTTAAAATGAGATAGCCATGGAAAACATCAACAACAAGCAGATTTGTTCTGTGCACACGTTGAGTCATCCCTAGGTGATAGGGACAAAAGTGAAAGTGAAGTCACTCAGTCGCATCCAACTCTTTGAGACCCCATGGACTGTAGCCCTCCAGGCCCCTCTGTCCATGGAATTTTCCAGGCAAGACTACTGGGGTGGGTTGCCATTTCCTTCTCCAGAAGATCTTCCTGACCCAGGGATCAAACCGAGGTCTCCTGCATTGCAGGCCGACACTTTACTGTCTGAGCCACCAGGGAAGCTCAAAATAGGGACAAAGTTGGTGATTAAGTAGTTAATTCCACTAGGGGATTGTATGTAGAAAAATATGGGTGACCCCTGTAAGTTACTGATTACTCAATAGAGCAGGTTTCAGTTCAGTTCAGTTGCTCAGTAGTGTCTGGCTCTTTGCAACCCCATGAATCGCAGCACGCCAGGCCTCCCTGTCCATCACCAACTCCCGGAGTTCACTCAGACTCACATCCATTGAGTCAGTGATGCCATCCAGCCATCTCATCCTCTGTCATCCCCTTCTCCTCCTGCCCCCAATCCCTCCCAGCATCAGAGTCTTTTCCAATGAGTCAACACTTTGCATGAGGTGGCCAAAGTATTGGAGTTTCAGCTTTAGCATCATTCCTTCCAAAGAACACCCAGTACCGATCTCCTTTAGAATGGACTGGTTGGATCTCCTTGCAGGTTTACTTAACCACAAAACCAAGCTGGCTTGCTTAGCAACAAAATCATGCAACAGAAGCACGAGACACTGCCCCCAAATGATCAAATAAGTGTTGTCATGAGACCCACATCCTGCCCAGTAAGCTCAGTAAGCTAATTATCCCTAGAACATGCTCTCTGCACACATAAAAAACAATAATTTGCAGACCAAGCTTGATCAAGTAGGGACAAGAAAACTCCCCGGCTCAACCAGGAGGAAGAGCTGATGATGGAAGCATGGCGTCTACTCAAGAAAGACAAAGAAGTTTTTCTCCCCCTCCCCACTTTTCCTTTGATTATAAAACTGTAGCCCAGTAAGTTCTCTGGTTGAGAACCTTCACCACTACTGCCTCTTGCCAATCCTTGCCAGCTTATGTCTTACAAGCATCCTAATCTAATAAATCACTTCTTATCTATCACTTTGCCTATTGCTGAATTCTTTTCTTTGCTGAGACATAAAGGACTGTGGTACTGGAGCTCTTCCGAGCCCCTGAAATGTCACCTAATGGTTTCACAGGGAGATATTTAATTGAGATGGAGGGGAAGAAAGGGTAAGCTGAGACTGAGGCAGAAGGTGGCCTCAGCAAACTAGCAAGGTTTGGGTATTAAAGTGATCTCAGTCTCTTGGATGTATTTCTGAAGTCTGGGAACATTTGGTGTTTATACTACTATGAAAAGGAGTAGACTTACACTAAAGCTTAAGAATCTTAGAAGATTGAGAAGACAAACAATATTTAGTAATTACTAAACAATGGGATAAAACCCCAAGAAAGGCTATAGATTGCTTTCAATTAGGCCTTCAAGATACAAGATACTTTTACTTGATCTGGAAAGCTAAAAACAAGCCATCTTATTAGGATACAGACTCTGAGATAAATTACAGTACCTGGACTTCCAGTCTTTTACTCCCAGCAGCTTTATATAAACAACATATTAGGTGAGCTAAGCATTTAGAATAGATTAATATAGGGTGGTCACTGGGACATGGGAGATTCAGTGAAAAATTTTGGCAAGTGCCTGGCAAATCAGAATGAATTAAGTTGATATCACTAAAGGGCATAGAGAAAGACCATAAAGAAAGCTGAGCACTGAAGAACTGATGCTTTTGAACTGTGGTGTTGGAGAAGTCTCTTGGACTACAAGGAGATCAAACTAGTCAATCCTAAAGGAAATCAGTCCTGAATAGTCTATGGAAGGACTGATACTAAAGATAAAGCTCCAATACTTTGACCACCTGATGCAAAGAACTGACTCATTGGAAAAAGACCCCGATGCTGGGAAAGATTGAAGGCAGGAGAAGAAGGGGATGACAGAGGGTGAGATGGTTGGATGGCATCATTGACTTTATGGAAATGAGTCTAAGCAAGCTCAGGCAGTTGGTGATGGACAGGGAAGCCTGGTGTGCTACAGTCCATGGTGTTGCAAAGAGTCAGACACGACTGAGAGATTGAAATAACTAACTAACTAAAGGGCAACAGGAAAAGGAAGGTAGTATGTTAAGAAATCAAAAGAGCGATTCCATTTTTACCTTGGTGCTTTTATAGAATAGTTGTAAATTGCATTGCAATGAGGTCTTCCAGGGATCAAATGAGCAACTGAAGCTCATAAAGCTATAGTGACTTTCCTTGGGTCATAAGACAGGCAACTGATCCAAAAGATACCCTCACATCCTCTTTTAGCATCATTTGGCAATAACCTTCTCCACCATGAATTCCTTCCCTGAATCACTGCCCAGCACTTGTTCTCTGAAACCTGAAGATCCCCACAGAATCAGCCCAAATATCTTGGTACTAAATGAAAGTGGGTCCATCCTTAACTATGTAGAGATGTGAATGACCCCTCAAGATCACTACCAGGTCCCAGATTTTGTTCAATACCAAAATCACACAGTGCCTTGCCCCTTTCACTTCCCAAACCAGTCTCAAGATGAACCCTCGTGGTCCGGGCAAGGCGGGACATCCTCTGACACCCAGTCCAAGGCACCCAGTATGTCCTCACCTTGCAACCTTCCCATCTCCACAGTAAGGAGCTCCATGGATGTGGCTTAGAGGAGGTGAAGCTTCTCCCAGTTCTGCTCCAGCTGCAGCTTGAACTTGGTACCGATACGTCTGCCCAGGCATGACCTCCCTGTGGAAACCAATGGGCCGTAACCATACATCCAGGAAGTGAAGCAGGCCCTGGGTCTTTTTCAGATGGTGTGAAGGAATTTAAAATAATATTTAAAATAAAAAAATATTACAGGGAATATAAATGTTAAACATGTACCATGTTGTTTGAAACAAAGAGCAGGGCATATAGTCTGACAGAGCATTTGAAACCGTATTCATCTCTGTATTCCCAGTACCTTTTATATAGTCAATGTACAACAAGTGGTTGCTTAGTGAACGCTGAACCAACTAACAGTCCTACACAGTCCAGGAGGATGGTATTTCGAGCATATCTTTACCATGTTACATAAACATACACACACAAACCCACCAACTTTGAAAACCTAGTCTTCTATATCACTGCATGTGTGCGTACATGCTAAGTTGCTTCAGTCATGTCCACCTCTTTGCGACCCTATGGACCATAGCCGGCCAGGCTCCTCTTTCCATGGAATTCTCCAGGCAAGAATGCTGGAGTGGGTTGCTGTGCCCTCCTCCAGGGGATCTTCCTGATCCAGGGATCAAACCTGCGTCTCATGTCTCCTACATTGTCAGGCAGGTTCTTTACCACTAGCCCCACCTGGGAAACTCCTCTGTATCATTGAAATGATTGTAAAGCTGAAGATAAAAGCTTCAGAGTTTGGACTCAGCAAGGCCCTTCTTGGGTCCATGAATCATAGTTTTCTTGTCTCTCAAGAGAATTCTTGTCTTGAAGGGACTGAATGCTTGTGAGGAAAAGCAACTTTCTCCTAGAAGGAGATGAGAAAATCTTCCATCCTTATTTTAGGGATGCAAGAAATTCCACAACTGGAAATGCATTAAATGACTCCTCAGCTCCAAAATACATATAAACCAGGAATGGAGTTTTATCAATTGACACCAGAGATGGAAGGAGTTTATTGGACTATCTGGAGCCCAAGAGCACTGATCAAGTGGAGAATGTGAGAGACTGAACGTTTGCAAGGGGGAAGGGGCTAAGGGCCAGTGGTGTGGGGGTTGGAGGGGAGCTGCTGGTTCCAAAGATGAATTCTGCCTTCAACTTAATTTTTATCTAACGCTTGCCCTAATTGGAAAAGTACCACTTGAGTCAAGCTAGAATGGGAGTGACTTAGGAGAATAGGATCTCAAAGGGCTATTGGTTCTCCCACAAGAGGTACCCACAGATGTCCTGCCAAAGCCCTCTTGCTTTAGCACACTCTTCAACTCAACCACAAAGCTTCTACTCTTTTGCTTGATGCTGCAAGCAGCAAACAGGAAATGTCACAGGGTTTCAAAAACACCTTTAAACATCTCTGTACTGGTTTTTAGTTATTTTAATAGGAAAGACACCTAAATATTAAAGACTTTTAAATTTCCAAATTAGTTTTCTGTAGGGAAGCACTCTTTTCATAAGAGTGCCAGGTATTTCAAAAGCAAAACAAGTTTTATATCCTAATCAATTCTGATGGCTTCCCTTTCACAGGGAGGTTTCTGTCTGACTTCTCATCCAGCCATGCATAAAAGTCTTAACACTGATCTCTAGCTGAGAAAGGATTGGAAAGAAGCATCAGGACATGTTTACGCTTCTTGGGGAGAAAACTCAGCAGCAGGTAGCCCCAATCTTCAATGAGCTGAGTTTGTAAAAGTAATGTGTTGCTAAGGAACCAAAATGAGATTCAGTCAGAAAATTGGATTTTATTCTCGAGTTTGCCACTTACTAGCTCTGTTCAACAAAATTAAAGTTAAGCCTTAGTTCTCTCATCTATAAAATAGAATATTATTATCCTTAAATGGTTTTTGTGTGTAAGTGTATGTGTGAGAATGTGTGTATATCAAGTTAGATAATAAATATCATTAAATAGCTCATGCTTTGAAAATCATGAAGTTAAAAAATATCATTAGATAGCTTATATTTTGAAAATCATGATGAGGCAACACAAAACTTGACTTAGTAAATGTAACAAAAATAACAATAACAAATTATTTAAAAAGATAACAAATAACATTTTAATTGGCTTACTAAAGAAAGTCCCCCTAATTAACATTTTTTTCTTTTCAGACCTGTCCCATGATCTATCCTCCCATTTGCACGAGCTTTTTGACCATTTCACTATCCTCTAGTTCTAATTCGGAGAGCAAGTATGGGAAGAAAATTGCAGTAAAATTCAAGGTGAACGCTTTTCTTGACTCATTTGTAACTATGGCAGACTGAAAAGTGGCCACAAATTCTTCCCATCCCAGATGTATGCCCTTCTGTGATGTGACTTTACTGTTTCTCTCATTAAGAGATAGAATCAATTTTGTCACCACCAGAATCTGAAATTCTTTGTGATCTGTTTTGACTAGTGAAATGGTATCATGAGTGATACAAGCAGAGGCCTGAAAAGTATGAGAATTTGGGGACTTGCCCTTCCTGCTTCTGGAAAGCCTTCTACCACCATGAGGACTTCCTGGGTGGTATGAGTGGTAAAGAACCTGCCCACCAATGCAGGAGACATAAGAGATGCAGGCTCTATCCCTGGATGGGGAAAATCCCCTGGAGGAGGAAATGGCAACCCACTCCAGTCATCTTGCCTAGAGAATCCCATGGACAGAGGAGCCTGGCGGTCTACAGTCCATAGGGCTGCAAAGAGTCAGATATGACTGAAGCGACTGAGCACGGTGAAGCACCATGAGGACAAGCCCAGGCAAAGCCTCCCAGTGAAGGAGACATGTGGAAAGAGAACTTCATCCTCCCAGCCAGGCCAGCATCTTAGCTGAGCTTCATCTGTGCATGAGGTCATCTGGGGCCATGTAGTCTCGGTCAAGCTGGTCCAGATGAGTGCACCCAGCCAACACACAGAACCATGAGAAATGTGTTTGTTGTTTTAAACCACTATGTTTTGTGATGATTTCTCATGTGGCAAAAACTAACCAATATAGCACCTCTGATAAAACTTTTGTTTTACCCAGAGTTCTGCCCTCATGGCAGCCTCTGAAAAAATTATGAGGTGAGGAAAATTTGCCTTTGGAGATACCGGCCTCCTACTTTTGAACTCTTTAAGCCAATGATCTTATCTTAGTCTGTGTCCCCTCCACTGAGCACACAGTGCCAGGAGCACTGAAGAACTCATTAAATGTAGGAAGAACAGAAGAAAGAGAAAGAGAAGGGTTGTAAGAGAAGGAAAGAGAGAAGGAGGCAGGGAGGAAATAAAGGAGGAGTGAAAAATGAAAGTCATGAAAGCATAGTGTTTCAGGAACCCTTGGCTTCTCTGCTTAGCTGTGGAAGAGGTGACTATAACCTTTGAATGATATAGGAGCTGTGGCAGATTATTTAAAAGTTGCGGCAAAGATCAAAAATCAGATGGTGTCACCAGATAGGAGCATCTGACTCTGATCAACTTATTTCTGGCAATTACTTTCAGCCCAACTGGAACATACATGCATGTTGCATCTGACTCTTTGCAACCCTGCAAAGAGTTGCAAGGCTCCTCTGTCCAAGGGATTCTCTAGGCAAGAATACTGAAGTGGGTTGCCATGTCCTTCTCCAGAGGATCTTCCTGACCCAGGGATTGAACCCAGGTCTCCTGCACTACAGGTGGATTCTTCACCATCTGAGCCACCAGGGGACACCAACATATCATTCACGGACCTCTTTTGTCCATAATCATAATGATGGCATCATCAATCAGGACATCCACTTTCCCTTTTCTGGGAAATATTTTTGTTCATCTCAGAGATGCCACTTTAGAATAAAAGCCCCTCCGAGGGTTTGAATGTTTCTCCAAATAAGGGCATGTTGGAATGTAAAACAAACAAACAAACAAAAACAAAAAAACACAACAAAGAAAAAGGAAGCAAAACGCACTTCCAAAGCCTCAGGAGGCCCCATGGTTTAGAAAGCCCTGCTGCCCAACTCACATGTCTGTAAACTTCCGGTGAGGATGCGTCACCAACACAGGCAAGCTGCTGGCAAACGGGGGCTCACGGAGGACCTGGTACTTCACAGGCCTGCAGCCAGAACACAGGGGACTGTGGGGCTGAGAAGTCAGGAGAGCTGCGTCAATCTCCATCCGCTCATCAAAGGTGTAGACTTTCACCCCCACGACCTTCCCATCAACATGCAGTTTGATAGTGAGCGGTGTGTCACAGAAAGTGTCCAAGGGGCCCAGGTGCACAGACTTCTGGTGTTCCAGCAAGATCTCCGTGTCAAACAGCACCGGGGAAGAGCCCATGGAGAGGTAGGTGACCCATAGAGTGAGAGTGTCAGCTTGGACCGGGTGTTGAAAGAGCAGCTCCAGGCTGCAGCCTTCTGCAGGGCAGGGGACGGTCATGTTCATGTGGTACAGGTGGAGCTCGGGACTCCAGGCCTGCAAGCTCGGCTCACAAGGCCGATCCACGTCCGGAGGCCCTGAGGGAGATGAGCCAAAAGACAGATGCATCAGGAACCACCAATAAAAATCTGAAAATGAGTCACCCCTATCAATAGTCAGGAAAGAAAATGAAGAAGAGAATTTTGAGCATATTCTTATAGGAACTGGTCAGCTTAGTAGGTTGGGGGATTTTCCTAGCAATAATACTGGAGTGGGTTGCCATTTCCTCCTCCAGGGTATCTTCCTGATCCAGGGATCAAACCTGCATCTCCAGCAGCTCCTTTATTGGGCAGGTGGATTCTTTACCCCTTGAGCCACCTAGGAAGCCCTTACTGAAGATAAAGCTCTAACAATTCTAAAGCACTGTGCTCCAAATCACCTCTGTCTGGTGCCCTTTAACAAGAGAAACCCAGCATGGCACTGAGAATGGAGTGACCCCGATCCTAAGTGGAAACATGAGGCTGTTGGAGATAAGGTAAGCCTTAAAGAATCCTTGAGCAGGACTTCCCTGGTGGTCTAGGACTTAAGAGTCTGCCTGCCAATGGAGGGACACAGGTTCAGTCCCTGGTTGGGGAAGATTCCATATGCTTGGCACAACTAAACCCATGCACCACAACTACTCAGCCCATGCTCTAGACCCAAGCTCTGCAACAACAGAAGCCACCGCAATGAGAAGCCTGAGCACCACAATGAAGAGTAGCCCCTGCTCGCTGCAACTACAGAAATCCCACAGGCAACAGTGAAGACTCAGCACAGCCAAAAATAAACAAATAAATAAATTTAAAACATTTTTAAAATTAAAAAAAGAATTCTTGAGCCAAGAAGAACTATTTGTACTTAGTTTATTAATAATTTATGATAAAGCAATGCTTCTGAAGCCCTATTTTATTAATAAGGCCAATGTTTTTTTCAGGCTGTTGCTACACTGTTTAACTAGGCTCTTCACAAAACTTTGATTCCCTAAGATCATACCTTAGAAAGCCTTCCAAAGGACTGTAAGTCAAACTTTAAAACCATACACTGAAATTTCCCCTTTAGTTCAGATATGTGTAAGGCAGGAGATCAGGAAACTACCCACAGGAAATAGAAACACTTTTCTTGAGAAGAAGAAAAAGGAGATTCAGTGGCCAGGTAGCCAAAAATGTAATGGTGAAAAATCAAAGATTGCTAACATATTAAGGTCATCTCTGTGGAAATAATCTATATACAAGGTGGTTTCCTTTTATATCCCACAAAGGGAATTAAAAGAAAACCGCTAAATTAAAAAAACGTAGTTCGGCTCTGCTTGGTGCTGTGCATTAGCTGTGTGACTGTGGCCAGTCTCTCTAAGCCTTCGTGTCCTCATTTATAAAATAAGGCCTATTTAACGCTGCCTTACTTAGTAGTTCCTGGTGGCTCAGCTGGTAAAGAATCTGCCTACAGTGCATGAGACATGGGTTTGATCCCTGGGTTGGGAAGATCCCCTGGAGAAGGGAAAGGCTACCTACACCAGTATTCTGGCCTGGAGAATTCCGTGGACTGTATAGTCCATGGAGTTGAAAAGAGTCAGACAGGACTGAGTGACTTTCACTTTCACTTACTTAGTATAGAAGATCTGTACGATGTTTCATAGGAATATTTGCAAACTATATGTGCAATAATAGAATGACTTATCCCTTCAGGATTTGGAAAACAATGTTCCATATCCCAGAGGAAATAAGTTCAAATGTGTGTGTGTGTGTGTGTGTGTTACATCTTTCAGTCCCTATTGTTTTTTCCCTATATTGTGAATCCATTCATTCATTAACTCAATAAAAATTGACTGTCTACCTCTTTTATATCTAGCACTAATCTAGGTATCAGAGATTGAGTAATGAACAAGATAAAGATACTGACCACATATATCTTACCATAGGGTGATAGGTGCAACAGTAAATAAAGAGGTGTAATTTCAAGTGGTAATGTCATCTCTGAAGAAAAATAAAGGAGGAAAAAGGACTAGAGAATGATGGGGTCAGACTGGGGGCTATTTCAGATCATGTAGCCAGGGAAGTTCTCTCCAAGAAGATGATATTTAAGCAGGGACTAGATCTGGTTCAATTTTCTAATCTTCATAGCACTCAGAATGTAGTTGGTGATCAATAAATGTCCAATAAGTATCATTAAATACATTTGGATCATATCTGTAATTATATGTGTTTGTGTGTGTTCTGCTTGGGAGTCAATTCCTTTCATTTTATATATTTAAAATATGACTTGATTCTTCACCTGTTCAAAACAAAGGTACACCAGTATTTCCCAGCAGTATTTTCCAATAGTCATCCCCAAATACTAGCAGACTGCAGGCCCTTGGAAGCCAACTCCTCAACAGCAGCACCGTCTGTCAGAAAGTTTTTATTATGATCTCATGTGAAAAGATGGAGTGGAGGCCCTAAAAGCTAATTTGGTTTGCTTGGAGACACAAGACAAGAGTTAGAACCCAGAACTTCTAATTCCTTTCACCTCTACCAGATAACTTTAAATTTTTCCAAGAATTAAAAAGGAAAAAGTGCAGGGCCAGACAGTCAAATAGGCATTAAAACACTAACACAGGACAAACTGTTTGCCACAAGAGTGGCCTTTTATGAAATGCCCATCTCTAAATGAGTCCTGTGCCGTGCCAATGTAAATTTTATAGTCACTTTCCATTCTTCCCTGAAAACTCATTTGAAAAAAGTCCTGTATGATCAGTCAGGTCAATTGTCTCCCTCCAGATTTCTCCTTCAGGCTCCTGGTGTTTGAGTAACTGGGAGCCCAAGGGGACATGGTAGATTCTTAGACTAACGTTCTCCTTTTTTTCTTATCAGAGTCAAGACTGCAAACTAACTCAAATAGGACCATGCCCAACACATCTGATGGAGTTGTTTTTACAATCATAATAAAAGAAAAAAGAGAAGATGATGACTAGGTAAGCACTGATGGTTTGATGGACCAAACAGGACAGTGATGATGGAAAAAGTCAAGCCATTCATCAGAAGATGCTGAAACTCATGTCAACAGCATATCTGGGACTTGAATTAGGATAGCATTCATACTCTAATTTGCTATAAGGCACTGATACACGTATGTGAGCGAATATGTAACTGAGAAGTTGGGGGGTGGGACAGGAAAGGGGACAACAGCTAAAAACATTTTCCCCTCCCAGAGCCTAGCTTAGATCACATCCAAAGCACAACCAGCACCACAGGTTAATAGACTCATAAAATAGCATAGATGAGAACGATGAGTTTGGAACACCTAGTCCACCCCACCCCCATCCCGGCTGGCTCAGTAAGTGTGCATGAGTGTTTCCTGATAGAGGCGGGGACGATATCAGTTTACATCATCCTGTGGCAAGGCTGTTCCATGGGCTGGCGGGCACAAATAGCATGACGTGCCTGAGCCAGCTCATCCTGAAGTCGTCCCCAGAGTTCTCCTCCCTCTGTCCCCCGTCTGTCCTCTGACTCAGCACTGCCACCACCACCGTAAGCACAGGTGGGCCATCCGCACAAAGATCCCAGCCAGAGTCACTTGCAGACCCCTGGAGGTTTCCAGCAAACCATACACACAGAGACACACACAGACACACACACTGCCTTATTCTCACTGCCACCACTTCACCCTTTACCTCCACCCCCATTCTCAGTGGCCACCGAGGTGTAAATGAAAAAGCCATGGTCCTTTACCCACGGCCTCCTCTGGAGTCCAGTAACCTGAGGAGTCACACACGCGCTGGGAGGAAGCTGTGTGCACGTACTGACGGAACGTGCCATCTTCAGTGCAGGCGCCACACACGCTGCCCGGGACCCTGCGAAAACAACGCGGGGGGTGGAGACGGGAAGAATAGGTCAGATGAACTGGAACAACAAAATTCAGATGACTTTTGGGGGCAGGGAAGTGACAGTGGGTATGGAGGCCCTGGGAGGTAACTGGGAACACAGCTCTTTCGCAACTCACTCCTTTCTTGTATAGACCTCACCTTTGCAAAATTCAGAGTGACATGAAAATCTCAAGGTTATGAAGCAGAAGAATTTAACTAAGTCATAAAGGAGGCCTGTGGAGATGAAAGAGGACTTCTATCCCAGCAATGGTCAACACAAAATAATTACAATCTGAATCTTTCAGCATAAAACAGCTTCTATGCTGATTCTCAGTAAGTCAGCCAGAGGCTCCTTGCATTCCCCTGAGTAAAACAAACAGCAGTTTTCACAGTAAACTTACTAGCTATATGTGGTCTTATGTTTTAACACTCTACTTTTTAATCACACATATAAGGGTCATATGAAATGTAATGCCTCTTGGTTCTCCAACACCTATGGGGATACACCTAAATTCCTGACCATGACCCAAGATCCTTCAGAGAAGAGCTCTAGCCTTACCTCCTTCAGTTTCTTCATGAATTTTATGTTCCCATCACAATAACAAATCACCACTTCACAAAAACATCCTGCCCATCACACAGTTCCATGAAACATGATGTACTCTCTCCTGCTAAGTCGACTTTCCAAGCTTCTTTATTTAGCAAGCTCCTATTCATCCCTCAAAACCTATGCAAGTGTATCCCCTGCAATGGTACTTAGCCTGACTCCTCTGGATAACCAGCACTCTCCCCTCTGGGCACCCACTGCATCTTCTAGCTCCCATCTTGGGACACTGATATTTGGTATTGACAATACCCATTCCCATTCCTTCTCCTGGAGGGATTCCAGGCTGAGCTCTATTCTTTCTGTGCCTAGCAGTTAGGACAGAGACTGGTCTAAGTGGTCCCTCAGTGAGAGCTTGTTCTGTGGGCATCCTTGAGACTATTAAGGACTTTGAAGAGCTCTTCAAGCACCATATCTTGAAGAGTAATGTCAATAGCTAAATAGCAAGGGTCAATCACTTGATGAAGCCTGTTTCTGATACTTAGAATTTTTTTTAATTTATTGAAGTCTCAGTTCGGTTCAGTCACTTAGTCGTGTCCGACTCTTTGCGACCCCATGAGTTGCAGCACGCCAGGCTAGCTGTTATATAATATTATATAAATTCTAGATATATAATACAGTGATTCAATTTTAAAGGGTATACTCCGTTTACAGCGATTATGAGATATTGGCCATATTCCCCATGACATACAGCATATCCTTGTAGCTTATTTTACACGTAATAGTTTGCGGAAACCCCATTGTGAATGATCCATCTGCAAACGGAGGTACCGAATCAAGGTCTCTCAAGAAGCAGCAAGAGAAAAGTAAAATCCAATAATATGGTAGAAAAACAGTATTGTCAAATAAGGGTAATAATTGTGCTACTGAAAGGTTGCTGCTGTGAGCTGTGTGTTACGCTGGGATTTGTGACCTCCAGAAGAGAGGATTTTGATTTGGGGTCAGAGACCAGGCTTGACTACTTGGACCCTTTTCTGTAGCAAAGTTCTATTAAAGTATAACAGAGATCAGAAAAGCTTCTGACATAAACATCAGAAGGGGACAGAAAGAGTGCCTGCTTGCTAGTTTTTAACAAGGTGCTTTATGCTTATTGAAAGTGAAAGTCACTCAGTCGTGTCCAACTCTTTGTGACCCCATGGACTACACAGTTCATGGAATTCTCCAGGCCAGAATATTGGAGTGGGTAGCCTTTCCCTCCTCCAGGGGATCTTCCCAACCCAGGGATCAAATCCAGGTCTCCTACATTGCAGGCAGATTCTTTACTAGCTGAGCCATTGTCTGTTAGCTTCTAATCAGATAAAGATCAGATCAGTCACTCAGTCGTGTCCGACTCTTTGCGACCCCATGAATCGCAGCACGCCAGGCCTCCCTGTCCATCACCAACTCCTGGAGTTCACTCAGACTCACATCCATCGAGTCAGTGATGCCATCCAGCCATCTCATCCTCTGTCGTCCCCTTCTCCTCCTGCCCCCAATCCCTCCCAGCATCAGAGTCTTTTCCAATGAGTCAACCCTTCGCATGAGGTGGCCAAAGTACTGGAGTTTCAGCTTTAGCATCATTCTTTCCAAAGAAATCCCAGGGCTGATCTCCTTCAGAATGGACTGGTTGGATCTCCTTGCAGTCCAAGGGACTCTCAAGAGTCTTCTCAATCAGATAAAAGAAACACCTTAAGCCTGAGGGAGTTTCGCCATGCTGCTCTTCCACAATATGCATTTTTGAGATAGGAAAGCAGGAGGTGTGTCATCCCCTGGCCATAAAACAATTGACATGAATACTGGTTTGTTGAGCCATTATCGACCCAAGGTTTGAGAAAAGTGAAAAAGTTAGTCTTAGGTGGAACCATTTGGAAGACAGGCAGTTCCAAAGCAGATAACATAGTTTAATTAACATAGCTTAAGAAAAACATTTCCATAAGAAAAACACATTGATTAGCTCAAGGCAGAACCAGGTGTCTTCAACACAGAATTAAAAGAAGCCTCTTTCAATTTTGTGTGGAGGAGGAAATACACTCGCTGTATATTTCCTCCTGCCGCTTGGGGACCTCTGGCCTTCCTACCTGTTACCCTCTCACTACCAGCTGCTGTGTATTAAGCACACTATTGTGTGCTTAATACCTGGCATTGTCCCACGAGATGCTTTTCATAAATTATTTCTCATCCCTGTTTACGAGTGAGGATACTTAGGCTCAGAGAGATGAACTGCCTACAGTCAGAAATTTCTTAATTCCTCTGAGCAAATTCCCAAACACCATCAAGTGTCCAGGACTTTGGCAACGAAAAGGTGTCATTAACTGCAACCCGTGACTGCAGTCAGCACTCACGGCCGCTGCGGACACAATTCCAAACCACAGTTCCCTGATGCACTTGGCTCTTCCGGGGCCGCCGCTGAGTGCGTGGTTGGGCTCTCTCTGACATAAGGATTCCAAACACCTACTGGGGAGGAGTAAACACAACTCCAAGCATGACACAAATCCCTGGGAACGTGACGTGAGTCTCCCCGACACACGTGTCGTGAGGCCGCGGCGCTGTGGCCCACCTCGCTGAGAAAAGGAAGCCAACTGCAGCCTTTGCTGCCAACAGCCTCGCAGCCAGCCAGCAGTGATGTCTGCTTTATCGTAACGTTTGTACCAGAGAGAGAATTGAAAGATTAAATTGTTTACACGTGTTACATAAACTGATGTAAAAACGTGGGTTTGCACATACCCACAGAGGGCCTACTGTTCAGCCAGAGCCACCCAAGGTCACACTCGCAAGAAGAGGTTTCTTCCACACATCACAGAGACATAGGTCAACTCACAAAAGGGGTCTGTGAGAGCTTGGGGGCTGATGAAAATCTAAACTGCTTTATAGGCTTGTGAGTCTAAGTACCATCATGCAGTAAGTGCATATTGGGCTAGCAAAGTACCAAGATCCCAGGAGGCTGGGAAAGCTACTTTGCAAAATGATTCACCTGCTTCTTCCCATCCCTGTCTCTGCCTGTCCTCTCTCCTAGGTTTTCGGAAAAGCTGGAATACACACTCGTCTCCTCAGCAGGGATCTGACACCCGGAAAGGTGTCACACAGACGAGGGGCTATCCACCTGCTCAATGAGAAAGCCCCAAATTCAAAGAAACAATCTATCCCACATCCTCCATTTCTGAAATTCCCAGGGATGTACCCAGTTCACCTCTACCCTGCCTTGGATTGCTCACAGATACAGCAGGGATTGGGCTCACCGCGAGGACTAAAGAAAATAATTTCAGGTAAAATATCTCACATAGTGAATGCCTCTCACACAGAAGGCCCCAGTAAACCACGACCACTGGTTATTTAGAAGACAGTGGCAGGTTTTGGGAAAACGGACAGCAGGTCGTGGATGGGGTTCCGACCCTTCCCCATTAAACCACATCCCCCATCTTCCCACCAATTGTCAGAGGTCACCCTTTTCCTTCCGTCTCTCTTTGCCACAGAAATGTTCCTGGTAATCATTACAGCAATATGCAGAGGATGAATAAAAACCAACTTTAGCTAGAATGATTCTCTTCACTAAATATGAATTAGGTGTTTATTGTGGCAGGCCAAGAGACCAAGATAACAGAAAGCAGTTCTGCCCCCTCGGAACTGCCAGTTGAGCAGTGGAACAGACAGGAAAATGAACAGATAATGACAATCACATGAGATATAATAGCCATAACTGAGGCAGGCACAGGGTATAACAAGATAGAAAAGAGGCATTAGAAACACCCACCCAAACCAGTTAAGCCCCTGATACATGGCTTGAATAGCCAGTTACCCACCCAGCCCCAGAACTGCCTGGAGGAAGACGGTGCACTTCCCTTCATCCAGACACTGCTGTGCAAGTAGTAAGCCCCTTACTACTGTTCTCCATCCTTACTCCAAGCAGAACAGCTGACCTGGACAGGAAGCAAGTGCCGTCCCAGTTTTGCCAGATCATCGTTACCACATTTGTTAACCTCTTCACAGCTCCTGGGACCATGCCAGATGTGACATAAGGAAACATCGGAGATGCCCCTAGCCAAGGAGCAGGCACACACGATGCAGTGTTGGCTTACATGAGAGCCCCAGGAACCCTGCTCAGGAGATAAGGACGGAGCAGGGAGGCCGACGCAGCCCTGAGCAATGGCGCCCACTTATTTTTACAAACTGGGGTTCCCCCAACTTCACATTCTTTCCCTCATTCATAAGAAACGCCATGGAGAAAGATACCAGCTCACCCACAGCCAGCGCCCTCTCACCTGTCATACATAACTCCACTAATCGGAGGCAGCCAGTGGATAGTGAGGGACTTTGGAGTCTGCCCGATGACCATGGGGGGGATGGGGATGGGGCTGGGCTTCTGGCTCTGGCTCCACTGCTGATACACAAGGTCCAGATAGCAGTGCATTCGGGCCACCTGGTTGGGGGTGAAGCTGTCAGTGCAGTTATCGTCTGCGGAGACAAAAAAGGGAACAAGAGAGATGGAGGCTTTACCCTGAGAAGTCCACCAAAGTGGGGATCGATTTTGCCAGAAAGTATCTAGGCTGGAGATGGGAAAGAGAAGGCAGAGAAGAGCAGTGGCTTATCTCTAAAGCAAATTGGGCTCGACGTTTACTTCGGGCTGGGCCAGTGAGAGACTCAAGCCCTGCGGTACAGGTTGCTCTGAGCTGACACTGTTTATTCAGGAAACCACAAGATGGCAGTGTTTCAGCGTATGACCCTTTATCCACGACCGTAGTTAGACACCTGCTTTATGCCTGGGGACTTTGGCCAAGGTTAGTGAGCATTCAGTGGAGATGCTCCAGGGAAGAGGGCCAAAACGTCAAGGAGGCATCACACCCGGGAGTGGTGATCCCCAGCTTCCTTTTGGAGCTGCAAAATTCCCCATTAGGGACACTTTTCATAAAGTTAGAAAGAGTTATCTTAGTTTCCAGGTCTTTTTCCATGAAAGCGCACACAACACTCTCCTTACTTCTTAGGTGTTTTCTCTCTCCACTTCAAAGGTGGTGTCTAAAGAGCTCTGCCCTCCGCACCCCATTGCCTGGTCCCTCTGCCCTGGAAAGGGACACTGCTGGAGGGCTGGTCCTCATGAATCTTACGTACCTGAATCATGTGCCTAGATTAGACTTAGATAGGAATATATTGATGGGTCATAGACAGGACTAGTTCAGCACTCTTTCTTCCCTTCAAAGGCACAGCCAGCTTCTTATCATTTACCTTTTGGGGGGGAGGGGGTGGTTCTGGAACTTATCACCAAGTCCCTGAACCTTATAGAAAAATTACTTCTTTCCTTCACCACCAGGATAAGTCATCAAATCACATCACTCCTCAATTTTAGGGATAAATGTAAGTCCATTATCAGGAGATGATGACTAGTATTGCTTTTTGACAGAAACAGGAAAGATGTGGAAGGATAAAGAAGAAGCATAATCCAAGACAACAAAACCAGACACTAAAGTTGTCCCCAGGACCAGGAAAGTACCATTTTTAAGTGAGACAACACCATTTTTTATAGGAAGACTAAGAATCAGCCCTTGGCTAGTGTTGGAAGAGGAGAATCTGATACTTTTAAAAATAACATAAAAGAAAAAGGAACTCTGAGCCTAACATTAACCAGAACCATCTTTCTGATCAACTTCAAAACCAGTAAAAACAGCCACCTTGACCCAAAAACCTCTTTCTCCATCATTTTTGGACTCTCCTTCAGAGTAAATCCCTAAGAATGTGGCAAAGAAGCAGGATAACCAAGTTCTAGAGGTCAAGGGGCTCTCAAGAGAGCGTTTGACTTTGTCTCTCTCTTTAACTATTTGTGTCAGAGGTGTGTTATTCTTTTAGTTTTTAGTGGAGGAGAATGTAGTCAATGAGACTAATCCAAACTTCAATATTTCTGTAAGTTCTTCAAGAACATGAAAAATAAATGCCATGACAAATACGCTTCAATTTTCTGGCATGAATGACTCTTGATGATACTCTCTAATTCTCGTACCTCCACCCTCCCAGCCCGCAAAGGCCTCCACGTAACCTTAACAGAAAAGAAACCCATCAGGACAGAGGTGATACCTGTATAACTCATGTAGTTGCTGAATGGAGCCCCTGGGAAGTGGGTGAAGCCACAGGTGTCATTGGCAGGCGCTGGGTTCTGGCACAGCTTACTCTTGGGAGTGGGGGCAGTGTCGGCGCAGAGGTCTCCTGTCTCCATGGATGGCACAGTCTCCCTGCAGGGGTCATCACAGGATTCTCTCTCACTGACCCCTTTGAAGACATGGTAGAGTCCCAGGACATGCCCCACCTCATGGATCATGATGTTGGTGTGGCCAGGCACGCCATAATAGGCTGGGTTGAGGACAACACCACCTGCAATGGAAGGTTTGCAAAATATCTCTAAGCATATAATGAATAATCAGCCTCTGCCTTCTGGAAACAGTGTTCATTTCCAGCCTCTAAGGGGAACAGTTTATAACTTCTAGTGGCATTCAGCCCCTGCTCTTCCCTTTGGCCACAAACACCTTCTGAACTAATCAATAAACATGTCTCTAACCTTTGTCTTGGGTGAGTGTTGTACTGGACACCAGGGATAACAATATGACAAGGCGACATGAGAGAAGGCCAAGATTCTGAGCCCTGGTTGCACATTAAAATCACCTCACGGCGTTGAAAAATACAGATGTCCAAATGCCAGCCCCAGTGAAATGAATCCAAATAGCTGAGGATAGGGTACATGACTCAATATTTTTTAAAACTTCCCAGGTTGAGAGCCATTGGTCTTAAATGAAAGCACATGCAATTCTCTGAGGACTTGAACAGCTATCTGATGTTCTAGAAGATCAATTCTGTTGTCTGTAAAGTAGAGATAATAACACTCCTCTTTCTTTTTTTTTTTTTTCAAGCATTTGGCATATTGAAAGAGTTCAGTAAGTGACAGTTGTATGTGTTGCTTCTGATTTTATGACCCATGCTCTCAAGGAACTAACAACCACTGAGACAAAAGAGATGTCCAACTGAACTATCATGAAATTCCAAATGTCACAGGCACTACAGGGAATATGCTCCACCCTCATTTCTCCCAGTCTCCCCAAGAACACCAAGAGAGATATTTCAGAGAAGAGTTCATTACATCCATTATGGACTTGGATGAAACACCCAGTGGCATCACTGTTGTTACAAAAGAAAAGGCTTAGGATCTCTGAGTGTCCTAAATTCTGTCTAGTCCCTGCTTTTCTCCTCTCCCTATGGAAGACTTTCCTTTTTCACCCCTAAACATTATCAGGATCAGACCAATTCTCATCTCCAGGACCTGAAACAGCTTGTCAACAGGTCTGGACCAACCGACCCTAGGCTTCAGAGTCACCTTAGCTGTGTTTGCTGGCTGGCCCCACCCCACCTTGTGTCCTAGATCCAATCCTAGTTTCCAGGACTTGCTTTATTCCTCATACCTAAGCCCTTTGTATATCAGTAGTCTGTTGAGTAGAGCAGGAGCCCCCAAAAGAATCTCTCTGCCTTTCTTTTGCCAGATGATATTCCATATGATCCACCCTGAACTCTATGCAATACCCGAAAAACAACTACTTTACATGGTTTTATGGGCAGAACACAATCACCAGGGTATCCAGCATCATATCCATTGGTTTCTGTAATGGGCAGCTCAGTGTGCCTTTTTAGTGACTACTTAATTTGCAGGACAGTTTTTATTTTTTTTTTAATTTAAATTTATTTATTTTAATTGGAGGCTAATTACTTTACAATATTGTATTGGTTTTGCCATACATCAACATGAATCCGCCACGGGTGTACATGGGCTCCCCATCCTGATCCCCCCTCCCACCTCCCTCCCTGTACTATCCCTCTGGGTCATCCCAGTGCACCAGCCCCAAGCATCCTGTATCCTGTATCGAACCTGGACTGGTGATTCGTTTCTTATATGATATTGTACATGTTTCAATGCCATTCTCCCAAATCATCCCACCCTCTCCCTCTCCCACAGAGTCCAAAAGACTGTTCTATACATCTGTGTCTCTTTTGCTGTGCAGGACAGTTTTTAAATCCAAGTTCTAGTTTCTTCCAGTCTAGTCAGTCATGCTGACATCAACCAAGGCATGTTTAGAATTGTCCTCAGATATACTGTCTACTTTCACATCCAAAATAAAACTAGTCCCTGGTTTATCATTTCTATTACTTCCAGTAAAAAAAAAATCAACATTAGTCTTTTATAAAAATGTATTTTGTATAATTTTATTAATTTGTACATCATTATTACGTCAATATAAAGTTAAAAAGAAGTTTGAAAACAGATCTATTTTAAAAACATCCAGGGTGCCTAGTATTTGAATAAACCTGGGGAATTGAAATATGTTCACTTCTCAAGATGCCTTCCCTTTCATATTTACATATCCAGTTTTAGTAATAATCATCACTGAAGTTCATACTCCATTATGCTCTCAGTTCTCCAACAGCAATATCAACCTTCACATCAATGAAGATTGTAAGAGAACACATTTCTGTTCTCTGAAAAATACCTACATCAATTTGCCAGATATCAAACTTTGAAAGACTGTAACTTGCCAAAAGTTTTGAGTGTCTATGCTGAGTAGCCTTTCCCAAATTGTATTTATAAACTCTGGTCCTGGGTGATAACTTTGCAAAAAAAAGTAGTGTCAGTGGTTAAATGTGCTTGAGAAAAATGTGCCATACCAACCTTCTGAAGATTCACATTGTACCTGAGAACTGTTACATTAAGAGTTCTAAAAAGTCCTACAACAATGTTCTTTAATCCTTTGTCCCCATACTTGTTTGGACATAGAACTCGTTTGGGACAGAATACTTTTTGTCATCTGGAGTACTGAATTACTTTGAGCACAATTCATGAAATACTAATCCAAGGACCCAAAAGCTTCCCAATCAGTAGTTATTTTCTATCCATATTCTTGCCCCTGAGCAAATATCAAATAGCTCTCATCCTATGGTCAGTCTAGCCCAAGTCCTCTTGGGATCTCCTCCAGCAGTAGAGAAAGGAACTAGAGCTGAAAGAAAGAAGTAAGATTCCAGGAAGAAGGGCTGGCAAAAGCAGCATGTGTCAGTGACACAGGGCTGGCAGGCAGTGAGGCCCCAGGGCACTCAGAGTGGACATGAGTGTGGTCATGATAACAGTGGGCTTCTTAGCAACCTCTCAACCTCTAGAAATCTGGCCTCAAGTCTAGATAAGATTTCTCCAAATCCAAAAATATTCAGTCTCCTTTCAGTCAACTTGGTTATTTACAAGAGGAAGAAGAAGTGTAAAAATGCAAATCCTCAACCCTGCCAGAAAGTCTCCTCCATGCTCAAGACAACTGGCCAGAGTTCTCCTCCACTATACCTTCAAGATATATTATCAAAGAAGGAGAATATAGATTTAACCAGACAGCACTTAAATTTTAATGCAAAGCAAAAGCCTTTGAACATATTTTCTCAGAGTTACGTTTTTGATTCCAAAGACTTCCAGCCCCAAATTATCTGTATGGAATGCCTTGTAATGAGTTTAGTTACTAGTCACTCAGTCATTTCTGATTCTTTGCAACCCCATGGACTGCAGCCTGCCAGGCTCCTCTGTCCATGGAATTCTTCAGGCAAGAAAACTGGAGTGGGTAGCCATTCTCTTCTATCTTCCCAACCCAGGGATAGAATCCGGGTCTCCTGCATTGCACACAGATTCTTTACTGTCTGAGCCAACAGGGAAGCCCTTAGTTACTATATGTGGCTTAAATAGCATACTACATATTCTCATTGAGGAGTGAGTGCTGTGCACACCAATACTTGTTAAGGAAAAAGTACACGACCCTGGACCTCTTATGGTAATTCTTCCCACTAGATTTCAAGGTTATGCATCAGAACTTAAGGACCTTGAAATGTGTTTCTGACTAGCTATGTAATGCTGGCCCTGCTGTTTAACTTTTTCCTAGACCTCCTCATCTCTAAAGTGAGGAGCCTCCATGGGCTTATGGTTGAGAGTCCTTCCTGTTCTCTTCCTGGGCCTCTGAGAGCTCACATGCAGGACTGAGTGAGACAATCATAGACACCATGTGGATAATTCATGTTATGGACTGTCACCACCTCAGCTTGGTAAGCTGTGTTCCCAACTCTAAGCAGCCTGAGGGGAAGGGGAAAGGCTGGGAATGAGCAGCCACAGACAATGCATCTTGCTCTGCTGCAGACATTCAAGTGGTCCAACCACTGCCTGTTCATCCTCACACCCTTTCCGCCCCTGAATGCTCTCCTTCCTCCTTCGTGCTCTGGGGCCCCACGCTGGTCTCAGCCCCTCTTTATCCCAGCCAAGACAAACTGGTTAAGTTATTAGAGGGGTGCATTTTAGTTACTCAGACACACACACACTGATACACCCATATGGGGATGAAAGGCATTAATTTATGTCATGGTTTAGTTTATAAAAGTTCTTCCACATTTTCATAATAATTACACACACACACACACACACACACACACACGACACATACAGGCTCACGCCAAAGCCTGAGGGAGGTATAAAAATTCAGAATCTAAAGAGAAATATCATCCAAAATCTGAAAAAACAAAGGTGACAATTTTTTTTCATTAAGAAGGAAACGGAAGAGGGTATTAAAAAAAGGGAACCCTCTTACACTGGGAATGGTAAGAATGAAATTGGTGAGGCCACTATAGAGAACAGTATGGAGGTTCCTTAAAAAACTAAAAATAGAGTGACCATGTGATCCAGCAATCCCACCCCTGGACATATACCCAGAAGAAACAAAAACTCAGTCAAAAAGATATATGCATCTCAATGTTCATAATAGCACTATTTATAATAGCCAAGACATGGAGGCAACCTAAATGTCCATTGACAGTGGAGTCGATAAAGAAAATGTGGTGTATATATATATATATATATATATATATATATATATAGTTACTCAGCCATAAAAAGAGCAAAATAATGCCATTTATAGCAACATGGATGGACCTAGAGATTGTCATGCTGAGTGAAGTAAGTCAGACAAAGAAAACCAAATATCATATGATACTACTTATATGTGGAATATGACTTTTAAAAAGATACAAATGAGCTTATTTACAAAACAGAAATAGATTCACAAACATAGAAAACAAACTTATGGTTACCAAAGGGGAAAGGTAGGGGAGGGATAAAATAAGAGTTGGTGATTGACAGATACATACTGCTATATATAAACCAGATGAACAACAGGGACCTACTGCATAGCACAGGGAACTGTATTCAGTATCTTGTAATAACCTATAACAAAAAAGAATCTGAAAAAGTGTATACACACACATACACGTATGGACTTCCGGTTGCTCAGCCGTAAAGAATCCACCTGCAATGCAGGAGCTTCAGGAGACGCAGGTTCGATCCCTGGGTTGGGAAGAATCCCTGGAGAAGGACACAGCAAACCACTCCAGTATTCTTGCCTGGAGAATCCCATGGACAGAGGAGATTGGCAGGCTACAGTCCATAGGGTCGCAAAAAGTCAGATGTGACTGAAGTGACTTGGCAAACACATGCACGCATGCACACACACACACACACCTGAAACTAACACAACACTGTAAATTACTATGCTTCAATTTTTTAAAAAGAAGGAACAAGACATGAAATATAATAAGTAAAAACTAAGTCCAGCTGCCAGAATGGCAACTCCTTCCCTCCTTCTCTGCCATTTGGGTCTGACCAGGGAGGATCCAGAACTGTAAATTCTCACCCTCTCAAGGAAATGGGCAATGCTTTTCCAGGAGAAACTTAGTAGAAACAAGGAAAAGATGGTGCAAAATGCTACTTTCCAGGACTATTTTGCACTAATATTCAAACAAATCAGCACCATTTCCTGAAGCAGATACCTACGCCCCACAGTTTCCTCCATTTTCATTTATTTACCAGCACCATGTGTGGGTCCGACTCTGAGTGGTTATAAGTGGGGCCTCACACCACTGCACTTTGGAGGGACCAGGGCTCCTTCTCTGGCTGTGGACTTTCACTGGGAATGTATTGGTCTTTATTTAGGGGGACATTGCTTAAAACTGCTAGGCTCTTTGCAGATCTGTTCAGTGGTCACAACAAGAGTTCCTACCTTAAAGGGTTGTTATGAAGATTGAAGTAGCAATGTAGATTAATAAACATTTTGCTTATTTTCCAGAACAAAGTAACTGGAAAGGTGTATTAGACTATTTGTCAATATTATTACAATTACATAATGCATCCTGGCCACATGCCCTCATTTGCCCCCACCCCTCGCTGGCTCTCACCTAACCATCTTCATTCAACTAGAAAATGAAAGCTCAGGTCTGGCCACAAACAGGGCAAACCTCCCAGAGGGATAGCAGACATCACCAAGCAAGGCAGGCAAACACCCTCACATGAGGAGCTCTGATTTGCTTCTAAGATGCTCATACTTTGCTTCCAAGTTGTTCTAATCTTGAGACCATGGGCACCCAGAAGACAGAAATGAATTGAACAGAGTTGCAAATAGACAAGTGCCCAATCTCTTCAGAGACAATATACTGGCATTCAAAACTACTTTGGCCTAAAATTAGTGATCGTAAGAGGAAAGGAAATTTTAAGGAATTGGGAAAGTAAGCTGAATGCTTCATAGACCTTACTGGTAGGTCAGATTTGTACAAGACACCTTTTTTTCTGTAGTGTCAATCCTTTTCCTTATCACGTCTCTAATTTCAAAAAATTTAATTATCATTTCCTATATCGAAACCACTGTTCGTGTTTGTCTTTCCTCATCTGGGAGGAAAAAAATAAAACACAGCTGATAGATAAATCTGGTGGTAGATTGGGAGGGATGGGATTTCCTCTACAATAGAATTCCTTCTTTTGTGTTCTCTGATGTCACCTGCCACATTGAAACAGGAAGTAGAAAGACACACCAATATTTGTTTTAACCATACCTTGGCCCCTCAGTCTTCACTTTAAGACACTATTGGACTTTCTCTACTCTCATTCACCTTCTAATACCTGTCCCACAAAGGGCTTCTAGGAACTGATGACCAGAACAGGAGTACCTATGCAGGGGAGACTTTCAGCAACATTTTGTAAATTTAACATTTCACCCAAGTGGTTCCTTGCCTCCCTCCCTCTTATCCTATTGCCAGACTCTCTTGCATTCATTTATTACCTTACTAGGAGGTATATGAAAGAGTGAAAAGCAAGGAAAGCAGCAGTCCTTTTCTGGCTGTGAGATTTCCAAAGCCTATGCCACTAAGACACTGAGAGGACTCTATGGTTCAGTTAGCATGGTGGATAAATGCAGGAAAGTAATCCTTGCCTCACATTACCAACACCACCACCATCCTCTTAGCCTTGGAAAGATTCTCTTAAGCTGGAGGAAGAAAGAAGAGATAAAAAGGACATAATGGGAATGTATAGATGATGGGGGGTCCAGATAAAATGGACTGTAGTCCATCTTTTGAGACTCCAATAAAGGGATAAAGATTCAAAATATGTGCATATGATCTGACAACAGGAGGGGTCTTGCCTCATTCTAGTGATGGGTTCCTGATTAAAGCACCTGGTTCTAAAAAAAACTAGCTGCCCAATGACGCTAAGAGGGAAGGGTAACAGAGGGCCTTCCAGGGAATCCCTGAAGGTGGAGGACTCTGTGATGGGAACAAGGGTCATTTCAGATGATCATCATCACCTGATGACTAACGATAAAATGAACCTTCCCTATTTGACCTTGGCATTTATAAGCCAGATCTGCAGTTAGATACAGTTCCAAGCAAAGGAAATTACGTTGAGAGTAAATTTCTACTACCCAGCAACAGAGAGGCTCAAAATAGAAATAAAATTCAATTATAGAAGAATAAACAAAGATTACATTTCTTGCATATCTGAATGTGGTACTGGAACTTGAACTCAATACGTACCAGTACCACTGACTTATACACAGAACACAGTATGAATGAGGCTCCCTGGATTTAGCAACTGGTGGCCATGTGTGGCACAGCTGTTGCTTAATGGACTGGCGGGGAGCACAAATGCCTTCTTAGAAGACCTTTCAGCTTTGATTATAAGAGACAAACTAAAACAATAAGACAGGGTTGTTGTGTGGTCTGGAGGATGGTGCAGAGGAAGAAAAGCGAGAGAAGTTGCTGATTAAAAGATGAAATCTCAGTAGCAGACAGCCAAGCTCCCAAAGTGATGCTGTATTCCCAAGTTCCAACTTTTCCCCACTTCAGCACAAGACCGCCAGAGTGGTGTGTGGGAAGGAAATGATTCCCAAAGTCACTTCTGTCTAAAATAAAAAAAACCTCTGGTGGCTTGAGGAAAAGGACATGAGTTGAAATGACTTTAAAACTGTTCTGTAAAACTTTTAGGGCTGAATGTTATATGCCCATAAAACAAGGACGTTGAGAGCTGGTCCGCAGGTGCCTTGTGATTACTTCCAGTTACTGGTTGAAACACACTCCTCCAAACACACCTTCTGCAAGTAAGGAACAAAGCCATCAGGATGCGTGTGGGTCTGAGGAAGGAGCACTTGTGGGCAGGATAAGGGAGGAAAGTGGCAGAGGTGGACAGACAGACAAAGGGAGAGAAAGAAATGGAAAATATTTTAAAAAGCCACTAGCACTTAGAAAATGAAGCAAATTTTTAACAGGACCAATCCAGGCATCATTCATCTCCAAGCCCTGTATTGGCTTCTTGGTTTTACAGCCTGTGGTCTCATGAGAAAGAAGTCCCTGTTTTGGACAAGACTGAACAAAGAGGAGAGTGTGTAGAGGGTAAAGATTTTGCAAAGCTTGATGTTGTTTCTTGTCTCCTTTTACACTCTTTCAGCCATTTCTACCCCTCAACTCTCAAGCACTCCAGGCTTTCTAACCACTCTCATACCATGGGAGAAAAGTAATTTGATTAATGAAAACTGAAGATGTTATTACTGAGGCTTTGGAGACCTACAATGTAATCATTTCTTTGCTATTGGATGAGGGTGTTGCTTCACACACACACACACACACACCCTCATGCCAAAATCTTAGGCACTACAGAGTATGAATGGGAAAGATATTTTCTATAATTGATTTATCAATTCAGCCTTTATTGTGCATCTATACAGTGTCAGGTCCTGAAATAGGGCTTCCCTGGTGACTCAACAGTAAAGAATCTGCCTACCAATGTGGGAAATACAGGTTCAGTTCTTGAGTAGGGAAGATTCCCTGGAGGAGGAAATGGCAACTCACTCCAGTATTCTTGCCTGGGAAATCCCATAGACAAAGGAGCCTTGTGGGCTATATTGCATGGGACTGCAAAAGAATGGGGCATGACTTAGTGACCAACAACACTGTTCTGGAAACAAAGGATTCAGTGATTACTAGGATGTTCTAGTAGAGGAGATCTTTCAAGGTATCACATATAAAGGTGATTGTTTATTAATACTCCACCTACTCATGAATGCATAAAACTATCTTTGCATGCATGCATGCTAAGTCACTTCAGTCATGTCCAACTCTGTGGGACCCTATGGACTGCAGCCTGCCAGGCTCATCTTTCCATGGGATTTTCCAGGCAAGAATACTGGGGTGGGTTGCCATGCCCTCCTCAAGCCTGTCTATTATTCAGTTGCTTGGTCATGTCAGACTTTTTGTAACCTCATGGACTGCAGCACACCAGGCTTCCCTGTTCTTCACCAACTCCCAGAGCTTATTCAAATTCATGTCCATTAAGTCGGTGATGCCATTCAACCATCTTGTACTCCATCCCTTTCTCCTCCTGCCTTCAGTCTTTTCCAGTATCAGATTCTTTTTCAATGAGTTGGCTCTTTGTATCAGGTGGCCAAACTATTGGAGCTTCAGCTTCAGCCCTTCCAATGAATATTCAGGATTTATTTCTTTTAGGATTGGCTGGTTTGATCTCCTTGCAGTCCAAGAGACTCTCAAGAATCTTCTCCAACACCACAGTTCAAAAGCATCAATTCTTCAGCACTCAGCTTTCTTTATAGTCCAACTCTCACATCCATACATGACTACTGGAAAAACCATAGCTTTGACTATACAGACCTTTGTCAGCAAAGTAATCTCTCTGCTTTTTAGTACACTGTCTAGGTTTGTCATAGCTTTTCTTCCAAGGAGAAAGTGTCTTTTAATTTCATGGCTCCAGTCACCATCTGCAGTGATTTTGGAGCCCAAGAAAAAAAAGTTTGTCACTGTTTCCATCATTTCCCCATCTATTTGACATGAAGTTATGGGACTGGATGCCAAGATCTTAGTATTTTTGAATGTTGAGTTTTAAGCCAGCTTTTTCACTCTCCTCTTTCAGCTTCATCAAGAGGCTCTTTAGTTCCTCTTCCCTTTCTGCCATAAGAGTGGTGTCTTCTGCATGTCTGACGTTATTGATATTTCTCCTGCAATCTTGATTCCAGCTTGTGCTTTATTCAGCTCGGCGTTTTGCATGATGTCCTCTGCATATCAGTAAATAAGCAGGGTGACAATACACAGCCTTGATGCACTCCTTTCCCAGTTTTGAACCAGTCAGTTGTTTCGTGTCCAGTTCTAACTGCTGCTTCTTGACCTACATACAGGGTTCTCAGAAGAAAGGTAAGGTGGTTTGGCATTCCCATTTCTTTAAGAATTTTCCACACTTTGTTGTGATCCACACAGTCAAAGGCTTTAGTGTAGTCAATGAAGCAGAAGTAATTGTTTCTCTAAAATTCTCTTGTTTTTCCTAAGATCCAACAGATGTTGGCAATTTGACCTCTGGTTCCTTTGCCTTTTCTAAACCCAGTTTGAACTTTGGGAAGTTCTCAGTTCACATACTGTTGAAGCCTAGCTTGGAGAATTTTGGGCATTACTTTGCTGGTGCATGAAATGAGTACAATTGCGTGGTAGTTTGAACATTCTTTGGCATTGCCTTTCTTTGGGATTGGAATGAAAACTGACCTTTTCCAATTCTGTGGCCACTGCTGAGTTTTCCAGATTTGCTGGCATATTGAGTGCAGCACTTTAACAGTATCATCTTTTAGGATTTGAAATAGCTCAGCTGGAATTCCATCACCTCCACTAGCTTTGTTTGTAGTGATGCTTCCTAAGGCCCCCTTGACTTCAAGCTCAGGATGTCTAGCTTTAGGTGAGCAATTACACCATCGTGGTTATCTGGGACATTATGATTTTTTTGTATAGCTTTTCTGTATATTCCTGCCATTTGTTCAAACCTATCTTTGGGCCACCCCAATTTCAGGACATGTAGTTCGTACCAGAGGATAATTTTTTCAGGGTTTCAATGTCTAAGAATGCCCACTATGTTTGAAACCCCAAGCAACCTAAAATAACACCATTTATAGAATGTCGTCTTCTGATAATTAAATAATCTGCAGAAGCAGCCAGTGGGCAATGGCCAGTAAAAGCCCTTATCCTGTTCATACCCTGCAGCTTTTCTCATTAATGATTCTGTAAGTCCTCATAGGAACATGGTGTGCTCCAGTTTACATGTCTTGTTTGCTCCTCATCTCACATAAGAATCACTCCACTTTGGCATAGTGAAGAGGAGACAGTGGAGAAGAATGAAATTGCTTTGCTCTAGCCCCATCATTTAGGGGTTTGTTGCACCAGGGTGCCCCTCTTCACCTCCTGCAGACTCTTCGACCCTTCCCACTCTGGTTCCTCCATCCACACTCCACAGAGACAATTGGGCTGAGATTACCAATGACTTGCCAAATCCATGGCTGTTTCTCACTCACATTGTGCATGAATGTGTCACAACTGATGTCAGAGTCCAATCTCAATGTCAACTGGTTAGGAGGAAGTCGAGCTTTGTCTTGGAGGGGATGGGGATCCTCTATGAAAATTCTAGGTGAGGGAAGTTTGTATCCCCTGTGGGCTCACATCTGCTGCTTCTGTCTTCCCCTACTGGGCCATGCAGCTCCTGCTTTGCCTCCCACCAGATATATGCCACACCCGTGCCACCACCCCCAAACTGCCAACAATCACTTATTATTTCCTTCTGTGACTCACAAGGAGATGACTTTTGCTTCTTTTAATTTTTCTGCTTTTTTTTTTATTGTAGAATAATGGCTTTACCAACTCAATGGACATGAATCTGAGCAAACTCCAGAAGATAGTGAAGGACAGTGAAGCCTGGCATGCTGCAGTCCATAGGGTTGCAAATAATCAGACATGAATTAGCAACTGAAGAACAAAAATTGCTTTACAATGTTGTGCTGATTTCTGCTGTGTAACAATACGAATCAGCTAAAACTAACTATATATATATATATATATATATATGCACGTGTGCATGCTAAGTCACTTCAGTCACCATGTCCAACTCTTTGCAACCCTATGGACTATACAGTCTACCAGGCTCCTCTGTCCTTGGGAGTCTCAGGCAAGAATATGGGAGTGGGTTGCCATGCCCTCTTCCAGAGATCTTCTGGACCCAGGGATTGAACCCATGTCTCCTGTGGCTCCTGTATTATAAGCAGATTCTTTACCACTGAGCTACTAGGGAGGCATATATATTTATATAGTGTGTGTATATATATATATATATATATATATATATTCCCTCCCTCTTGAGCCTCCCTCCCACCCCATCCTCTATCCCTCCCTTCTGGGTGGTCACAGAGTGCCAGGCTGGGCTCCTTGTGTTATAGAGCAGCTTCGTTGGGCTCCCTGTGTTATATATATTAGCTATCCACTTTACACATTAGGCACTATATATATGTTCACGCTACCTTCTCAATTAGGCCCCTCAGTTAGGCCCACCCTCTCTTTCCCCTAAGCAACCTAGATGTCCATTGACAGATGAATGGATAAAGAAATTGTGGCACATATATACAAAGGAATATTAACCATAAAAAAGAAAGAATGGGAGTCAGTTGAACTAAGGTGAATTAACCTAGAGCCTGTTATACAGAGTAAGGTGAGAAAGAGAAAAATAAATATTGCATATTACACATATATATGGAATCTCTTTGCTTCTTATAAGTTGCTTTGCCTCTGCAAACAGTTTGACCCTTAAAACACATTGTTTACTCTTTTACAAAGGAGCGAACATCTTTCCAGGGCACTAAAATTCTCTAGGATGGAGATGAGGTGGGTGAGAGGCTAAGGGCACAACCAAGAATGTCAGCCACAGACACATGGTATGTGGAACTTCTACTGCTGTTGCTCCTACTGCTAGTACCAGTGGGGCTAATATTTACTGAAGCCCTACTATGCACCAGGTACTCCTAAAACTCATTCATTCATTAATTTGGCTGTGCTGTGTCTTAGTTGCACCATGTGGGATCTAGTTCCCTGACAAGGGATTGAACCTGGGCCCCCTGCATTGGGAGTGCAGAGTCTTAGCCACTGGACCACCAGGGAAGTCCATGTGCCAGGCACTCTTCCTTTATTCCCATTTTATATAGTAGGTGACTTGCTCAACATATATTTCTTCCTATCTTTTGGAAGCCATAGCCCACTCTATCACTCAAAGATATTTTTTCCTACAAGGGTCGTATTACCTGGACTCCTTAGAAGATCCTATATGTCTAAAGCCCCATTGTAAGCCAGGCTCAAGTTCTCTCCCACACAGTTCTTAGGTCCCATGCATTGGGGCGTGTTGCTTGTGATCTGATCAGTATCTCTGAATGTTCTTGGCAGTACAACATTCCCTAGGACAATTAGAAAGATGGTTGGCCCAGAACACTCTGAAGTGTTCAACGTCCATGCCAGAGAGTGACTGACTGTCCTTTCTAACCTAGCCAAGATGCCCTTGTACTTACTTCATCTTTCTGAAGCAGGCATATTTGTGGGCCACAAGGGACTCTCTCAAACCCTCTTTCTTTTGGTGTCTGGTACACTTCTGAATCCTGCTCCTCCTCTGCTTTTGTGGAAATCCTTTGCATGGTCAAATTGGTAGAGACCCCAAATTTAACTCCTCCAAAATCAAACTGCCTCGCTCTTTGCTCTTTTTTTCTATATTTTCTACCTTGGCACCACAATCCACTCAGTCAAACACAACTCTATTTCCCTCATCTACTTATTTATGTGAAAAAAGTTTCTCAGCACTTAGAGCTAAAAAAGAAAAAAAAAAAAGCAATATAACTGATGCTAAATCCTGTCTTATTATAGCAGTAATTACTTTTCATCCACCGACACAAGAACTAATCTGGGAAAGAAAAGCCATTCTCAACTCATTAAATGTGCATTTTCCACTTTGCTTACTAGTCATCAATCAACATTTTAAAGTATTGTTTTGATCAATTTTGGACAAGGAAACATTTCAAAAGCTAACTCAATTGAGAAGAAATTTTTAACTCATTATAACTTATGATCAGTATCAACATTAATATCCTGTTTGTGATATTGTATTATAGTTTTGCAAGATGCTTTCCTTGAAGGAAAATGGGTAAAGGATATGTGGAATCTCTTTGTACTATTTCTTATAACCACATGTGAATATACAATTATCTCAAAATAAAAAATTTAATTAAAAGATATCACAAAAGAGTTGTTTTACTCAAAATCTGTTTTTAGAAGATAAATAGGTGACTTACTAAACCCACTCCAGTATTCTTGCCTGGAAAATCCCATGGATGGAGGAGCCTAGTGGGCTACAGTCGATGGGGTCACAAAGAGTCAGACATGATTGAGTGACTTCACTTTCACTTCCTTTCATTGTTCCATTAAGTGCAAAGTTCTATATGTGTGGCTGGTATGTGTACGCACGGGCACACACACTCAGTCACTTCGGTCATGTCCAACTCTTTGCAACCTTATGGACTGTCACCCTCCAGGCTCCCTTGTCCCTAGGATTCTCCAGGCAAGAATACTGGAGTGAGTTGCCATTCCCTCCTCCAGGGATCTTCCCAACCCAGGGATCGAACCCGCATCTCTTATGTCTCCTACACTGCAGGCAGATTCTTTACTGTTGAGACATCGGGGAAGCCCACAAACTTCTATAGGAACAATGAAATGGAAATACAAATCCATAGAGAAAAAAGGAGCAATGAGCAATTTCTCAATGTTAAAAAAGTACATGGCCATACATTTTTAAATGAATGATAGTAATTATCAAATTGTTATGTTAGTGAGGATACATTTAGTAGAGGAGATTTAAAAAGCATTTTTAAATGTCAATAATTTAGATAATATACCAGAGGTAATATTCTTTGCTATAATTTAAACTTATGGCTAAATTTTTAGTTGTTACTTTTAAAATCTATAAAGGGGTAAAGGGGTTTTTCAAAAGTCTTTTAGGAGTTACAAGAAAGCAAAAATGAGTTTGAAGAACACTCTTCTAGCGATTCCAAGGACATTCCATTTCTAAGCAAGTCTAGATTTCTAACAGTCTAAACATTGGCATCTACCTTTTGTTTCGCTCTGGAATGCCCTGCCATTGTCTGCCACACAAACTTCTGCTTATCTTTTAACTCTCTCCTCAAGCCTCAGCCCCTCAGCCCGCTCTCCCCTTCTTCTCTGATATTTTTGGCATAACCAAGCACTTTCTTGTCATGTTCCTACTTGCCCTCATGTGTGGCAGATTCACATGGTATTACTATAAGTTTGTATTTGCCTGTCTGTCTCCCAATTTTGCTGTGCATATCTCTACAGTGAACGTCTTCTAATTATTCTATCTTTGACACTACCATGAAATGAATTCAATTCAATTTTCCAGTAGTCATATGTGGATGTGAGAGTTGGACTCTAAAGAAGGCTGAGTGTTGAAGAATTGATCCTTTCAAACTGTGGTGCTGCAGAAGACTCCTGAGAGTCCCTTGGACAGTAAAGAGATCAAACCAGTCAATTCTAAAAGAAATCAGCCCTGAATATTTGTTGGAAGGACTGACGCTGAAGCTGAAGCCCCAATACTTTGGCCACCTGATACAAAGAGCAAACTCATTGGAAAAGACCCTGAAGCTGGGAAAGATTGAAGACAGGAGGAGAAGGGGCAACAGAGAATGAGATGGTTGAATGGCATCAGTGACTCAATGGACATGAATCTGAGCACTCCAGGAAATAGTGAAGGACAGGGAAGCCTGGCATGCTGCAGTTCATGGGGTCATGAAGAGTTGGACTTAGCGACTGAACAATAATAACAAGCACTAACTTAAGACTTCTGCCTTTGAAGACATGTTTTCAGTTTAAGTGTTGTACACTAAAGGTAGAGATAGTCAAACCACTGAGTTCAAGGGGATCTCACTTATTCATTTACTTATTAAAAAAAATTCTGCCCTGCATTACCACAACATTGACAGTACAAAATCATGCTAAGGTCAGAAATGGGTTGACCACAGATTACCTTGGTTTTTCCACATAGTGACTTAAGCCATTTGTAGTCAGAAATTGGCCTCAGTCTTCCAACTTTCAGACTAGTGTACTTACCTGCCAGGTCACTCAAGTGACCCTCAAAATACAGAGTCTTGAATGTTGACACAGATAATCTTATCTTGAGTTTTGTAAAGACTCTGTTTAGAAAATCATAAATGTCTTCCTCTATCATGTTATTTCAGCTGTCTGTACTACTCTACACCTGATTTAGGTCAATATAGTTCCTTTATTCAATCACAGTTATGATTGAACAAGAAAAAGTAAACAAGAACATGAGAAATTTCATATTGAGTCAGACATTTCAGCTGTTCAGTCTAGTCTTCTACTTCTTAAAAACAAATTAGGAAACATGTGGTGGGGAACTAGTTACTCTTAAAAGGTTTAAGAATAAAATTTAAAATTCCTAGCTTCTTTTTCAATTCATTATGAGTCAGTGACCAATGACATAATTTAAATATTTCTTTTCTCTTTTTTAAAAAAAATATTTATTTTTAATTGAAGGATAATTGCTTTACAATATTGTGTTGGTTTCTGCTGTACCTCAACATGAGTCAGTCATAGGTACACCTATGCCCCCTCCCTCTTGATACTCCCTCCCACTTCCCACTCCATCCCACCCCTTAGGTTGTTACAGAACCCTAGTTTGAACAAACATTTCTTGAAACCATTTAAATTTAATACCTTCATTCATTTATTCATTCATCCCTTCATTCAGTGAGCTTTCAAAAAGCTATATGCGATATGTTCTATTTATGCATAAAGACTACTGACCTTATTTAGATTTCACCAGTTTCTGCATGCAGTCTGGTGTGTATGCGTGAGTTTTGTGAAATTTTATCACATGTTTGTATACCTTGGTGTACTACCACCACAATCAAGACACTGAAACATTCAATCACCATTAAGATTGCTCCTCTATTATCCTTCACGCCCCCCCTCAAGCATACCTCTCTCCTCAATCCTCTACTATTCCTAACCCCTGAAAACTACTAGCTTGTTCTCTCTCTCTAGTCTTCTTTTTTAACTTTGAGAATACCACATGAATTTTTGAGAATATTACATAATATTCTCAAGCATGCAACTTGTGAGATTTCTTTCACTCCCCATAACACCCTTGAGATCCATGTAAATTGTTGCATGTATCAGTACTCTGTTTGTTTGTTTTTTTAATTACTGAGTAGTATCATTGGCTTCGCAGGTGTCTCAGCGGCAAAGAACCCACCTGCCAAGCAGGAGGTGCAGGTTCCATCCCTGGGTCAGGAAGATCCTCTGGAGTAGGAAATGCCAACCCACTCCAGTATTCTTGCCTGGAAAATCCCATGGACAGAGGAGCCTGGTGGGCTACAATCCATGGGGTTGCAGAGTCGGACACGACTGAGCGACTGAGCACAGCAGGCACACGTGCACGTTCCATTGTATGGATGCATCATGGTTTGCTTAAAGTTATCACTAAAAAATACTCTTGTCATTTTCAGTTTTGCTCTATTACAAATAGAGCTACTATGAAGATCAATACACAGGTTTTGGAGTGGACATATATTTCCACTTTTCTGGGACAAATATTCAGTAGTCCAGTTACTGGGTCATATGGTAGGTGTACATTTAATTTTACAAGAAACTGCCAAAGTATTCTCCAAACTGGCTGTGCCGTTTTACTTTTTCATCAGCAATATATGCAATATCCAGTTCTCTGCACTCTCACTAGCAATTAGTATTGTTATTACTTTTTAGGTCTTTTAGTAAGTGTAGCCTCATTGTGGCTTTAATTTGTTTTTCCCTAACGATATTAAATATCTTTTCATGTGCTTGCTTTCCATCCGTATATCTTCTTTGGCAAAATGTCTGTGCTTTGGCCCATTTTCTAACTGGAATATTTGTTTACTCTTGTTTTCAAAGTTCTTTATACATTATAGACACAAATCCTTTGTGAGATGTATGGTTTGCAAATACTTCTGCCAAGTCTGCCATTGCTTTGTTCATCTTAATAAGGTGTTCCTCAGACAAAAAGTTTTAATTTTGATTAAGTTCAACTTATCCATCGTCATTTCTATGGATTATGCTTTGGGTGTCATATATAAGCGCTCTTCACCTAACCTTGCCCTGAAGATTTTCTCTTATGTTTTCTTTATGAAGTTATACAGTATTACTTTTTATATTTAAACCTATGATCTATTTTGACCTAATAATTTTGATCTAAGAATTTTGATCTAATTCTTATATGAGGTATATATAAGCTGTCTAAAATGAATAAATCAGTCATTTTTCTAGATATTGGTATAGAAGGGGCTTAAATCATTTAATTTACTTTACTTTCTTTTTGTCTTTCATGCCATTGTTGTCATGTTTTAACCACCTATATTTTAAACCAAAAAATTTTTTTATTACTTTTAATATTTTTCTTCTATCTAGTATGGTTCATTTCTTTTTGTATGTCTCTGTTTCCATTTGGAGTCATTTTCTTTCTATTTGGATAGCTTTCTTCAATATTTACTTTACTGCTGGTATTAAATTATCTATTTTTGTCTGAAAATATGTTTAATTTTTCTTTAAAAGATTTTTGCTGAATATAGAATTATAAATTGGCAATTATTCTCTTAGCATTTTAAAAAATCTATCAATCTGTGTTTTCTGACTTCCATAGTTTCTGTTGAAAAATCAACATGCCAATCTTACTGCTGCTTCTTTTAAAGTAACAATTTTTCTCTGGTTACTTTTGAGTATTTTCTCTTTGCCTTTGATTTTCAGCATGTTTGCTATAATGAATCAAGTTGTGATTTTCTTTCTATTTATCCTTCTTAGGGTTTGAGAAACATTTTGAATCTGTAGTTTGATACTTTTTGTCACCTTGCAAAATTCTCAGCTGCTATCTCTTTGATATTGTTTCTGCCTCAAAATCTTTCTCTTTTGCTTCTAGAACTCCAATTTACAGTAGGAATTTTTCATCAGGTCTCAAATGCCTCGTGCTGTTTTCTATATTTTTACATCACTTTTCCTCTTTGAGCTTCGATATCTATGTGTTCTATAGTTTTCTAAATCTTTTCTCCTGCTCACAAACTAATCTATTAATGTCTTAATTTCAGCTATTGTATTTTTATTTCCCTTTGATTCACTAATATAGATTCTAATTCTCTGAGGACACTCTACAACTTTTTATCTATCTTGAACGTATTAATCATAATTATCTTAAGCCACTATTCCATAACTCCAATATCTGGATAATCTGTGGATCTGCATTTATGGAGTGATTGCTTCGTTGTTTAGTTTTGTTTACCATCATTTGATCCTGCTCTTGGCATAACTGGAAATTTTTTTTTTTTACTGATTTCAGGACATTGTGCATGAAAATTTGTAGAGGTTTTTGATGATATTGTCTTCCTCCAGAGCATATTTAACTTTCTTTTGTTAGGCAGTTAAATATAGGCAGACGCTGCTACTGTGGCTGCTAGGTCACTTCAGTCATGTGTGACTCTGTGACTCTATAGACTGTATTCTGCCAGGCTCCTCTTTCCATGGGATCCTCCAGGCAAGATGACCTTCCTAAAAACAGGTATTTAAGAGTGTTTCAGGCTGAATTTTATGCTTTGTGTAAGCTCGACTATTTATGTTTTCCTTCCTAGAATGTCTATGAAGAGTATTTCATAGAGTGTCTCAATTCCCCTCCTTGACAGGATCTCAATTCCATTTTTTTGTCCCCCCCCCACTGTAAGACTCCTGATATTACTTTTCAGCTTTTTTATCTAATAGCAGCTATTTTATATCAATACTTGTTTTCTTGGTCACTGACTTAGAGAATGCATAGTTCAGAAATCAGAAAATATCTTAAAATTATGAGTAGAATATCACATTTATTTTTTCTATGGTTTCTATTTCTCTGGGAACTTGATCCCTCTAGTCTGGATACCTTAGAAGTTTTGACTTATAGTTTTTGTCTCCCCAGTAGTGAGACTGAAGCATGCTCTGGACTGCTGCTCTCTGATCTGCTTCTATTACTTTTACTGAGAATTGGCAAATTCCCCCAAGGAGGGAAAAAAAAAAAAAACAAAACTGAGCTATATGTAGAGCTCACATCAATGCTGCTTTCTTCTAATTGGGGATTGGGTCTCTAAAATCCTCATTGTCTTGGCTACGTCTGATGTTTTCAAGTAGCTAATTTTTTTGGTATTTTGTCCATTTTTTTTTATTTAAATGAGTTTTGTCAATGGCCTAGTACCAGAAAAGTTAGAAAATACTCAAGGCTCTGCTCCTAGCTCAACAATTCTTATTAAGGGGCCAAGATTTGTCTCCATAATGGCTAGGCAGATCTTTTTTTTTTTTTTTTTGAAGGTTTTTTGAACAAGTAGATTCAATTCCCAATGACCTAGGATTCTTAGAAACCATTATTGATAAACCTTGCTGTCATATGTACTGAAAGGTAACATTTGGTGAATCAGATGTGAGACAATTTGGAGGTATTTTCTTAAAGTTTTGTATGTTCCTCTGTTACCACTGTTTATCATGAGGATAATTCAAGATACTCAAACTCACTACTAAATGATTTATTGGCATATAACCTTCCAGTTTGCCTCTTACAACCGTGAAGACTAGAATGACTCACATTAGTTTTGATTTGGAAAGCACCACTCACCTCACAAATTTCTGACTTATCATATACTGACAACTGAAAATACAAAATTTAATGATAAAAGGAGAGCCCTAAAACTGTATCAGATGACTATAGAGCCCCAGGATAAACAAAGCATTCAGTTTGGATCACCACAGGTTTAACTTTTTATTATCTCTTCCTTTCTTGAGATATATAGCCCTACTGTATGCTGACCTAATTCACTACAGGGATTTCTATGTTCCGGTTTCCTCTTGAACAGGAACAATATCTTTTCATCTATTGTTAAGCTATTGCTTCTTATTCCTTCCCCAATCTTTTGGACACATCCATGCAAGATGACCAGCAATCTTCTGGCACAGCGATTACTGCAAACCAAATGTCACAGTCTAGCCACCTTTTTGCTTGGTTCCCTCTTGAGATTAATCAAGACACAAAATGGATCTTATCCCATGTCAGCAATTTATTTGCATCTAGATTATTTGGTCTAGAACCTTCTGAATATTTGGTCTAGAACATTCTGAGTATTTGCCACTGTTGCCCTAGTACATCTTACCTGTCTTCATTTAAACATTTTGAAAAATTCTCCTCAAAGCTATTATCAGCCCAAAGGAGCTAATTTATTAAGTAAATTTATTTTTCTCTCCATTTCCCCCCAAACTAACTTTCACAGATTCCCTTCCAACCTCCTCATTTCTCCAACTGTAGTTGTTCTTCAACTTTACTTACCCAGGTGACTGATGGCTTCCTTGTCCCAAGGCCAGGTGGCAGCACCTGCAAGATCTTCTCGTACTGAGTTGCCAAAGTAGACATTGAGGAAGTGGGTGCTGTTGAGCTGCAGTGCCTCCTTCAGCTCCTTCACACTCATGTACGCCCTGGGGAGCACAGAAGAGAGGAAATGTCACACCAAAGGATCAGTACATAGAAAGGAACAGAGCCAGATCTAATAAGACTCTGGCTTCCCAACCATCATTGCCTTTTAGAGGAGAAGAGTAAAAAGAGGCTGAGACCAGGTATCATGGTGCTCTCAAAAAAGACACTAATACTCATTTAGAATATTTATTCCAAGATAAATAATATCCTACCTTTTTTTGCACCATAATATTTATATGAATACTCAGTATTTGACATCATACTCAGTTCCCCACTTAATGCCTAGATTATTTCTTCAAGATAAACCCAATGATACTCTTAATTCTATGCCCTGAGAATTACTCTCCAGTCCATGGTGAATGAGGCCTTCCAGTTCTCAATCTCTGGTTCTATCACACTGCACGATCATTACTATAGAAGACTGATTAAATCTCTATTTCAGCATATGCTTGCTTTTGGCATTTTTTAAAAAGGTAAATAGTAACCAGGAAACACAAAGTTAAAGAGGAAAAAGATATGAGTTATAGGAATGAAAGGATAACATAAAGCTACTGCATAAAATATTAGTTATATATATATATATATATATTTTCTCTTTCTAGTATCTTAATCCATAAACTCTCTAACCCTACTCTGACTACTTTATACTCACTGAGTATCTCTACTGGTGGCCTTCAAAGCACTAGGTAATATTATGTTTGTGCTTCTTTGCAGACTTAAAGGTCTATTAAACACACATGCCCCGTGGCCCATAAAAAAAAGGGGGAAACAAGCATTCGATCTCTTTTAAAGCTCATATATAGTCAAAGACCTTCGTTTTCCTGACATGAGTGAAACTTAAAACTTCACCGTGAGCAAACAGAGCCTCATCATTCTCAATGGAGAGCTATTTTAAGAAAGAACA
This sequence comes from Bubalus kerabau, assembly GCF_029407905.1. Classification (NCBI taxonomy): domain Eukaryota; kingdom Metazoa; phylum Chordata; class Mammalia; order Artiodactyla; family Bovidae; genus Bubalus; species Bubalus kerabau. The sequence goes on along the minus strand of NC_073628.1, from coordinate 112,717,432 downwards.
ACTAAACCAAAACTGAGTCGCCCCTTGGATTCACTGGAAATGCTGCTCCAAAAATAGCAATGATCCTATCACAGCTTCAACTATGCAGACAGCTCTCTCAACATAGTTGAAAATATCCTTTACAGATTGATGCTTTATGCTTACTACTCTGGTAGACAAGCTGCAGACACTGAAATCACTCAACCCCGAAGCTCATGTGAGAACAGCATGACCCTCTTCTCTTGCTTGCTTTGCTTCCCAACTACACTGTTGATGCCATCTATTTAATCCACATGTAAGATATATTGGCAAGGAGTATCCAAGAAATAGAGCTCCCAAAGAAGACTGTATTTGTGTTCTTTGGCACAGAACCAAAAAGAGGAATAAAGAAGCACAAAAAGACTTTGCTTTAAAACCAAAAGTGCTTGGGAGAAAGGGGGTTTTAAAATATCCTTTCTTATTGACTTATAATATCTTGGAAAAATAGTTCTCCTCTCCCAAGAAACCATCCAGATTCCATGAAGTGATGTCAGATGTGATCAGAGGGATATTCCTTCTTCTGCTTTCCTGGAGACTCAGTGGTTTTTGAACTGTCGCCTGGTTTTCCACAGACATTAGTCACATTCCCTTTCCCTTTCTCCTTTATTAAAAACAATTACAATTTCCTGCATTGACAAATCGATGGTTTGGAGCTATGATGACACAAGTAACTCTTCAACATGGAGATGTTCTAATCGATCAGATGAAAGAAGAGGCAGGGTGGATAGGAGGAAAGAGAGAAGAAAGAAAGGAAAAAAGAAATGATTAGAAAAGAAAGAAGAGAGACCAGTGACTGAGCCTTCACAGAAGCAGGGTACCAAGGAAGAAAAACTGCACCCTCTGTTCCTTTTCGGAGAGCCCACTAAAATTAGGAATTGGGAACTTGACAGTTTTCTTTCTTTTCTCCTCCCTTACTTTCCCCAAGTCCCCCTGTTCCTGGCATGGTTTACTTGGGCTACCTGTGTGTTCCTGGCTTCCCTGTCTGCCACTTACCAACTTTGGCCACCATCCTTCTGTTCTCCCTCAACCCAGCAGTTCCAATAATTTCCTTTGAGCCGTTCTCCAAGAGGCCTCCTCCTCCACCACCAACTCATCAGTTGGGTCTACTCATTTCCCTTTCCTTCCTTGCCCATCCCTCTCCCAGCCATAAATTACTCTTCCAGATGAGAGTGTTTATGTAATTCTGGTGGCAAACTGGATGCAGTCGCTCTAACTCCTGCACTTCAAAAAGGCATAGGTAGAAGTCGGCAAGTATAAGGGAAAAATACATTTTTAAAAGCTAGAGACAGTAGGAAACGGTCATTAATGAAAACTATAGAGGAGAGTCTTATTTTGTTGGAGACAAACATTTTTGTCCAGATTTTTCCCTAAACCAAAAAAGGGTAAAAGTGTAGCTATCCAAAGGGTGCTCACTTTGCACGTAGACTGCCTCACCTATTATAATCCATGTATGCCATTTCAGTATTTAATCTGAGCTAATAACATAAATGTCTTAGTTTGTCCACTAATGTGACCAGAGCCTGGCTCAGACCTACAGTGAAGAGAATGGACATTATTCAAAAATTCAAACTATAACATCTTGCTTCAGAAATAAGTTATTAAGAGATATACTTGTCATCCAAAATATCTTAATATTCAAAGAAGAAATGACATACATAAGTGTCATAAAATGCATAGGATCATGAACTGACCAGGACCAATATACATAAATGTCATAAAAAGCATAGGTTCATGAACTGACTAGAACTATGTATTACAAGAGAGATGTGTTCAGCCACTCAGTCGTGTTTGACTCTTTGCTACCCCATGGATTATAGCCAACCAGGCTCCTGTGTCCATGGGATTTCCCAGGCAAGAATACTGGAGTGGGTTGCCATTTCCTCCTCCAGGGGATCTTCCTAGCCCAGGAATTGACCCTGCATCTCTTGCATCTCCTGCATTGGCAGGCAGATTCTTTACCACCATGCCACCTAGGGCCCTGAAAAGAGAGACGAGCTGTATTAATCTACTTAATTTCTGCCAAGATCTCCCTTTACTCATCTTCTCCACACCCTAGATGGAAATACTCACCATGAACTTCTCTCTGAGGGCTCAGACAGAGCAAAGTGAAGTTTCACCTTGATCTTCATAAACACTGTCTCAAAATCAAGCTTTCCTTGAGGCAGACATAGCAAGTTGTTCTGCCATAGCTTAAGTCTATTATTTCTGGTATGCCTTCAGGAAGAATACACACTTGTTTCACTATTTTATCACTGTCACCTACTGATTTGAGATTAACCATTGTCCAGTGTCCAGCCTACCACATTCCTTTGTTGGGCTCCACAACTGCTGACCCCTAGCCACACTCTTGGAGAAGGCAATGGCACCCCACTCCAGTACTCTTGCCTGGAAAATCCCATGGATGGAGGAGCCTGGAAGGCTGCAGTCCATGGGGTCGCTGAGAGTCAGACACAACTGAGCATCTTCACTTTCACTTTTCATTTTCATGCATTGGAGAAGGAAATGGCAATCCACTCCAGTGTTCTTGCCTGGAGAATCCCAGGGATGGGAGAGCCTGGTGGGCTGCCGTCTATGCGGTCGCACAGAGTTGAACACGACTGAAGCGACTTAGCAGCAGTAGCAGCAGCAGCCACACTCTAATATCTAACTTTCCATGAAAGTCCCAACTCTTGCTTAGTTTCTGACTAGGTAAAAGTAAAAGAATATAACAATAATGCCTCTCGTGTTGTAGTTTAATAGTCAGTCAAACAGCTCCCTTATAAACCGAGAGAAGTAATTCAGGCCAGAAAGAAGAAAAAGATCCTGAGCTGTCTGAAGGAAGTTGAATGAGCATCAAAAATTCTCATGTTAAAAAATGAGACATAAAAAGATGCATACATGTGTGCCCTAAGACTGGGACCCAGGGCACTGTTCCCCACAGGCAGAGCAAGCCCCCTCCAGAGGAAGATGCTGCCTGCATGCCACAGGTGGTCAGACAGCCTCCAGGAGAGCAAAATCAGATGCCTCCAAGGACCCTCAGCCAATTCCCCTCACAGAAACAACCTGGGCCAAGTCTTGGATAGCTGGGTTTGGTTAAATCTAAATCTTTCTGTCACTGTTGTCCATTGGTTGGTTCTCAAAACAAAATACGCAGAATGATTTCCCTCTGCCACCTGCATCTGCTAACCACTTTGCCAGTTCTGCTTCTTCCTCTGGGCAACTATCCCCTTTGACCTGTTCCCCCAATCCTTGGGCTGTTCTCACACCATAAGGCTTACAGGTCCCCAGAGTACTAACTATTATTCTCCTAGATGCTTAGGGCAACTTCAAAAACTTAGCGTTTTCTACCTCTGTCAAAGTGCTCCTGCTACTGTGCACGTGGCACTCTAATATGTCACTGTATCTTTCTATTTTCTTTCATTTTCCCATCCCCCGCTGTCCCATACACATCAAGGGCTTCACAGTCTGACTCACAGTCTTTCCCTTTGCCCAGCTCCTAGAGTCACTTGAAGAAATGTCAACACACTCCCTTACTTCCAATGACCTTTGCACACCATTCTCAATGTCACCCTTACTCAGATTGATTTTTTATTACTGATCTAATGTGGATCTTTAGTGGCACTTGTCTAAATTGTTTATGGTCATCTCTTCTTCAGGAATTATTCAAAATCTTCACCATTTTTCTTGCCCCTTCTCCCTCACCAACCTCAATCTCCTCTGACTCTTAGACAAGTATGTCTCTTTCTTTGATGATAAAATGGAGGCCACTTATCATGAGCTCTATCACTCCCTTGAACAAAGCTAGTGGAGGTGATGGAATTCCAGCTGCGTTATTTCAATTCCTAAAAGATGATGCTGTTAAAGTGCTGCACTCAATATGCCAGCAAATTTGGAAAACTCAGCAGTGGCCACAGGACTGGAAAAGGTCAGTTTTCATTCCAATCCCAAAGAAGGCATTGCCAAAGAATGTTCAAACTACCATACAACTGTATTCATTTCACACACTATCAAAGTAATGTTCAAAATTCTCCAAGCCGGGCTTCAACAGTACATGAACTGTGAACTTCCAGATGTTCAAGCTGGATTTATGAAAGGCAGAGGAACCAGAGATCAAATTGCCAACATACATTGGATCATCAAAAAAGCAAGAGAGTTCCAGACAAACATCTACTTTTGCTTTATTGACTATGCCAAAGCCTTTGACTGTGTGGATCACAACAAACTGGAAAATTCTGGAAGAGATGGGAATACCAGACCACCTTACCTGCCTCCTGAGAAATCTATATGCAGGTCAAGAAGCAACAGTTAGAACTGGACATGGAACAACAGACTGGTTCCAAATAGGAAAAGGAGTATGCCAAGGCTGTGTATTGTCACCCTGCTTATTTAATTTATATGCAGAGTACATCATGTGAAATGTCAGGCTGGAGGAAGCACAAGCCGAAATCAAGATTTCGGGTAGAAATATCAATAACCTTAGATCTGCATATGACACCATCCTTATGGCAGCAAAGAACTAAGAGCCTCTTGATGAAAGTGAAAGAGGAGAGTGAAAAAGTTGGCTTGAAGCTCAACATTCAGAAAACTAAGATCATGGCATCCAGTCCCATCACTTCATGGCAAATAGATGGAGAAACAATGGAAACAATGAGAGACTTTATTTTGGGGGGCTCCAAAATCACTGCAGATGGTGACTGCAGCCACACAATTAAAACACACTTGCTCCTTGGAAGAAAAGCTATGACCAACCTAGACAGCATATTAAAAAGCAGAGACATCACTTTGCCCTCAAAGATCAATCTAGTCAAAGCTATTATTTTTCCACTAGTCATGTATGGATGTGAGAGTTGGACTATAAAGAAAGCTTAGCACCAAACAATTTATGCTTTTGAACTGTGATGTTGGAGAAGACTCCTGAGAGTCCCTTAGACTTCAAGAAGATCAAATCAGTCAATCCTAAAGGAACTCAGTCCTGAATAGTCATTGGAAGGACTGATGCTGAAGCTGAAGCTCCAATACTTTGGCCACCTGATGTATAGAATAGACTCTTAGAAAAAGATCCTGATGCTGGGAAAGATTGAAGGCAGGAGGAGAAGGGGATGACAGAGGATGAGATGGGTGGATGGCATCACCGACTCAATGAACATGAGTTTGAGCAAGCTCCAGGGGTTGGTGAAGAACAGGGAAGCCTGGCTTGCTGCAGTGCATGGGGTTGCAAAGAGTCAGACACGACTGAGTGACTGGACTGAACTGATCACTCCCTCACACACAAACACACTCCAACATTTATTTCTTTACTTATTTTTATTACCTTTCTTCTTGTCCTACAGGATGAGGCTTCTGAGAAAATCATAGCTAGGAAGAAAAAAGGGTTCTTCCTTTCTAATTGAAATCTCTTGAAAGGATAATTTCTTCATCTCCCATTTGTTTCTGTTTTCATCACATACCCCCAATCCCACTGTAACCTGGTTTTCATGAGAACCAGTTTCATGTTTATATTGCTAGTTGCTTCCTGATTCCTGAAGTTCTCTGCTTTTATTGCAGTGTTCTTTCCCAATTCTGTCCTTGCTTTTGTGATCACAGATTCTCAGTCTCCATTGTGGGTTTCTCTTTCCCTTTCTGATTCTTATAAGTTATTCTCCTGGGTCATGATTGCAATCCACTCTTTTGTCATTCACCTTGTTCACCACTGGGAAATTTTCTATTCTTGAACTATGAAGTGCTTGTGTGTGTGTGTGTGTATCTGGATCCCCCCCAGACATCTTGAAGTCAACATGTCAATGTTATGGGTGTTCTACCTGAGCAGAAACAAATTTCAGACACTGAATTTTAATTCCCATCTGAAATAGTAGTCTAATTGATGAATCTGTGGATATTTTTCCATGGATATATTTGCAAGAAGGGTTTGAATTTTGGCCAAAGGCAGAAGCAGTATGTGACGGTGTCCACAGAAAAACAAAAAGGCAAGAACAAGGGAAGAACCACAATGACATTCTGTCCATTACTTGATTTTAGAGACTGGATTTCCAGTTCTTTAGTAAGAAACTAAAAGAACTCTTTTCATAGGAAAACTGGTACAACCCAGGATACATAAGCAATACTTTAAGGTCTAATAACAAAATGAAGCACCAATTGAGGATAAGGGATACTCTCTCCATTTCTGGAAAGAATTAAGGGCTGTCAGCACCATTCTAACACTTGAGAGTTTTACAGCCTTGGGTTGCATTAGAAGCCAGCTCACTAATAAGGCCAGCTTTTCCCTAGAGAAACAGTGAGGGCAGAGCATCAGCTGGAAATGTTGAGTGTCAGCAGACAAGGTAAATACCATTGCCAGCATGCAACAGCAAACAGCAACAGAACCATAGATGCCAGTGGGCATGGATTTTTATGGCACACCAGTCTGAAGACTCCCAGAAATACTAAAGAAAGGGGCAATGTATGAAGATAAGATTTTATAGTTATACATTCTACTCGTGTAATTTGATTGTTAATAGCAGTGTGACATCATTCGTTCTCAGGGGGCATGTGGACTGGAGGATATTTAGTTTGTCTCTAACACTGAACTCATAGTCTTCTTCCCCACACTATCTTCTCCTCCAGTGCCTCTCTCTGAATTGCTGCCACCTCTATTACCCTCTCTATGACACAAGAAGAAAAGCCAGGATTCCTCCTCAATACTTCCTTCCCTCACCCTTGACTTCAGTTCTCTCAATGCTGCTGCTGCTGCTGCTAAGTCGCTTCAATCATGTCCGACTCTGTGCGACCCCATAGACGGCAGCTTACCAGGCTCCCCTGTCCCTGGGATTCTCCAGGCAAGAACACTGGAGTGGGTTGCCATTTCCTTCTCCAATGCATGAAAATGAAAAGTGAAAGTGAAGTCACTCAGTTGTGTCCGACCCTCAGCGACCCCATGGACTGCAGCCTTCCAGGCTCCTCCATCCATGGGATTTTCCAGGCAAGAGTACTAGAGTGGGGTGCCATTGCCTTCTCTGAGTTCTCTCAATAACCACCTACTAATGACCCCAGGAAGAAAAGATCTCAAAATGATGATTGTTTCTCTTCTGAATGCCACAAAAGAGCCAAGATATCATCACCTCTCAGACATAATCAACTGGGACCAACATTTTTTTTTTTTCTTTAAATTCAAATGTGGAGAACTTGACAAAACTTTTTACACCCAAAATACTAACTCACTTCTGCTAATGCATATGGGAGTGAGTAGTACTACTGGAAATAAGATGGAATTATTCTCCTGAAATGTTTATGTATTATAAGAACTTGAGGTTGAAATATAAGAGTTAACTGGAAATTTAAAGGATTTGAAGTCTAATGTCTTCTGTGCTAGGCAGAATAATGCTCCCAAAGTTGTCCATGTTCTAATCCCTGCAATCTGGCACTATGTTACTTTACATGGAAAAGGGGATTTTGCAGTGATGCTTAGGAGTGCACTTTGAGATGGGGAGACTATTCAGGATTTTCTAAGTGGGTCCGATCCAATTAGATGAGAACATTTCTCATCTGTGATCACAGAAAGAGGTGGCCATGGAAGCAGAGTCAGAGAAATATTACATTGCTGGCTTTGAAGCTGAAGGGAAGGGGATTGCAAGCCAAAGAATGTGGGCAGCCTTTAGAAGCTGGAAAAGGCAAAGAAGTGGTTTCTCCTGCAGATCCTCCAGAAAGATACACAGCCCTAACACCTTGATATTAGCTTGGTGAGACCCATGTCAAACTTCTGACCTACAGGGTTGTAAGGTGATCAATATGTGTCATTTTCAGCCATTAAGCTTGTGATCACTTGTTGCAGCAGGAATAGAAAATGAATATATCTTCTTTCACTTAAATACAATATCTTTGGAAAATAAAAGAGCATACAGAGAATGAACCTCTGGCTTCAAAAGAGGGTTTCAAAGCAAAGAACCTGTTTTAAAAGAAGGTGTGATTGCCTAGGTAACTGGCTCAAAAGGCAGAAGAGAGTAAATTCCACCTTTCCAGTTCTTGGCAGTAGTTTATTTATCTGACCAAGGGAAGTCACACCCTGAAATTTATTTGGAAGGGTAGCATAAAAATACCCATATAGCTTATTGGATCAGGATAATAAAAAAGAAAAGCATGAGGGAAGAAGTACCCAGTAGAACTTAAGAGAAAATGGTTGAACCAAAAGTCAGAGGTAGCATGTCAGCACCCCGAGAACAAGTGCTTAAGCCAGAATGACTTGGTCTCATGTCCCACCTCTACCACTCACTGGCCATGTGGCACTGACAAGCTGCCTGTCATCATTCCTTCTGAGTTTCTTTATCTGTAAAATGAGAATAATGAAAGTATAATCTGTGTATACTTATTAGAAATAAAAATCAGGTAACATATAAAAATCACACATAAGACATCATCAATAAACATTATATTATTAATAACAATATCTAAGGTCTCAAATGTCTACATAGTCAGCAACAAAGTTCAAAAATCATAATACAGGAAAGCAAGTATCAGCTTAAAGACTCTGGGTAGCTAGTCACTTGTTGAAGACAACTATGTCTGAGGACAGGCATACCTGGTGTGACAGAAATGAAGTTAAGTGAAATAGAAGTAATACCACAGTGCAAAAAGGAAGGAAATGCAACTGAAATAAGACACCTGAAGTAAATCCACAATGGAAAGCATTTAGTGAAAATAAAATAGCAATGAAAATTTTCTAGGCATAAACTACTGCTGGGCATAGTCAGGCAAAGGATAGTTTTGATACATCCCAAAGGCCATTTCTAAAACTGACACAGAATAAAAATACAGTGATGATCCAGAACTTCAGGTGAGAAAGTTTCTGCCCGAAGACGGGCGCTGCTAATAGCAATGGCAGAATTTCTGATAAATACTTTTTATGACTTGCTAGTAATATCTCTCAAAAACGTTCAAGAAAAAAGCAGAGTTATGATAATTTATTTTAATTTATATTAATAAGAAAGAACTAGATGGTGACATGGAACGGGAGAGTTCTTTTAATGAAAGAAATTCTATTTTAGTTCTTGCAATGGCCAGGACTGGTAACATCAGGGATTAGAGTTCAAGAAAACAGATTTCTAAAAGGGAATATGGTATAGTCTCAAGGGGAAAATGGCCCTTTGTAGGTGAAAGGGTATAAACCTTGAAAATCAGCATAATTCTAGGTTATCCCAATAAGGCAGAAAGGAGACAGAAAGTAATAGGAAGAACCAGGTTCTGTAAAAGAACTCCTCGCTGAGCTAAAATTTTAACAAAGCATATGTAGATTTTGGAAAGAGGAACAGCACAAACTATTAAAAAAAATAAGGTCAAAAAGAAATATAAAGCCAGCATAAACATAAAAACGCAAAGAATGATAAATTTTAAAATTTACAAAATCTACATTCAGAATAGTAAGCAAGATAGAGTATAATAATACAGAAGGGAAAAAACTGAACTCTTCAAAGTCTGCTTTGCTGCCAAGACAAATAATCATGAAGAAATGCACTTAATAAGTCATTAACTTGGCAATAGTTTATGTATCCCTAATAATAATAGTGATCACAAGGAACTGAATCCCAAATACATGCCAGATGCTTCATATATATTTTCTCATGTAAGCTCTCAAATCTATGAAGTCAGTATTATTTCATTTTACAGATTAGAAACTAAAACTTACAGAGATAAAGTCACTCGCCCCAAACCACACCGCTTGTAAGTTTTGGAGGCAAATTTTAAACTTGAGTTCCTTTAACTCCAAAGCCCACATTCTTTCCCCTGTTCTTCAGTTGGTCTCCCTAGGATCTGTGAGTCACTGTGTTGGGCCTTGGCAATGAAAAGATGCATAAGGCATGACTCTCATTTTCAAGAAGTTCAGTCTAGTGAAGAAAACAACCATGGAAACAAATGATTATAATGCAAGGTGCAAGGCATTATAACAGCAGGGTGCCCAGAACTGTATGCAAGAATGGGAGACAGAGGGAAAACCAGCTCAGAGAAGCAGACATGAGTAAGGTTTTTTGAAGTTTCTGGTGGATACTGTCAGCTGGTTTGTGCACATCAATTCTTTCCTCCTTCTAGGTATCTTCCTGTTCTGGAAACAGGAAAGTTGAACTCTACATTGGTTCAGCTCCCTTGCACCTAGGGATCTGGATGTCATTTAGAGTCTACCAATCAGCTGGGCTCTAGCTGGCAGGTGATGTCAACATGAAGACCTCACTTCTGACTGCTGCTTCTCTCTTTGCCTCCAAGCAGGGCTGGACCATTCTGTTACAGTGCCCAGCCCAGCCACTGGCAGTGAGGGCATGGAGAAACAGGCTGTGAGGCAAACCCTCGTTGTTGGTGTTGGTCTAGCAGACTTGGCATGACTCGGTGATGGCAGCTGGGGTTTAGAGACTTTGTCAAAGAAGATTCTATAGAAGTTGGTGATTAATGGGATGTTTAGTCCCAGCTTCTATAGACTCTTCTTTCACAAAGTCTCTAGAATACATTCCTATATTCCCTTTCCCACTGTCACTATCTGGAATAGAGCATTTTTACTTTGTCTGTCATGTGCTAAGATGTCTTCTTATTTTTCTCTCTCTAATGATATATGTACTCCAGCCCATGCCATATGATATTCGAATTGGTGTTCTGTTCCTCTTGGTTCCCTCAGCCCTACATGATAGCCCTGCCGATACCCTATAAGTTGCCACTCAAAGTTGCCCTTCATCTGATACTCAGCCTACCGTCCAGGATCGCCCCAACTCCACTATGCCATCAATTGAGCAAAACTGATTTACTCACTGATGTCAAACATGCTCCTGAGTTTTTTGTTTTGAGTCATTTTTATTCGTTTGGTTTTTTAATTAATTAATTTATTTTTTGCCTCTCTGCTTTGTTTAAGGTGTACTTTCCTTACATATATAATTATCAAAAATGTATCTGATATTCAAGGCCCATTTTCTATCTTAACTTTCCCATGAATCCCACAATGATCATCCCAGACTGAAAGGAGCCCCTAAATCTGAATTTCTAAGTCATTTAGTCTAGTCTATAATAGATAGATTAGAATAGGTAATTACCATATGTAAGCCTGCTTTGGTAATATTTGCCAACAGTAGAAATCTTACCTCTAGTATATTTAACTTAAGAAGATATTTGTATGAGTTTCATATATGCACCAAAAATAATGGAACAATGGCAAAATATATAGTGCAATAACACAGAATAGTATAACAGGAAGCACAAGTATAATCGCAAAAAAATGTAGTGCAAACTTCCATTAGCACGGATCTGGCAAGATAAATTAAGAATATATAACATTCACATGAAATCATTAACAATAATTTAGATTTTTTTATTAAAATGGAAAAATGTCCCCAACATATTATTGAGTAAAAAGTCTGGCTGTACAACAGTAAGTATAATTCTATTTATTTTAAACCATATCAAATGTCAATCTAGATATTTAGAAGGGGATGAAACAGGTCATGGGATTTGAAGTAATTCTCTTTTCTTATTTGTATTCTTCTGTATTGGTCTTTACATATATATATATTATATATATTATATAATATATATATACACACATATACACACACACACATTTATTTATATGTATGCATATGTGTCAGAGAAGGCAATGGCACCCTACTCCAGTACTCTTGCCTGGAAAATCCCATGGACGGAGGAGCCTGGAAGGCTGCGGTCCATGAGGTCGCTGACGGTCAGAACGACTGAGCAACTTCACTTTCGCTTTTCACTTTCATGCATTGGAGAAGGAAATGGCAACCCACTCCAGTGTTCTTGCCTGGAGAATCCCAGGGATGACGGAGCCTGGTGGGCTGCCATCTATGGGATCACACAGAGTTGGACACGACTGAAGTGACTTAGCAGCAGCAGCATGCATATGTGTAACCTACACATATAGGTATGCATAGGTCTTTACATACAGATACATATACATGTGTGCATATATTTATGTATATATAATACCAAGCATTCTTTATTTTAATATTATAGAGCATTCCTAATCTCATTAGCTGGACAAAGTTCCCAGAAGTCAAGCACCACATCATTGTGAGAACAACTTAGCACATCATCTTGCATATTATTAAGTGCTCATTTAATACTAGCTGAATATATGAATGGTGCAGATGGGCTGTAACTTGAAGATGAGGCAGAGAACACCCCACTCTTCCCACCTCCCAAGTTTGCCGATACTCCCCAGCTGCAGAACCATCCTAAACCACAGGGCCTGTTTACATCTAAAAGAACTAGACTTCAAAGGGTAGCACACAGGATCTGCTCCTCTGGTAGAGAACAAGAGACAAAAATACACCCAAAGCCCCAAGTGTATGCCCTTTGACATCTCTTTGTTGATAACTAGAGACAGAACAGGTTCTTGGCAAAAACAGTGTGTAATGATAAACTCTGGGGGCCTGGGTGGGAATAGGCAATGTAATTCCACAGGCATTACACTAAGTTTAAAAATAGGAAGCTTTTCCCTAGAGAAGTGGTCCTTGTGGGTGACTGGAGCAGACACGATGTGTTTCAACTTCACGGGTAAAGACCCATGAAGTCATCCCATATTTTAGTCTTTTTTGTGTGTGTTTCTCTTCTTTTCTCTTTTAGTTCTCTCTTTCACTGCTTTAGACTATTTTAAAAGGTTTATTTCAAACCCTGTTTTCAAACAAAACATTCTTTGCATATTATGTCATACACGTGCACATACACACATACATACGCCACAGAAGTCAGCTCTTTTTGATGATTCAAACTGAACTGACAGTTCAGTCAGTTCACCAAACGGAACACAACTTTCTTTTTTGTTGTTGTTGATCATTGACTTAGAATATTATATTAGTTTCAGGTGTACAACACAGTGATTCAATATTTTTATAGATTATATTCCATTTACAGTTATTGCAAAATAATGGCAATATTCCCCTGACAGTTTCTATTCTATTGACATGAGGCAGGTGAATGAATTCTATAAGAACGCTGATGATTGAAAATCCTTTATACTTGGACTTTGTAAGGTGGAATAACACACACCTCAATTCAGAAAGTATCTATGAATTTGAGGAGCACAAAACTGGAGGCAGAGAAACCTATTCGGAGGCTGTGGATATATATGAGAGATATTTAGGGAAAGGACCAATAGCAATTGGTGGTGTACTGGATGAGGTTAGGGTGAGCAAGAGGAAGAGTCCAAAATGACCCCTGGGGTTTTAAATTAAGTAACTGCCTAACACAATTCACTGAAGTGGGAAATAGAAGGAGGAACAGATCTCGGTGACAGTTTGAAGTCATTGTGATAATCAAATTATAGATGCTTATTAGATGCTTGTATATATGGTTCTTTAGATCTGAGCAGTATATAAATTCAGAAATTGGTAATAATAAAAACTGTAGAATGAATGAGATAATGCATTCCTGGCCTCCTAATAGGTTTACTCAACATAATACATGCTTAGGGATCCAGCAGAGGGAGAGAGAGAAAGAAAGCATGTGTGCTAGGTAGTTCATTTTCAAAAATTTATCCAGAGCTGTACGATTTAAAAGACTAGAGAGACCATATTGTTTCTCCTTTGTTTAAAAATATGTGTTTACTTTTGAATTACATATCATAGAACAGCAGAGGGTGATCTTTTCTGATGGTCTCAGAAGCTCAGACTGGTCCAGGAAAAGGTATACAGAGTGAGAAGAGAAGGTACCAAATCAAACACTGAGGAATAGTAACTTTAAGGAATAGGCAGAAGAAAGGAAATTGGCAAAGACATCTGAGAAGCAGTGATGAAGAGGTAGGAAGAAATCCAGGCGAGTTGGCATCTCCAAAGCCCAGGGTGAAGATCAATCCAAATGTTCCTGGCAATTGAAATAGCTGAAGAACAGAAAAGTCTCCACCAGAACTAGAAACAAGAAGGTCAGTAACGTTGACAAAAGCAATTTCAGAAAAACAGTAGAGGCAGAAACCAGACTGCAGTGGGTTGGAGAATGAGTGGCTCTTAAGGAAGAGAAGATAATGGGCAAAGACAAGGATCTTGGCAGTGAAGGAAAAAATGTGAGGATGTAGAGGAGGATGGAAAATGTTTATGGTAGGAGACTTAAGCATCACTAAAATAGTCCACTCCAGTACTCTTGCCTGGAAAATCCCATGGGCGGAGGAGCCTGATGGGCTGCAGTCCATGGGTCGCTGAGAGTCAGACATGACTGATCGACTTCACTTTCACTTTTCACTTTCATGAACTGGAGAAGGAAATGGCAGCCCACTCCAGTGTTCTTGCCTGGAGAATCCCAGGGACTGGGGAGCCTGGTGGGCTTCTGTCTATGGGGTCGCACAGAGTTGGACACAACTGAAGCCACTTAGCAGCAGCAGCAGCAGCAAAATAGTTTAATAGGAAAACAGCAGTAAGGGGAGATAATATAAAAGGGAAAGAAAGATTCAATTAGTGTAATTAAATGCAGAACCCATCAGAAAAGATACATCATGCACAAAAGTGGTAGATATTGTTGGTGCTCCATCCAAGCAGGTACCACCAACCCCTAGCTACTGTGAGTACTGGCTAACAGCTTACTGCTGGTGCTTTTCTTTGGAAAAATCTCTTTTCTCCAAATAGGAGCTGCCTCAAAGCATGGTATGTCTGCCTCTTCCCAGGGTGGCTGGCAGACAACGACCAATTGACAGAAAGTTACAAAAAGCCAGCCTTTGCCCCAAGATAGGACCAAATCCATGATGCAATTTATGCTCCAGAGCTCCCTATGGGATTGGACTGTGAGACCACATGCTTGCTTAGCCCCTCATTCTGCTTGTTTTTCTGTTTTCCTCATCCCTTTCTGCTAAAAGAAACCCTCAGTAAATTACAAAAATTCCTGTCTCCGGCATCACTTCCTGGGAATCTCCTTGAATATCAAGAGAAAATTGCTCACGAATTAGAAAGGGAGGAGGGAAGGGAGGAAAGAATGCACAAGGTTTCTAGGGTTGATGGCAGGCATTACATTGAGGAATGCTTCTCTAATTAATGCTGCTCTAGAAATAAAGGAGAAGGTGGGGCTATCTCCTATGACATGGCATGAGGTAATGGGGATAGGAACTTGAGAAGACTTAGAAGGTGTGAGATACTAATTGTGGGAGGAGACAGAAAAGGACACCAGCCACTTACTAGAGAGATGTAGGGGGGTTAATTAGATGAGGTTCAGTAACAAATACTTTGATGCCACCTTCTCCCAAATCTAGTTAAACACCTATTTTGAAAAATCTAAAGAGCAGGACAAAGAAGAAATTCTGCTGTTATTAATGATTTCACAGTATATGATCGTTCTTAGATTTTGAGCTTCCCTGGTAGCTCAGATGATCTGTCTTCAATGCAGGAGACCCAGGTTCAATCCATATCAGGAAGATCCCCTAAAAAAGGAAATGGCAACCCACTCCAGTATTCTTGCCTGGAGGATTCCATGGACAGAGGAGACTGGAGGGCTACAGTCCATGGGGTCGCAAAAGGGTCGGGCATGGCTGAGCAATTAACACTTTCAGATTTTGAATTTATAAAAACTATACAATGAAAAATTGTTAATTATAAATTGAATTCAAAATTTTCTACTTCAACATTCATAGTAAAATTTCCCTCTGCAGGTCATCAATAATGTCCTAGTTTTTCTATGAAGTGGACTCCTTCTGTCCTTACCTTCTTGATCTTTCTAGGGCATTGACATTGTTGATCATTTTCTTCTTGAAACTTCTTCTTCCCTTGGCTTCAGTGTGTCATCATATTCCTATTTTGCCTCCTATCTCTAAGGATATTCCTTCATATACACTCTCATGTATACACCTCTTTTTCTTTTTCTCCCCATCACTCCCCCAGGGCCCATCCTCCACTTTCTGACTTATCACTCTCTATACTCTCCTAGGGTGAAATCATTCACTTTGGCAGCATTTTTGCAATGATCACTCTAAAATGTATATCTCTAGCTTAGATTTGTCTCCTGAGCTCCAGATATATATATATATATATATATATATATATATATATATATAATGAATCATGCCTAAGCATCACGCCTAAACATGCCTTATGTGCATGCTCAGTCACTTTAGTCATGTCTGATTCTTTGCAACCCTGTTACCCACCAGGCTCCTCTGTTCATGGGATTCTCCAGGCAAGAATTCTGAAGTGGGTTGCCATTTCCTACTCCAGGGGATCTTCCTGACCCAGGGATCAAACCTGTGTCTCCTGCATTGCAGGCAAATTCTTTACCACTGAGTCACTGGGAAAGCCTTAGAGACTGCAAACTCAGCAAGTCTAAAACTCAACTCATCCTTCCATTTAATTTTCACTTTTTGAAGTTGGACTGTGAAGAAAGCTGAGCACTGAAGAATTGATGCTTTTGAACTGTGGTGTTGGAGAAGACTCTTGAGAGTCCCTTGGACTGCAAGGAGATCCAACCAGTCCATTCTAAAGAAAGTCAGTTCTGGGTGTTCTTTGGAAGGACTGATGCTAAAGCTGAAACTCCAATACTTTGGCCACCTCATGCGAAGAGTTGATTCATTGGTAAGGACTCTGATGTTGAGAGGGATTGGGGGCAGGAGGAGAAGGGGACGACAGAGGATGAGATAACTGGATGGCATCACCAACTCAATGGACATGAGTTTGGGTGAACTCCAGGAGTTGGTCATGGACAGGGAGGCCTGGCGTGCTGCAATTCATGGGGTCACAAAGAGTTGGACACAACTGAGCGACTGAACTGAACTAACTGAATCATGGAGACAGACCTCACCAGTACTTTGTATCTAAACCAGAACCCTATGGTGGTGGTGGTGGTTTAGTCTATAGTTACCCTAAATGCTTCTCTTTTTCTCACTTCCATATCCAATCATTTACCAGGTCCAATAAGTTATACATTCTGAATATTTCTAAAATCTCTCCCTTCCACTGTTTACTATTGCTTTACACTATCGTACTTTCTCATGTTTATGGAGCAAAATCTTTACTGCCTGGAATATCTCCCATCTTCCTCCATCGTCTTTCATCTCCCTTATGGAAATCTGAGCAAACTGTGTTCCTGTTTAAAACACATCAATGTTTTGATATTTGGCAAAACTAATACAGTTATGTAAAGTCTAAAAATAAAATAAAATTAAAAAAAAAACACATCAATGACACCATCATTAGTGTATTTGAGACAAAATCCAAATGCCTTAATACATCTTCAAACCTTTCATGATCTGGCCCTTGCTATGTAACTAACTTCATCTCTCACTGTTATTTCTCTTCTATTGTTTTTTCTGAATCCCCAAACTACTTACAGTTCTGTGCCTCTGTTAGGCTCTCCCTTGGTTCCATGAAAGTTCACATGTATTATTTAGCCTAGAATGCTCTTTTCCAGTGTACTTTTGCAATAACTACACATTGTCAAAATTGGTACAGATGTCACCTCTCCTAGGAAGATTTCCTGACATTTGTCCCAACAGCTGAACCCACCTTAGCTCAGTCTGTGTCCCTCCATCAAAGCATTGATTCCATTATGCTGCTGATGGGTGGAGGGATGAAACTGTAACTGAGATGTTTGTGATTCTACAACAATTTCTCTATGTCTGTCATGATAGATTAAATATTTCTCAATATTAAGAAATATTCCTAAAAAGAATTAAAACAAATCCCACTGTGGGACATACACATTGCAATGCAGAAAAGAGCCATTTCTGTATCCATATAACTCCTTTTGATGAAACAATGAAATACAAAGGATAACTAGATAATAAAACAGATGTTTAAAAAATATTCTGTCACTCATAGACTGCAGGACAAGTATTATTGGTTGTCTGGTCAAGGCTATGGTTTTTCCTGTGGTCATGCATGGATGTGAGAGTTGGACTGTGAAGAAGGCTGAGCGCTGAAGAATTGATGCTTTTGAACCGTGGTGTTGGACAAGACTCTTGAGAGTCCCTTGGACTGCAAGGAGATCTAACCAGTCCATCCTAAAGGAGTTCAGTCCTGGGTGTTCATTGGAGGGACTGGTGCTAAAGCTAAAACTCCAATACTTTGGCCACCTCATGCGAGGAGTTGACTCATTGGAAAAGACTCTGATGCTGGGAGGGATTGGGGACAGGAGGAGAAGGGGATGACAGAGGATGAGATGGCTGGATGGCATCACTGACTCGATGGACGTGAGTCTGAGTGAACTCCGGGAGCTGGTGATGGACAGGGAGGCCTGGGGTGCTGCAATTCATGGGGTCACAAAGAGTCAGACACAACTGAGCAACTGAACTGAACTGAAGGACACACAGCATGGGAAGATCCAATCCACCAAAGCTTTCTGGATCCTTCTGATAGTGCTCACAACCTCTCCAGAAGTCTCATGAACCTGTAGCCAAGGCTCACTTGTCATTATCTCTCAAGGGACAGAGAAGCTTCTGCTTCTAATTCCATCCTTTCACCTAAGAAGTTCTTGAAAGCCCACAGACTCCATACGGATATTCAGTACATGTGTATCCTCTTTTGATGGGAGAGTTTCAGTTTGTCTTTCGCAAACCAAAATTATTGTTTGTAGACTTTGATTCCAGAAAGATGCCAGACCATTCCTGTCCATCTGAAATTTGCGAGTGTTGTTGTGGCTGAGGAAAGAGACGTCTGTATATATACATGGAGGCAACCTCCCCACCTTCCCTTCTTCACTCCTATCCCCTGGCTTTTCTCTCACCCTCTCCTTTCCTCTGAGAGTTGGGACCCAGAAAGGCACGCTTCTTCATCCCTTGCACTGGGCTTTCTTTCCAGAAGGTCAGGGCCAGTGTTCTATCTAAGGAACATATTTCTTTTCCTCAATCTCTCTTCTTCACCCACCCCTGACATTAATGCTTTGAAGCCATCTGAGGATCATTTGTTG
Source organism: Bubalus kerabau (assembly GCF_029407905.1). Taxonomy (NCBI): domain Eukaryota; kingdom Metazoa; phylum Chordata; class Mammalia; order Artiodactyla; family Bovidae; genus Bubalus; species Bubalus kerabau. The sequence goes on along the minus strand of NC_073628.1, from coordinate 112,698,598 downwards.
GCTGAGCGATCACGTTCAGATTATGGCCGAGTGATGACTCACACTCTTGTGGTCTCCCTGTGTTTACCATGGATATTCTATTCCAGCTGGATTTCCCTTTCCCCAGGAAATGTAGAGCTAAGTGATTTCTCCATTTTTCTCCTTCTCCTCCAGCATGCTTCATATGACCCTTTCATCACCAATATTCTCTCTAAAAGGTGTATACGTGTATGCATGTGTTTGTCTGCTGTAAACCAGGGATATGCAAATTCAGCCTGTGGCTAGTTTTTGTATGGCTTACAATCTAAGAATCAAGTTTATATGTTTAAAACTTGTTTAAAAAAAAAAACAACAACAACAACAGAAGAAGGGGATGCAAGAGAAACCATATGTGACCTGAAAGATTAAAGATATTTACTATCTGGCCATTTACAGAAAAAAAAAATGTTTGCCAACTTCTATTCTTAAAACTCAGTATTCAGAAAGCTAAGATCATGGTATCTGGTCCCATCACTTCATGGCAAATAGATGGGGAGACAATGGAAACAGTGACGGACTTTATCTTGCAGACGGTGACTGCAGCCATGAAATTAAAAGACACTTACTCCTTGGAAGAAACGTTATGACCAACCTAGACAGCATATTAAAAAGCAGAGACATTACTTCGCTGACAAAGGTCTGTCTAGTCAAAGCTATGGTTTTTCCAGTAGTCATTTATGGATGTGGACTATAAAGAAAGCAGAGAACTGAAGAATTGATCCTTTTGAACTGTGTGGTGTTGGAGAAGAGTCTTGAGGGTCCCTTGGACTGCAAGGAGATCAAACCAGTCCATCCTAAAGGAAATCAGTCCTGAATATTCATTGGAAGGATTGATGCTGAAGCTGAAACTCCAATACTTTGACCACCTGATGCAAAGAACTGACTCATTGGAAAAGACCCTGATGCTGGGGAAAATTGAAGGTGGGAGAAGAAGGGGACAACAGAGGATGAGATGGTTGAATGGTATCACCAACTCAATGGACATGAGTTTGAGTAAACTCTGGGAGCTGGTGATGGACAGGGAGGCCTGGCATGCTGCAGTCCATGGGGTTGCAAAGAGTCAGACATGACTGAGTGACTGAACTGAACTTAACTTCTATTCTATACTAAAGTATGGTTCTAAGTTAGAGTGAAAGTCGCTCAGTTGTGTCCAGTTCTTTGCGACCACATGGACTGTAGCCCACCAGGCTCCTCTGTCCATGGGATTCTCCAGGTAAGAATAATGGAGTGGGTAGCCATTCCCTTCTCCAGGGGATCTTCCCAACTCAGGGATCGAACCCAGGTCTCCCGCATTGCAGGCAGATTCTTTACCATCTGAGCCACCAGGGAAGTCCATGAGTCAATCAGACAGACATGAATTTATAATCAACTCTGTCACTTACTAGCTATGTGACCCTGGACACAGTAACCTTGCTGAACCTCAGTTTTCTCATCTGTAACATAAATTAATAATTAACTCCAATGACTGATGTGAAGGCAAAAATGACATGCTATATAAAGTATTTATCATAGTGTCTATGAGTAAGAAGAGTAGAATAAATAGTAGCTATTTTTGTTATTGTTATTTTTGATTGGTGGGGAAGTCTAATACACCTTGTATGCTTACACAGGAAAAGGTGGCACACAGGAAAGGCCATGCACTTTCAGACCAATGTGGAATGTGAAAGTCACTCAGTGGTGTCTGACTCTGCAACCCCATGGACTATACAGTCCATGGAACTCTCCAGGCCAGAACACTGGAGTGAATAGCCTTTCCCTTCTCCAGGGGATCCTCCCAACCCAGAGAGCAAACCCAGATCTCCCACATTGCAGGCAGATTCTCTACCAGCTGAGCTACAAGGGAAGCCTAAGGTCGGCCCTCTGAGTTGGCTGGGAATCAAAACCGGGTCAACTGCTTGGAAGGCAGCTATGCTCACCCCTATACCACCGCCAAATCTCCTAACTCTCCTGTGATTGGATCTATATCTTCACTCTCAAAAAGGAGAACAAATGCTTCCATATATGGCTCCATACTGTTTCGATGGAAGAAGATCTCAGAGTTATATTTTCCACTTCTTTTCACCCTAGGCAGACACCTGAGAGAAATTCTTTCTCCTCCATATTTATCCTCAACCTTAATATCCATTCAATCACTGAAGCTTACCTAATTTACCTATGAATTATTTTCAAATCTATCCCCTTCACTGTAATGTCACTGCCATGGGCTCTCATTATCTCTTGCCCAAACAGTGGTCTTCTATCTTCTTGCCTGTGCTGTGCTGTGCTTAGTTGCTCAGTCGTGTCTGACTCCTTGTGACCCCATAGACTGCAGCTTGCCAGGATCCTCCGTCCATGGGATTTTCCAGGCAAGAATACTGGAGTGAGTTGCCATGCCCTCCTCCAGGGCTCTTCCCAACCCAGGGATTGAACCCAGGTCTCCCACATTGCAGGTGGATTCTTTACCATCTGAGCCACCAGGGAAGCCTATCTTCTTGCCTACCTTCCCCAAACTGTTACTCATATTGCTGCTGGAGTTATCCACCCAAGCCACTATTCTCACCAACCTGTGACCTTCCTTACAACCACCTCATCTCTTGTCACTGTCCAGCTCATTGCTCTACTCACAACATCAAAGTACTTACAGCTCCCCATCCACGCTCAACTATATTGTTCAGTGCCATCATCCTTTGCTCGTGTTATTCATTCTACCTAACCCCTTCTTTTTTAATAATAAAACTACTACATGGTTATTATTGACAATTAAGAATGCAAAAAGAATTAAAAGAAAATTATATAGTACCCAAATTCTAATCCTTCAGAGATGATTGCTATTAATATTTTGATGTATTTGTTTCTATTTTTGTGCATATACACACAATAATTTATAGAATTTGGGGCATGCATCTTAAGCTCTTGGTATTTTGCTGTTATTATTTTTTTGATCAACACAAATTTATCTTGTTCAACCAAATATGCAATAAGCTATCCTTTGCAATTATTGTCATTTAAACTGTAATAAACCATAGAAAATTGACAGTCCTGGTTTTCTCAGCCATTTACTCTTTTGGGCAACAGATTTTCTCATTTCATTCAGAGGAATTTCTGTAAAAGTAAGCATGCCTTGGGCACTGCCCAGAAAAGTGCAGCAATTATCTTTCACTGGGGCATGGAATGAAAAGAAAATTCTGGGAACATCAAATCTTTCCTCCTCACAGTAAGTTTAGTTATAGAGACAAGTTGCAATTTGGTTAAAGTTAAGTGGCAATTCTGGGAGTAATGTGGATATTTGAACTGACTTTGCTGTAAATAAAATTGTACGTGCATGTGTGCTAAGTCGCTTCAGTCATGTCCCACTCTTTGTGACCGTATGGACTACAGCCTGCCAGACTCCTCTGTCCATGGGATTTTCCAGGCAAGAATACTGGAGTGGGTTGCCATCCTCCTTCCAGGGGATCTTCTAAACCCAGGGATCAAACCCACATCTTTTATGTCTCCTGCATTGGCATGCAGGTTCTTAACCATTAGCACTATCTGGGAAGCCTATAAAACTGTACACACTAACTTAAATCTCCTTGACTTATCTCAGTGTTCATGAAAAGACTGGCGTGAATCTCAGTAATGTCACTGTCACCAAGAAGCTCTTAAGATCAATGGTCACATTTCATTATCAATGAAATTGATTCAGACTACATTCTGTTCTGTGAGGAATAATGGCTCCTTAAATGTGTTTCACCAAAGGAATACCACAGTCAAAAAAAAAAAAAAAAAAAGGAAAGGAGTAGACTGTCCTCCTTATTCTAAATGCAAATAATTAAATGTTCTAAGAATTCTGTACCTAATAAAACTAAAATCTGTTTAAATTCCTAGGAGATGGCATAAGTAAATACAGATTGCAGCTCTGAATTAAGATGACCTGGGTTGATTTGGGCTTTGCCATCTTCTTATCAAATGTTTTGGAGTATTATATAATCTTACTAAGACTTGGTTTCATAACTTGAAAAAAGGATTGCGATTATTTAAAAAATGAACTTAAAAATAACCTAGAAAGCTAGAATAATAATAGCCTGAGGATACAAACAAGATTGACTCTTAAGACTGACTACGCAGGTTAAATGAAATAAGCAATCTTGAGAAAGAAGAATGGAACTGGAGGAATCAACCTACCTGACTTCAGGCTCTACTACAAAGCCACAGTCATCAAGACAGTATGGTACTGGCACAAAGACAGAAATATACATCAAAGGAACAAAATAGAAAGCCTAGAGATAAATCCACGCACCTATGGACACCTTATCTTTGACAAAGGAGGCAAGAATATACAATAGATTAAAGACAATCTCTTTAACATGTGATGCTGGGAAAACTGGTCAACCACTTGTAAAAGAATGAAACTACAACACTTTCTAACACCATACACAAAAATAAACTCAAAATGGATTAAAGATCTAAATGTAAGACAAGAAACTATAAAACTCCTAGAGGAGAACATAGGCAAAACACTACGACATACATCACAGCAGGATCCTCTATGAACCACCTCTCAGAATATTGGAAATAAAAGCAAAAATAAACAAATGGGACCTAATTAAACTTAAAAGCTTCTGCATGACAAGGGAAACTATAAGCAAGGTGAAAAGACAGCCTTCAGAATGGGAGAAAATAATAGCCAATGAAGCAACTGACAAACAACTAATCTCAAAAATATACAAGCAACTCCTGCAGCTCAATTCCAGAAAAATAAATGACCCAATCAAAAAATGGGCCAAAGAACTAAATAGACATTTCTCCAAAGAAGACATACAGATGGCTAACAAACACATGAAAAGATGCTCAACATCCCTCATTATCAGAGAAATGCATCAAAACCACAATGAGATACCATTTCACACCAGTCAGAATGGCTGCTATCCAAAAGTCTACAAGTAATAAATGCTGGAGAGGGTGTGGAGAAAAGGGAACCCTCTTACACTGTTGGTGGGAATGCAAACTAGTACAGCCACTATGGAGAACAGTGTGGAGATTCCTTAAAAAACTGGAAATAGAACTGCCTTATGACCCAGCAATCCCTCTGCTGGGCATACACACTGAGGAAATCAGAATTGAAAGAGACACATGTACCCCAATGTTCATCGCAGCGCTGTTTATAATAGCCAGGACATGGAAGCAACCTAGATGTCCATCAGCAGATGAATGGATAAGAAAGCTGTGGTACATATACACAATGGAGTATTACTCAGCCATTAAAAAGAATACATTTGAATCAGTTCTAATGAGGTGGATGAAACTGGAGCCTATTATACAGAGTGAGGTAAGCCAGAAAGAAAAACACCAATACAGTATACCAACACATATATACGGAATTTAGAAAGATGGTAATGATAATCCTGTATGTGAGACAAAAGAGACATAGATGTATAGAACAGTATCTTGGACTCTGTGGGAGAGGGAGAGGGTGGGATGACTTGGGAGAATGGCATTGAAACATGTATAATATCATATATGAAACGAATCGCCAGTCCAGGTTCGATGCAGGATACAGGATGCTCAGGGCTGGTGCACTGGGATGACCCAGAGCGATGGTACGGGGAGGGAGATGGGAGGGAGGTTCAGGATGGAGAACACATGTATACCTGTGGTGGATTCATGTTGATGTATGGCAAAACCAATACAACACTGTAAAGTAATTAACCTCCAATTAAAATGAATAAATTTATATTAAAAAAATAAAGCTTACTTAAGTTTTCAAAACTAGTAAATAATAAAAATAAATAAATGAAATAATGTATGTAAAGTACAAGGCAAAACATGGAGGATGCAGAAGAGTGATTGATTTAACTTGGCCTTCCTCAATCATATGTGAAAATGGCACACTTTTTATAGTTTTTCAAAGAATGCTTATTTAAAAACCAATGGAACACACTTTCACAAACTGACCTAAACTCAGAATTAGGCGTGCTTTCAAAAGTTGTGGAAAGATGGAAAGAAATAGACGGAGAAAGTAGAACAAAGACAGAACTTATAACTATTTCTTTACTGTTTGAAAATTTACAAGGAGAATGTATTATTCTAGAGGAGAAACAATTTCTAAAGAAGAAATTAGGACAAATTAGACCTTGTTAGACTATTCACCCTATACTATACCACCATTTTATATGCTAGAAATAAAAAAGCTGCTTCACAGTTAAAAGGCCAGCACCCAGAGGCTAGTGCATCAAGCTCTGCAAATGAAGATAAGGTAAGGCAACACTTGCCTATGTAAGAGCTTTCCTAGGCAGAGTGTGGGCTACTTAATCTCTATTATTCTAACTCTGGCCCAGTGTTTGGAACCAGCAAAAGGGTCAACCAACAATAACTAACAGAGAAAAGAAAAACATACGAGAGTTAAGGACCAACTGGGTTCGTCCTAGTTTTTTTCACTTGGCTACATCCCGAAGACACTCTTGACAAGCTGAGAAGAAGGATGGATGGGTCATCTGTTAAGCCTCATCCTTTATTTAAAAAGAAAAAGGTCAGCATTTCCAACTCCAAGATCTATTAACAAAGTATTTTCTACATTCAGCTTTCTCCATTTGTCTCCCCTCACACATACACACACACACACACAGGCACAAGCACATGCACACACACATACATGCAATTTCTTAAAACCCAAGTTTATTTTTAGGCTAGAGAGATTGGGTGTTCCAGATCAGGGCCCTCTGCTCCTGAACAGACATTCTAAAAGGGCTTCCTTGCCAGATATAAAAAGGCCCCTGTATAATTTATTAGAGGAACTTTCACCAAGCCTTGATTACTTTTTAACCAGAAAGTGAAAAAAATATCCAAGAATCCTGATCAGATTCAGTATTTCACTTGGCACATGGGAATCTGTAAGGGCTAGGAATTCTCAGCAATCCTCAGCTCTACAGGCTGTTCATCCACAGCGCACCATGAAGGAAGATTCGAGTTAACTGGCATTCAGTCTCCTCTCTTCTCTGCAAATGTGCAATTCCATTTCCCTAAATAATAGGGGAGTTTGGGCCAAAGAAAACTCAAAACAATACATTCGTTTAATAGCTCTAATGGCTCTACTAAGGCCTGCCAATGAAAATGCTGGCTAAATTGTTCCAGAGAGCCTTCTATTGGAGCTAAACAAAACCCGCCAAATCTCTACCCACCACCTCCTCCTTCTTGCCGCTCAATTTTTTTTTCTTTCTTTCACTTATTTATATTTTTTTCATTTTGGCCTTTTCCAAGAGGAGCATGTAAAATACCCAAAGAATGTTCTCTTTTTTAATATGGATTATATTTGGGGTACAGATTAATGTTTACTTTCCATGGGTAGGGTGAGCATATTTTCAAACCAAAAATTAAGATGTGGTTTTATAGTATAAGTATACTTTATAAAACAATAGAATAGAATAGTTGAAATCACAAATGTCCTGAAAAACTCAAGTAGGGTCAACTTTCATTATTAAGGACAAAAACATGTCTGAGGTTATATCTTGCATTTTCTTTCAAAAATCATTTTTTGTGAACTTAACATTTCCTAGCACTGTGCAAGGCACTCGGGATGACACTGAGATAATTTAACTAAGAAAAAAGGTCTCCACCCTAGACAATGATTAACAAATAACTCTCATCCCCTCTTCTCCCAAGGAAAAGGGTCATGATGACCCTTTGGGGCAGACCAAAAGAAGAGATTGCTTGTCATAATGAAAGAAAGAAAAATGAGAAAGAGTAGAAGAAGTTAGGGTCAGAATATAAAGTGAGAAAAGAAGCAAAAGAGTAGGCAAAGAAAGAGAAAATAAAGATGTTCATAATAGGGAAGGCCACCTGTCATTAAATTGCCATTGTACATTAGACCAATCTTTTCTACCCTTGTATAAGAAAAGCAATTAAAACCAGTTGGAATTAGATCTCATGCTCTCTCACCTTCCAAGTATCAAGAGAAAGTCATGAAATTCTTGCAAAAGAATGCAATGCTATCACTACGATTTGGAACATGTCTTCAGGTTTTCTCATCCAATACAGTTTCTGTTAAAACCCCAAGAGTCTCTTATTTTTATTATAATTCATGTGACATATAAACAAACTATGGTACCACTTTCCACTGATTCAGATCCAGGTACTGAGACCTGAGGAATCTGTCATTGATTCAGCAATTCAAAAATCACAGAAGGAGCAAGTCAAAAATGGTGTTATGTACATGTTTATAGAGGAGAGATTTTGAGCAAGCCATGGGGAAGCTTTGGCCTGAAGCAATGTATGAGTCCTGCAACCTATCTGTTTAGATCCAGGTTGTCTCCCTACCAAGCCATCCTACACCCTGCTGTTCATATCATATCAGTCTCTGCTCAGAAAACCACATGTGGCTCTTCATTTTCCAGTAACTAGTTTCAAAATTCTTAGTTTTGTGTTGAAGATCTTTTATGCTCTTGGCCTCTTCTTTCTCTATCTTTCTGTAAGTACCCTGATCCAGTTGAATGACATTGCTCTCTACTCCCTAAATGTACCTGGAAATTATCTACAAACTTTCATTCATGCTGTGTCCATTGCCAGAAATCCCAAACCTTCACCTACCAAGTCTTATCAATACATCAACACCCAGATGAATTTTTGCCCTCCTTTAGAAGTATGACCTCGGAGAAGGCAATGGCAACCCACTCCAGTACTGTTGCCTGAAAAATCCCATGAACGGAGGGGTCTGGTGGGCTGCAGTCCATGGGGTCGCTAGGAGTCGGACATGAATGAGCGACTTCACTTTTTCACTTTCATGCATTGGAGAAGGAAATGGCAACCCACTCCAGTGTTCTTGCCTGGAGAATCTCAGGGACGGGGGAGCCTGGTGGGCTGCCGTCTATGGGGTCGCACAGAGTCGGACACGACTGAAGCGACTTAGCAGCATCAGCAGCAGAAGTATGACCTAAATCCCTCCTCTTCACTCCTGTTCTACTATATCTACAATGAAACCTCACTGCTTTGTTGCTTTTTTCCTAAGTTGCTAAGTCGTGCCTGACTCTGTGACCCCACGGACTATAGCCAGTCAGGCTCCTCTGCCCATGGGATTTCCCAGGCAAGAGTACTGGAGTGGGTTGCCATTTCCCACTTCAGGGGATCTTCCTGACCCAGAGATCTAAACTGTGTCTCCTGCATTGGCAGGTGGGTTTTTTTTACCACTGAACCACCAGAGCCTAATTCCCACCTTTTCACTCCTATTGTACTATCCTTACCTTATTTTAACCTGTAACCACATTTTACCTTCCTTCATGTTTATATTTGTACTTACCACCCCCCCACCACATTGTGAGTTCATCGACTATATGTCTTACTTTTTTTTCTCCCATGAAGAACTGAGGTTCTCATTGGATACACTCAGCACTGACTTATTTTACAAATAAGTGAATCTAGATCTTTATGTACCCAAAATGAGTCACTGAGAATTTTCAAACTTTTCTATGCACTACTATCACCTCTAAGATTTATTTTAAAATATATTTGGTTAGAGTGTAGACATGAGAATTTTTAAAAACCTGATGATTCTGGTGTACTACAAAACTTTCAAGGCCATAATCTATACAATGTTAATGATGAAAAAATTGTGTTAGTGATCCCAAACATTTAAATTCAAGTCAGAAGTTGAAATTAGCCTACAGATTCTACCAACTTTCCCATCTGCGGTCCATGCTAACAAAATCTAATTTGTTTGCCCAATATTCCCCATTTGACCTTTCATCTAATTGATTACTCCAAGTAACTAACAAGTAGAGAGCCAACCTTCCTGAGAAAGTGTCTGTTTGGAGATATTTGCTAGCTATTTAAATTTAGAGCTTAACCAGTTGCCAGTCTTAAATTCTAAATTCAGGTTGTCTAAACTCATAGCTGGGGATTCTTTAGTTTAAGTCGCTTAGGACCCCAAGCCTTGGTTTCCCTGACAAAATATGGAAACAAAGAAATAAGTAAAATCAGTACCTCTTAAAAATTCTACAGTTACCTCTGCAAAATGTGATAGCCCCCAAAGAAATTCTCCATTAATTTATATAACTGTCACTTTACAATTGTGTTTGTTGTCTGAGTCCCTTTCATAGTCTCAATAGCAGAGTACATCAATAAGAAATCTTTTTATATGGGCACCACAGAGGAAGAAAGAATATTGAGGCAAAGTTGTTTCATGTTATTTACTCTGATTCCCTGGTTTCAGAATTGATGACAAACTTCACTTGGCATTCCTGGATCTGTGAGTTCTGGGTCTCCAAGATCCATTCCTGGTAACGTCAGGTTAACTCAGGGCATTTGGCAGCACTGTACGAGGTGCTATGAGTAACATTAGTTTTGCAACCTCATTTGTCATATAATTAAATTATTATATAATGAAAACTATGTACCACACAATAAAATGTTCATTCTCCTACTGTGGTACAGTATACTTAAGCATAAAACGGCCACAAGGGATGATTGGAAATGACATGGAAAGGTCAACCTTAAAATTATTTTAATTCATTTAGAAAAAAACAACAATAAAAAGAAGAACAAACCCAGGAAGAATTAATTTCCAAACCGAAAGGACCAAGGAAAGTTGAGTGGAAAACAGGAAATTAAAGAAGGGCAAAACAAACCCTGGGACAGGGAAACAGAAAGAGAACGGGCCTTAGAGAGGGGGCAATTGTCACAATTCCCCACGATAAATTACACAAAGTGGTCATTGAGAGTCATTAATATTTGCTATTATTCTAAGATGACTAGCCAAACTTGAGAATTCCCTATGCCCACATGTCATCGTGGTACCCTGAATGTTTGAGGGTAGCTATAGTATTTTCAAACACTGGATTGTGGACCATTATTGTTATGAAACAAATTTAGTGGGTTGCTAATCAACAAGTATTTTTTATATTAAAAAAAAAGAATAGAAGGGGAAATATCAGCACTGTTAACAGTAAGTACTGAATTTGGAAACTTTGGGTTTACACATATACATAAATATACACATATACACATATTGGGTTGCCAGACAACATGCTTTTTCTAACTGGGAGTCAAGGTAAAGACATGAAAGATAATATTATAGGAGTTATTGTTCTACTTCTTGAATCATTTTCTGTTTTCTTAGAGAGCTCATATTTTCCCTCCTCTCTTCTGACACATGAGCAGTCCCCAAAATTTAGTCCTCAGTTCTTTGCTCTGTTATGTATATGCTGTGCCCGTGGAAATTTTAACTACACCTACCAATTCCAAGAGGGTCTATAAGAAATTTCTGTCTCCCAAATGTATCTCTTTCCAGATTACAATCATCTGGCCTCAGGTACCTACTGAATATCACGCCCCCGTCAATCCCCAAAATGAATGTACCTAGAAGTAAAATCGGAAAAGGCACTGGCACCCCACTCCAGTACTCTTGCCTAGAAAATCCCATGGACGGAGGAGCCTGGTAGGCTGCAGTTCATGGGGTCGCTAAGAGTCGGACACGACTGAGCAACTTCACTTTCACTTTTCACTTTCATGCTTTGGAGAAGGAAATGGCAACCCACTCCAGTGTTCTTGCCTGGAGAATCCCAGGGATGGGGGAGCCTGGTGGGCTGCTGTCTCTGGGGTTGCACAGAGTCGGACACGACTGAAGCAACTTAGCAACAGCAGAAGTAAAATCACCTGGATCCAAAGTCAGATACCGTCATCTACTGACTGTGTCACTTTGGGGAAATATATCTCCGAAAGCTTCAATTTCTTAATCTATCAAATATAGATAATAATATTTTCTTACATTAAAAATAATAATGTATATTAAGTATAATGGCTTTTTGGATACATTATGTGCTTCATAATACCTTATATTTCCCTGCCCCCTCAAACCAAATTCCTCATCAATTTCCAAATTTTTACAAAATGCAACATTTCTCCAGAACTTGAATTATTGGAATAATTCTTGATTCCTTGCCCTCCCTTCATCTCACATCATTTACTAAGTCCTATTGATCCTACCAGGTCTAATTTATTTCCAAACTTCTACATCTCTTATCATCTGTATTGATCTATCAGTATCCACTGACTTCACTTTCTTTCTGGTGTCACTTGATTCTCAGACTGAGTCCCATCTAGAGTCAAGGTAGAAGAATTTACCAACAAATCGTTCATCTCAGAGGTAAGCACTAAGCCACTCTCATGAAGTGCTCCAGCTACTGCTAAGCTAATTACCCCTCAGCAAGTGATTACCTCCCTATGCTTCAGTGTCCTCATCTGTGAAAACAGAGATAATAGTTTTTCTTCACTCATTTAGTTATTGTGAAGATTAGATATAAAGCACTTAGACTAGTGCCTGGTGAAAAGTAACTGCTCATTGAGTGTTTTTTCTTCTTCCTCTTCTCTTCTACTTCCTCCTTCTCCACCTCTTCCATCTTCCTCTTGTTAGTGGTTATTGTTGTTATTGTTAATGTCATTAATCTCATATATCTTGCTTTCCATGTTCCACTTCATTAAGTCCTCCATAGACCAGTGGTTTTCAAACTCTGTTCTAAGAGCCATAGGCCCCCAAGAAGCTACTCAGGGACTGCTGAAGAAGGGAAGAACATGCTGAGAGGTGTAGCTCCAGCTCACTAATAAGAAAACTCTGTGTGTACTTTGGGGGGCTGTTTTTTTTTTTCATTGATTTCACTAAAAAATTGATTTTTTAATTTTTTAAAATTGATTTCACTAAACAGAATAGTTCCATTGCTAAAATAAGACTTGAACAACCCTTTTAGACCACTAGACCACTGTCAGTATCTGTTGACTTCACTTTCTTTCTCCCTACCCATCATGTTAATCAGTCATGTATCTTGAAATTTGATTCTATGCTTCTCCTCGCATGCAGTGCTCTATAAATGTTCAAAGTTGAATCAATTCCAGCACTTGTTCTTCTCTCCAGGTTCCTGAGGGCTGATGATAATAAAACATACATATACTACTAATTCTGGTCTTCAGCCTCAGTGGAACGTTCACTGCTGCCTAGCAATCCAGTGTGTCTCAGTAAGCGCCTTCCTCCATTTCCTTCATGACTGAAAATCCTTATTCCCCACTTAAACCATTGACCATGCTAAATGCCACTCAACCATAAAAGATTTGCCTCCCAACTTAATGGAAATATAGAACCTGCATGGCAACACTTGATTGAATTTCCTCCTTCTCAGTTACCCACAACTTCTCCTCTACCTGGGCAACAGATCCTATCACTTTCTACCTATTCATAATTCCTTTCATTAATCACCCCTCCTCACTCCTGTATATTGAAACATTCATGTTCTCCTAGCTCTCCTCCAGTTTTAGAGAAATATTTTCACTGCTCTTAGCATTCAACTCTCTTTTCCTATCTCAGTCAAGGTTCTTCAAAAAGATCATTTTCACCTCCTTCTACCACTGTCATCTGTACTTGACACCCCCATAGCATTAAATTTGCCAATGATCTCTCTGCAGTCTCAAATTCAATTGAGATTTTTCTATGCTTATTTTGTTAGACCTCTATGCTACACTTGATTTTACTCCATATTCTTTTTCTTTTAAAGAGATTTATTGCAATAAAATCTACATAATACACAATTTATCCATTTGAAGGGGAAATTCAATGTTTTGAGTATAATCACAAATATGTGCAGTTTTAGAATATTTTCATTATCATGAAGAGAAACCTTATATTGCTTAGCTACCATCTCCCTATTTCCCCCATCTTCCCCAACTCTAAGCAACCACTAATCTGCTTTCTGTCTCTATAGACTGGTCTATTCTGGACCTTTTGTATAGATGGAATCATAGAATATGTGATCTTTCATAACTAGCTTCTTTCACTTAATATAATACTCCAAGTTTCATTTATGCTGTGGCATGTATACCAATACTTCATTCCTTTTTGTGATTGGATAATATTCCATTGCATGGACATACCATATTTTATTATCAACTTTGCAATCCTTTAAGAAATTATCTCCTCCTTAATTTCTGTGACAACATACCCTCCTGGATTTCCTTTACCTGTTTTTCCCCCCAGTTTCATCAAAGGCTTTTTCTTCCAACTTCTCACAATTTAACTGTCTGGTGTTTACATTGTACAGACTTTTCATGAATGAATTCATCAAAATCTATAGCATCAGCTGTCACCAATTTGTTGATGACTGTTAAAGCAATACCTATGACTCACAGGCTATTCTCTAAGTTTCAAACTGCATAGCCAATTTTCTACTGGACATTTTCACCTGGGTATATTTCTCTGAATGTTTCAAATTCAGTTAGTCCAAGTTGAATTTATCTCTTACCTCCACTTTTTAATCCCTAACCAGCTATTTCTCATCAATTCTTCACTATGGTGAAATTGCCCACCACTTATTTATCTCTGCCATAAATACATGAGTCATCCCATCCCTAAGCTCCTCTTCATTTTTTTTTATCCTTTCCCAAAGCCCATCTAGACATCAATGCCCCTCACTGTTGTCGTTTAGTCCGAGTTGTGCCCGACTCTTTTGCAACCCCATGGACTATATCCTGACAGGCTCCTCTGTCCGTGGGATTTCCCAGGCAAGAATACTAGAATGGATTGACATTTCTTTTCCAGGGAATCTACCCAACCCAGGGATAGGAACCCATATCTTCTACAGTGCAGGTGGATTCTTTACTGCTGAGCCGCCAGGGAAGCCCTAATGCCCTTCATACATGGCATCATTTTCTTTCAGATTTTACTGTCACTGCCTTCTTTTAGGCTAAGCCTTTGTCATTTCCTATGAGTATTACCAAAATAACCTTTACAATATCTGCCCCCCAATCCATTCTCCTTATTTCTACAAAATGCTAATCTTGTCACATAATCTACTTAAATAATCTTCAATGGTTCCCCCAAAGTTTAGCACACATGGCTCTTCATTATCTGCTTCTTGCCTAATTCTGTAGCATCAAGAGCTTTTCCCCCAATATATTTTTTGCTCCAGCTTGAAATTCCTTGATTGCAATTTCACATTCATGTGCTTTTGACAAACTTCTCATTTTACCTAGAATATATTTACTTATAAAAACAAACATTTTTTTACATAAATATATGAAATATATTTAGGTAGGTAAAGATCAATAGATATAAATATATTAATGCATGTATTAATAACCTTTACCTAAATAACTCTTTCTTATCACTCAAAGTTCACCACATAGGGAAGTTTCCTCTAAGACACATTCCTGGCTGATGTAAATACTCTCACTGGTGCTAATTAAGTACTGGTCACATTACACTGTAAGTTTTTGAAAGCAGAACTTACTTCCCATTTAACTTTGTGTCCTTTGAGGCGCCTAGTACCTTGGTTGGCATATATTTGGCCTTCAATAATATTCAAAAATGTATCTTACATTTTCCATGAAGCTTTCTTTCGCTTTCTCCCCAGTCTTCTCTGCATGATTCACCCAAGTACTTCTAGAATATTAACTGATACACTCTGTCACAATATCTATGATATTGCATGATAATTATTATCTTTACATACCCCAGTGTCGTCACCAGTGCTTGGCACACAGTAGATGTTCAATAAGTACTTGCTCAATTAAGGAATACGTGAATGAAAATGAGTGCATGAATGGAAGTCTTCATCATAGAACCCAGTGTCTGCCACTCCTAGTAATTGAACTTGTACTCATGTCACTCTCCCTGGGTTCATTTCCTTATTACTTGCTGAGTAGCTTAAGCTCACACAGAATTGGATCCCAACCTGAGCCTAATTCCTACACAGATCTCTTTCAGGGACTGAAATTCTAAATTGCATCTTGATATCTGAGGTTCTAACAGTCTCATTTGGGACCAGTTGCCCAACTGTCTGCCTGCATGTCTGGACTTTCAAGGAGGTTTATATATTATCCATCATCCCTGTGATTACGCACTTGGATACTCCATTGTTTAACATGTTGATCCATCATTTAATGATAAATAAGGTTACATTTTCTTTTAACAGGGAACAAATTCTTATTTGATTGAAATCTTGTAAATAATGTTCTATTTATGAAATTTGGGGCATTATCAGCTGGTGGGAGGAACCACTCTCAAATGGACCAATGGCCTGCTAGAAACTCTGAATTCATTCTACTTGTGTGTCTACCTATATTCATCTACTCAAAAGGAAGCTAACCCTGACTGTGTATAACCTTCCATTAATATCAGAGGCAGTTATTGGAGTAAATGTCTCTCGCTGGGAATATACTATAAACCACAACAGATAGGGGTCAAGTTGGCCTGTTTATACCATTTCTTGATTGCTTTTCCATTGTTGGTGAAGGTCTTAAGTTTTATGGGAAGCATAAATCCTACCTGCAGCCTAAGATTTCATATCCAGCTTTTAACATAAAAGATATGTCAAATGTAATACATCTTGTGAAGAGCAGAACCAGAAAGAAAAATTAAATTTTATCTGCATGCAAGTTATTTAAAAATAGGAGCCTGAAAATCCTTATTCAACACTGAGAGCTTCAATTCCATATGATACACTAAATGAAAAGGCAAATACAAGATTATGTTTTTAAAAGAAATTTGAAAAATCAGTCTACGCAGACTCATTGTATCTCCTTCTACGTTCCTTGCATTTATCAACTAGAGATCAGTCTGTGCTTGAATACATTCAAGAGATAGCATTTATTCAAAAAAATATCCAGTAGTGATCAAGTAATAATGTTATAAACCATATAAACACCTCTAAAAGGTTTCATTCCGTATTTTATTACATTTTGTACATTATGTTCTATTTTTTGATTAGGGTATAAATCCCTTTAGGGTGGAAATCATGGCATATTTCTCTATGTTGTCCCCATAGCACTTAGCATGGTAATACAAACTTATGATTAATAATGATTTCATTAATTGAAAGTCATACTTTAGCAAATACATACGAAGTGCTCACTATGTCCCAGTCTGAAGACAGTTCTGAATTTGGCAAATGTTTCCATAGGAAACAAAGACTTCTGAGACACAGACATCACCATTTTTCATCATTAGACTGCTCCCTTGCATACCTTCTCAACTCCTCTGCCTTGACTTTCTCATATTTCAGCGCATGTCCTCGGCAAAAACACCAAAACTAGTGAAATCTATCTTGTTGCAGGTGGTGTTTGCATCCATGTAGCTTCAGATCATCAAAGAAAACACACAAATATGCTTCTGGTTTCAATTTAAATGCATGGCCTTTAACCTCACCTGGGCCCCTATGCTGTCCAGATCCTAACACATTTCCCTGGTCCATTCAATGTCCTGTTCACCTGGTAAGTACTTCACAACTTATTGTCTCCCTTCAAACCTTCAATACCTTCCTCTTCAAATCTTCAATCTCAATTGATGACCTTAATGCTTCCTTCATGGGGACGTAGCATGGAGAAGACCATTCAGACTAGCTCCTGCCATTTAACCTACCTGTCCACTGGACACTGCGTCTCCTCTTCCTACTGTTAGGTGAGTGAATCAGTCAGGCTCTGGCCGAAAGCTAGTCCTCCTATTGTGGCCTAGATTTTAATCCCTCTTCACCGTCTCTAGGATATCTTTCAGAAGTTCCCCCCAAGATGATTTAAATTTCAAAATGACATGCTCTAGCTTCCAAGAGTATCTTCCTCATAAGTTTTCCCTACAAGGAAGGATGAAACTGGCTATTTAAAGTAATGAAAATGTCATCTGTGTCTAGTTTCTCTTGAAAAGAATAACATCAAAATAAAGTTCAGTTTATACACCCTAACCAAATTAAATCAGAACTGGAGGCTGGAGAAAGAACTCTGGACCAGGGTCTAGTTCCTGTCCTTTGGGCAGTTCACTAAGCTTCTCTGTCTCAGAGGATTAGACTTAAAGATCTTTGCTGTCCCATCCAAGTGCCAGTGTCTCATCTAGCACCTGCATTTTTTTCAGTGCAATTTATGGAAAACAAATTGCTGACTTAATCCAAATAATTGTAATCAGAACAACTGGGCATTTGGTACAAATTGGGTTTGATGCCAAACCAGAGAACACATATAGACAAAGTCATAGCAAATCCATGCAGCTGAAGTTAGCTGAATAATTAACAGGAAAATTCACCATCCTTGTATCTAAATCCTTCAGAAAGCAGTGCCAATTTTTTTTTCTCTTGGTTCCCAGTAGCATGGGTCTGGATGTATTGGCCCGAATAATTAAAGAAACAGGAAGAAATACAGGAAGCTCTTCAGACAAAACAGGAAAAAATGTGTGATCTGCAGGCCACCTATATATCTAACCTCACTTAAAACAACAACAACAACAACAACAACAACAACAAAAAACAGCATTTTATTCTCTGAGGAAGAATAAGACACATACCTGGCCCAGAAATGTAGTGAGATTTCTTATCACCTTCTATTGTCTGGACATAAAGCTTCCAGCATCTTCCCTAATCCTTATTATAATTGTACACTCTTCTTTTCTCCAACCCTCAAGTGCATTTACTTTTGTTCTCCATGTGAAATCAATTCAGGTATAACTGTATTGATAGAGATTTCTAAAACACTATCTAAGCTTTAATTTTAATCCAATAATATTTTATTTATTTTTTTAATTTTATTTTATTTTTAAACTTTACATAACTGTATTAGTTTTGCCAAATATCAAAATGAATCCGCCAAATTTTAATCCAATAATATTTTAAATTTTAAATGGCTGGTATGGTAAATCATTTAGGAAAGAAAAGAAAACAAACTACCCTCAATATTTGTCAGTTTGGCTTTCCTGAAAGAGGGTCCTGGGTGTACATTATAGCTCATTCAAACATTTACTCAAAGGGTGGAAGGCAGGCATATTCTCCAGTCATCTCAGCAACAGAAAGGTTAAAAATAAAATCTCAATACAAATTAACACGGATTAATGAATATAGTAATAAGGTTTAGCAGAAGAAGCCAGACACAAATGTATGCAGGAAGCTTCTCTTTAAATAAAATTCAAAACCAGGCAAATTAAATATATCTGTTAGGAATACAGGCATGTGATAAAACTATGTGTTCGTGCTAAGTAACTTCAGTCATGTCTGACTCTTTCTGACCCCATGGGCTGCAGATCGCCAGGCTTCTCTGTCCATGGGATTCTCCAGGCAAGAATACTGGAGTGGATTGCCATGCCCTCCTCCAGGGGATCTTCCTGACCTAGGGATCAAACCCGTGTCTCCTACATCTCCTGCACTGGCAGGCAGGTTCTTCACCACTAGCACCATCTGGGAAGCCCCTAAAAGTAAATAAATTATTATCACAAACATTAGGATGTCGGGGAATGGAGGGCTGAAGTCAGAGACAGAAGGGTAAACAGAGCTTTTCTAAGGCATTAGTGATCTATGTCTCAACTTGAGTGGTGGATGCTAACTTTGCCATTATTTTGAAAATCATGTACATATGCCTTACAAACCCTTCTTTAAGTATAACATTTTTATAAAAAAGAACAAATTAGCACCAACATTGTTTTAAAGTAAATTTGACTTCTTGAACTTTTTAGTTTGGGAAAACAGTGAGATTAGAAGATGGAAAGGGCACTCATACTCAAATAATTATGGATTATATAACTATGTATTGGTTTAGTATTCTCATACACCTGATTGTGTGTATGCCTCAGGATTGTGTGTATGTGAGTGCATTTTATAGGAGCTGAGGACTGTTCATTTATTCATTAATTCACTACTTTAATCAACACCTACTGAGAACCTGATACATGTCAGGCACAGTGTTAGGCAGTAGAGATAAAAAATGAGTAAGATGTAAACTCTATTCTCAAGAGCATATGATCTACTGCTAGAAGACTAGCACCTTTCCAGTTTTTCAAAGTGATAATCATCCCCTGACACTCACACTCTTTCTAGCTGGAGGTTTTCATGCTCTTCTGTTGTCTCATTCTCTAATTTCCAAGCCAACTACCTGGACAACAGTTCCACCGGCAGTCTCAGGAACCATTTCCTGCTGAAGTATGGGAACTGACCATGTTGTCAGACTCAGTATCCATCAGGGCAGAGTCAGTCTTAGGCTTCTTACCCCTGTGACATTGATCAGGTCCACTGTCTAGTTTCTCCTCCTAGCACAGTTTTTGAACTCCTCCAGTCGGCTGGGTTGCCACTGACCACTGATCTGAGTGATCTAACAGCATGTGGCCTCCAGACACTTCCCTCATGTAGTATCCTGAAAGGCCCAGCGTCCTTGGCTGCAGTGTTCTTCATGACTGGGCTGCCTCTTGTTTGTATCCACACACTCATATCCACCAAGCACCCTTTCTGCCTGCCTTCTGACCCTCTTGGGGGTCCGTCATGCAACCCAGTTAAGTCTCCCAGTCCTAGACTTGCCAAGTTCTCGCTCTCTCTGCCTGTCCCCTGAGCAGTCTCAGAAGGCATAGCTCGTAACCCCTTGAAACTACGATGCCAATGTAATTAATGAAACAATAGAGGTGCCTACAGAGTGATACAAAAGCTCAGAGAAAGGGAACAGGATTGGAGGAAACAACTGAGCTGAGTCACAAAAGAAGTGTACCAGATGAGGGAGCAAAGGAGTATTCCAGCAAAAAGGAACAACTTCTTCAAAGGCATAAATATGGGGAGAAGTCTGACACGTTTGGAAAATGATGAGAAGTTTTGTGTGTTCAAGGAATGATGAGATATGAGAACAGAGCAGTAGATAAGAAAATGAAGAAAGCTCTGTAGCGCCTCGCTAATGAAAAACGTGCCCTATTTGGTATGCATTTAATACATTCCTGTCACAAACGATGAAGTGACCTGACCTGAACCAAAGTAATGGATTCTGTTACTTGGAGATTAGTGTGGGCTTACTCACACTCGTAATTTATAAGGCTTAGCATTCAAGGAACTCTGAGCTTTTTTAATACAGCCTCAAACATCCACACCATTTTATTGGGAAGGAGATAGTAGAAGAAGCTGCAGGTGCAGCACCTGCTCAGAGGCACAGTGATTTTAATGAACGTATTTAAAGTGATAGAAGGAGAACAAGAGGTGTTCAGCCAACTGTTAGTGAATACATTTAAACGGAAGCAAATAAAACCCTGAGCCTTTGGGAAATCTCCCCAGAGTTCCATACACTTAATTTTATTCTTTTGAATGTCAGCACAGCTCTCTCTCCTGATCCATGTAGAAAAGGTAGTTGCTCAGGAAGGGAGGTCTTCAACAAGGACAGTCCCAGGTGAAATGAGGACTGGCTGTTTTCTGGGCCCAACCAAAATGAAGACTGGCTCTAACTCTTGCTGGCACTAGGGGAGTTTACACTATTCATTTCAGGCTGCCAGGGCCTCCTCACTGCCCAGTGATTTACACTGCCAATAGTGAATCATCAAACATACACAGACCTGTTCACCTCTCTGAATTAGAGACACAGTGACTCAACCAGCCAAGAGGACTTTGTTCAGAACAGAATGAGAAAGGGAAAACTTATTAGGCCTGAAAGTGGGAATCAAAATGGAAGTTCTTGAGACAGATGTAAAATGGTTCTAATAAGAATAAAAGGAACTAAATATCTCAAGCTATCTATCTGGTCAATGACTTTCCTTATTGTTTTACCCCATTTTTATTCCTCACAGACTTAGGCGGGCATAACTGGAGTGGATGAGAGCAGATGATTTTGGAAGTTCCATTATATCAGAGCCTGCCTTCATGGTTTACCAACTCTCTGTATCTCAAGTGTGCTCAAACTCAAAATCCCACCTCAGAAGAAGCCTTATTAGAAGGCTTCTTAGAAGCAAGTCTTATTAGAAGAAGACTTATTAGAAGACTTATTAGAAGAAGTCTTATTAGAGTTTACTATAATCAAGTTTGCTAGTAAAGTATTTTGACAGCTTGATAGCAAACAAAAGGAAAACTCATGGATAAATGGCCTCCAAGGATAGTTCTTGGTCTAAAGTTGTTATTGTAGGCTCGTTAGATCTTCAGAGATTGTCCTTGATCTCCTTATATCATAGTTTGTGTATTTATACCTTCAGCAAATTTATTTAGCACAATTAAGAACCAATCATATTCTCTATGTGAGATTATATAAAGCAAACTGTGAGAGATTGATTGTTTCATATATAAAATGAGGATAGTATTCATCTCTCAGAATGGTAATTAAATGACACAATAAACATAAAATAGCTCAGTGCCTGGGGCTTCCTAAGTGGCCTAGTGGTAAAGAATCTGCCTGCCAATGTAGGAGACATAAGAGACTTGGGTTTGATTCCTGGGTCAGGAAGATGCCTGGAGAAGGAAATGGCAACCCTCTTCAGTATTCTGGCCTGGAAAATCCCATGGACAGAGGAGCCTGGCTGGCTACTGTCCATGAGATCGCAGAGTCGGAAAGGACTGAAGCGACTTAGCATACATGTAGTACCTACGACTGAAATGACTTAGCAGCAGCAGCAGCAGCAGTGCCCACACAAAATCAAGGCTTAATAGTCATCGCTTTCAACTGTGGCAGTACAAAGATAAATAGGCACACTTCTCTTCCTTCAAGGAACTCAGAGTATAGATCAAGACTGAAACCAACCCTGCATCCTGGAAGTACCATCTGATCCTTCCTGGGCTCTTTGAGCAGCCATGCTGGGTCAAACTTAATGCTGAGTCTTCTGGGCTGAGAGCCCCATGGAGCTTCCTCCTGCATGCCTTATAGACCCTAACTCTACATCCCCTTTAGGTACTAAAAGAAAGCTATGGAATATTTTTAAGTTTAAATATAAGTGATTAGTAAGGACATCACCAGAGTGTTGTCAAATGGCAATGGACTTGAATAATAGCTCTTGTCCAAGATACTCTGTAACTTGTTGAAAGTGTTCATAACTACTATTTTTTAAAAAGAGAAGGAGGGCAAGGAAGAGAGAGCAATGTTTCCTGGCATGAAGAGGTCTTATGTCCACTAGATGCAGTTACTACAACAGAAGGCCATTGATCCCAACACTGAGTCCTTACTGACAGAGCAGGTGCCTCATGGGAGCCGCTTATGCCAGAGAAAAACCACTGCCATTAACTTGTCTTTCCTGGTGTTTTGAGTGGAATTTTAATCTTTACTCCTGAGAAGTTGGCTTTGTCAAAAGTAACTTTTTTCTGTTTTACATTTTCTTTAGCATTAAGAGTTCATGTGCTAAATTACTTAGAAAAGTGAAGTCTGACTGGTAAACGTGAATAAAAACTAAGGGAACTGGTCATTCCAGACATTGTGGCAGGGAGCCAGGGTGATGACCATAAGAAGAGCAGCTTTGACCACCAGGTAGGAGGCCCCCTGCTTTGTCCATGACTGCAGCCATGGCATTTGTGTTTTAGGTGAACCCATTATATTCTTCCTCGTATTTGGCTTGTATTTTTCCATTGCAATGAATGTTTGTTGAGTTTAAAAAATAAGACCATCTGGGGACATCCCAGAAGACCCCAAGCAGCTTTCAGATCAATGACTTACCAGATGTCCTTAACCTCCAAAGAAGATTGAATTATTACCATACTCATGAAGCAACATCTTTCCCCTCTTACAAATATATTAAAAAAAAAGGGCGGGGGGCGGGGGGGTCGTGCCTTCTTCTGCCTTTCAACAATCCTCTTGGCCTGGGGTTTTCTGTTGCTATTGTCTTCTCTCACTTAGGAGCCACTTCATTGCCCCACCCCACTTCCTCTCTCTCAATCACCCATGTGGAATCTTTGCCTCTTTGTTTATATTTCCATAATTAAAGGCAGAGTGTGCCTTTAATTAGCATGCATAGGGATATTATTATACTTTTATTATACTATGGGAAAAGAAATATTAAGTAATGACTATCTTGAGACAGTGTACATAATGCAAATTGAACTTTTTTTACTGTTTGTATTCAATCCCTTCTGAGCGTATTTGCTTCTAGAATAAATTTCTGTAAATCAATTCTCCCTTGCAATGTTGCCCCCTTTTCTTCCATTGTCTAAAGAAATGTGACTGTGTCAGGCAGTAACCTGTCATCTTGAGAATTAATTGGGTAAATATGTTTTCATGAGCCACATTTTACCAAAAGATATATTAACAGAAACAGGTCAATAAACATCTTCCAGAACATATGTCTAGCATGTGACTTTGCAATGGCTGTCAGAAAGCATTTTCATTGAGTGAACTGGCCTTCTATACACATTGCTGTATATACATTGCCCGTTTCTGGGAAAGGTAGTGAAGTCTTAAATGTATGCTAGTTTTATCTGTCTTTTCTGAGAAAGTGCACCATTATTTTATGCGTTGCAAAATCATCTGCTTAGACTGAACAGGCTTTATTTTATTGGCCGTAACAGATTAGATCAGGAATTATTATGCGAATTGAGAGCTACCGAATAACAATGTTCTATAATGGGCTGTGACTCACTGACCCGGTCGGATCTTCTCTGCTTGGGGAAGGTGAAGGTATGGGGAGGAGGAGAACGCAGAGCATGAAACAGAATTTCTGGAGCCACTTCTAGTACTGTTTTCTGTACCACTTCTGGAAGAACAGTTATATATTCACACTAATTCTCATTTCTTGAGGTCACCAGAACATGAGATAGAACTAAACTGAAATAGTCCTTATGATTCATTCATTTCTCATAAAGTTCTGAAAAATTGTCTAATGAGAATCACCATAATGGAGTGTGATAGACATCATGAATCAGTGATTTTTGTCTCCTGGTATTGACAACCTTGTATAATCCCCTCTGCTTGAGTGTGCACTGGGCTTCATGACTCACTTCTAAAGAACAGGGTAGAGGCAGAAGGAATAGGGTGTGCTTCCAAGATTAGGCTATAATAAGACTGCAGATTCCATCTTGGCTTTTTGTTTGTTTGTTTTGTTTTTATTGTTTTTGTTTTTACTCACGTGCTCTGATGAAAGCCATGTAGTGGAGCAGCCTTATGGAGAGCACCACATTGTGAAGAATAAACATCTCTTCACAACAGCCACATGAGTGAGCTTAGAAACTGACTCAGTCGAGCATCAGTGATTACAACCCTGTGTGATACCTTGACTACAGTCTCCTGAGAGACCAAGCACCAGAAATACCTACCTAAGCCATTCCCGACTCCCAGTCCTCAGAAACTGTGAGACCACAAAGGTTTATCATGTCAAGCTGCTGCTGCTGCTGCTAAGTCGCTTCAGTCGTGTCCAACTCTGTGTGACTCCATAGACGGCAGCCCACCAGGCTCCCCCGTCCCTGGGATTCTCCAGGCAAGAACACTGGGGTGGGTTGCCATTTCCTTCTCCAATGCATGAAAGTGAAAAATGAAAGTGAAGTCGCTCAGTCATGCCCGACTCTTAGCGACCCCATGGACTGCAGCCTACCAGGTTCCTCCGTCCATGAGATTTTCCAGGCAAGATTACTAGAGTGGGGGTGCCATTGCCTTCTCCGCATTTCAAGCTACCAACATGTTATTCAGCAATAGATATTGGATAACAACATCTCCTTGTACAAGACAGGCCAGTGCCTCTTTTTGTAAGTAAAGTTTTACTGGAATACAACCATACATTCATATCGTCTAGGACTGTGTCTAGACTGCAACAGTGTGGAGTTGTTGAGCCAGAGACTGTAGTCTAAACTACTTATTATCTGTCCTTTATAGAAAAAAGTTTTCTGACACCTAGACTTACAGAAAAATGTGTTTCTCTTATCCTACCATTATTATTAACCATACCTTTTCTTTTTCAATGGTGTTCCAATCTGTATGAGAAATTATATAGTCATCTGATTGATCATCCAATTTGGAAGAGGCCTCTCTCCTTTCCCTAACATTCCTTCAGTAATTAATAGCTTATAGTTGACAAATTATTTCACATATAATAATTATTTTAGCTTTTATTTATGCTTTCATAATCCACTTCCCAGTCTAGATCATGAACTATGAGGGCTACTGTGTTTCATTATACAAGGATACTAAAATAGACATGTAGCAAACAAAATTTCAATTAATCTTTAATCCCTACTGACTCATACATACTAGACACAAAGAATCATGTGTTGAATTAACAAATTCTTAAGATCATAAGAGTTCTAATAGTTAAGTTACCCCTTATAGTAAACTTCACAGAGAAATAGTGCTTTGAACATCATGTATGCCCCATAAAACTTGTTTGTGTAAATGAATAAACCAATGAATTCTCATAGGAAACTTTCTTGGCCACATTATTCAATCTTCCTCATTATGTTTTTTACAACACCATAGAAGATTATACTAACCAAATTCGTTAACTGAGATATTAGCTATGGGTTTTCCAGTAGTCATGTATGAATGTGAGAATTGGACCATAAAGAAGGCTAAGTGCTGAAGAATTGATGCTTTCAAATTGTGGTGCTGAATAAGACTCTAGGGAGTCCCTTGGACTGCAAGGAGATCAAACCAGTCAATCTTAAAGAAAATCAGCCCTGAATATTCATTGGAAAGACTAATACTGATGCTGAACCTTCAATACTTTGGCCACCTAATGCAGAGTCAACTCATTGGAAAAGACCTTGATGCTGGGAAAGGTTGAAGGCAAGAGGAGAAGACTGAAGCCAAGGATGAGATAGTTAGAATCACTGACTCAAGGGACATGAATTTGAGCAAATTCTGGGAGATGGGGAAGGACAGGGAAGCCTGGAGTGCTATAGCCAAGGTGTCACAAAGAGTTGGACATGACTTGGTGACTGAACAGCAATAACAAATCAAAAGCAACATGTTGCCATAGGGCAGAATTCCTTTTCAATTTCCTGGTGCATTTGAGTGGTTGATAGAAATATGATAACATCTCCTTGCCTAGGTATTTTTGTATGGCTAGTAGTAAATATTGGCCCATTTCTGAATAGAGGGCATGGATCTGATGACATCTGATGATCCAGGTGGCCCATTTGGAAAAGTTAGCTTGGACAAGAGGGTTCTCAGAATATGATCCATGAACAGAGGTCATCAACTTGATTCTATAGTGGCCACGAGTTCAAGGTCTAATTTGATATTAAAATATCTCAAATTTCCAAATGGAGGAGCTAGACTAGAGTTAAGAGACTACAAAAATCAGTACTTACTGGGACTAGAAATATGCTAGGGATTGTCTCATGACATAACTAATTATGTTTCTTAAATTCTAGCTTATGATCCAACTATCGTTTTCACAGCTCCAAAGCCATTACTTATAGGTCTTAACATTCTATGAAAGGAAGAATTATGAGTACTTTTTAGGTTTTTAGCACTTGTCAGATTTTCAGACAGATCATTATAACCAATAAGATGTCCTGATTCCCTAAGAAAGAGAGCCTGTTCAGTCTCCTATGGAGTTTAATTTGACTAGAGGGCTTCTCCACACACCACAGTCAACTCAGAAGTAGGACTAATTATTGTCTTAAAACCGTGCTTAGACATAATGTAAGGGTTCTAGATGCCTGAGGAGGCCCTTACATACATTTGGCAGGGAGTGAATTAAGAAGGAAATATAAACTCAAAATATTTGTTTCTGGCCAACACTTCAAGTTTTCAAATGTAAGAACAGAGGTTATTCAGCAAACTTCGGGTGAGCCGAACCTAATACCAGCTCCTGCTACAGTATAGCATGTGGCCCAATTAATGGAGCTTCCATATCTCTAGGGAAATGGCTATGGTTGACCCCTCATGTGGCAATGAATGGACTAAGTGATCTCCATTTAGCTCTTATTAAATCCTGGTAAATTAAGAAGCAAGTCACAGGACAATTGTATAGTACATGGGATATAGCCAATGTTTTATAATAACTATAAATGAAGTATAACATTTAAAAACAAATTAAGATGCAAGTTCACAATTAAAGGAAAAACAAAAATGGTCTCCATACTCCAGTTCTTTGCTTCCTCCACTCATCCCCCTCTTTCCCTTCACCATCCAACCCTCTGATCTCCCTTGCCGTTTCTCCCTGCACCCCACCCTGGCTTGGGTTAATGATTTACTCATTCTTCAAGGCAGAAGAATACTGCCTTCTCTGGAAAAATGATATGGCTTTCTCAGCCCATGCATCATCGGAATTTTTCCCTATTTCCCAACCTCCGCTGTGGCAACTGCAGTGAAGCATGGGCACGCTGCTCTTTGTCCTTTTAAATTGGGATTTGCATGCTGTTCTCCATGCCAACTGCAAAGAGAAGAGCTACTTGGTCACCAAGCCAGCCGCCTGCCAGGGCTTCCAGCCATGGACACCACAGACTCAGTCCATTCTAATTTCATGGGAGTCACGTTACCCAAAGTCACGGCAGTTCTGGGCTTTATCCTTATTCTGAACTTTACTTCACGTCTTCTTTTTCCCAATCTCCCTATTTTTCTCTTTCCCAGTCATCACGTATTCCACCAATGATTGTATTATATGAAACTATTAGACCAGATAAGCACATGGCCACATAGATAAGGGAATCCAGTAAGGAATCTGTGGCTTCAAATCTTTCCTTCTCAGCCCCCAGATAGTTTTGAGACTATGGGGTGAAGTACACCATGGAATGAAATGAAGACACTGAGGCAGATTCACCTTCATCTGCTACCTAGCAGCTTGAGTAGTTAGGTGCAGTTGAGAAAATAATTAAAATTATTAAATTAAAAATAAAATAAAATAATTAAATTTAAAATAAAATACTTGATCCACTCAAATTAATTGCATAAAGATGCTGTGATAGTTCCCTAAGAACTCTAAACACAGGATGGACCACGACTCCATAGGCCATTTTCACTCTGTGTTCTTTCTAAAGCTACATGTGATGGATTTTTTTTTCTATTATATTAAAATCTATGGAAAAGAAGTAGACCAAACTATTGAACAAAAGAGTTAGATTTAGATGTAATTATAAAATGTATTTAACTGAAAGTATTATGCTCCACATGGAGTCAGTCTGAAAAACTGTTCTTCCAGTATTATACTGTGAATACCAATTGATGATGTCCCATTTTCATAATTAATGGTTAGGTCATTGAATAAATGGCAACTATTATTACAGTTGTTACCCTAAATCTTATACATGTTCGTGCAGGCTCAGTCATGTCTGACTCATTGTGACCCTGTGGACTGTAGCCTACCAGGCTCCTCTGTCCATGGGATTTTCCTGAGAAGAATATTGGAGTAGGTTGCCGTGCCCTCCTCCAGGGGATCTTCCTGACCCAGGGATAGAACCTGTATCTTCTGTGTCTCCTGCATTGCAGGAAGGTTCTTTCCCACTGAATCACCAGGAAATCCCCTTATACTATGTGATAGTTGCTGATTCTCTGTTTACCTTGAGCCTCTGCTTAGCATACTCCCCCCTCTGATCTCTATTAGCCGATTGAGTGCTTCCACATAAATGATTTTAGAATGATTACTGTGATGCAAGAGTTAACTGAGTTAATTTTTAGGTTAGGATGGAGAAAGACTAAAAATAGAAAGCAAGTCAGTTGATGCAGAAGTTCGGCTTTAGGGGGACCACAGATGACTAGAGATAGCACTTAGCTGAGCGACTTCACTTTCACTTTTCACTTTCATGCATTGGAGAAGGAAATGGCAACCCACTCCAGTGTTCTTGCCTGGAGAATCCCAGGGACGGGGGAGCCTGGTGGGCTTCCGTCTATGGGGTCGCACAGAGTCGGACACGACTGAAGTGACTTAGCAGCAGCAGCAGCAGCATTACAATTATATTCATATATGTTTGTTTCTCCCACCTGCACTCATTTGCAGACAAGAATCATATCACTAGAGCCTGGTACTGTGTCTAAAACATAGTTGTTGTTGTTCAGTCACTAAGTTGCATCTGACTGTTTGCGACCCCATGGACTGTAGCCTGCCAGGCTCTTCTGTCCATGGAGTTCTCTCATCAGGACTACTGGAGTAGGCTTGCCATTTCCTTCTCCACTAAAACACAGTAGCCACCTAATAAACATTTGTTAGAAACAATGAATTAATGAATGAGTAGATGAATGAATAGAATGAATAAGATATAAAAGAGGCCATTGTGACTTCTTAGAAAAACACACGACTATTTAGGCTCATTCCTTAGTCAAGTAGGGAAAAGTTAAAAATCCGCATCTGAAGGGAAACAGGGCCATTTTACCATCTTGCTCATCATTACTCTCTTCCCCAAACTTTGGATGTCCTCCGGGTTGCTGGTGTTCCTCATAAAACCTGCTCCCCAGAACTGAGCCTAGGCTCCAGATAGAGCCTGATCAGGACTCAGAGCATCTCTTCCAGTCATTATCCCTTTTTAAGAGAGCCCCAAATTGTTGGCACACTTTTAATGGCCACATCACACTTTTGATTCATACAAAGCTTATGCTTACAATTATGTTCACATTGATTACTGTAAATATAAGTATCTATCAGCTAGGTTTACACAGCTTTTATATCCTAAAGTTTAACTTCATCCCTGTAAATTTTCACGGTGTTGTGTTGAGACCACCATTCAATCCTTTCAATTCTTACCTGCAATAAGTTTGAATCCTTAGCTCTGTCATAGTCTTCAGTGCTATGACCATCCCCCCAACTTTGCAGCATTCATCCAGTAGGCAATTATGAGTCCCTATTGGATACTGAACACAGATGGTAGACATAGGCCTTCCTGAACAATAAATCTTTTTGAGGACTTATTAGTGAGGAAATGCTCATTGTACTTAGCTTTGCCATTTCATACTCACATATGAAAGAGGCTTAGGAGGGGAGATATACATTCTCTGTGGGTCAATGATGTCTCATATTTCAAGATGACTCCTTACTATATAAGGCACAATCTTGCCCCTGTAAATGCCACACTGAGATGAATACCTCCCTCACATCTCTTTTTCAATCACATGCTAAACATCTCCTTGAGGATGTCCACCATTTCTTCAAATTTACTGCTGAACCCCATGCCATGCCTCACCAAACACTTTCAGTTATAAAGTATTTTCAACTGAAAAAGCATCTTTAACAAGTATCACCTCATTGGAAAATCACAATATTCCTCTGAGGTAGTCAAAGCAAGTAGCTGCTTCTTTGCTTCTTCCTTGCATCATTTCACTGATTAAGTCATTCTACTAGCCTACTGAAGCCAACTCATCAAACCTAAAAGCTAAAATCCACAGCATGGCCTAATAGGCTGTGTGGCCTGTCCTGTCCAACTAATCTCTGTTTAGCTCATTCTCCTCCAGCTTATGCTGCTCCTCTGGTGGTTTGCATGTGGCTCACTCCTATACTTCCTTTAGATATCTGCTCAAAGGTCATCTTTTCAGTAAGACATTCTCTGGACACCTTACACAGCAAGCATAACTCATTGTCTCCCTCATTATTCTGAATTTCTTTCCACAGCACTTATCACCATCTGGCATAGCATGTATTCACTTGTTATTTGTTGATTGCCTGTCTTCTCATGCTAGACTATAAGTTCCATGAGGGAAGGAATTTTTTTCTTTACCACCTGCAGTGTCTAAAAGAGTGCCTGGTCTGGATTACATGCTCAAATAACATTTGTTGAATATCAATGAATATGAATGAACATATGGTTAAATTATCATCACCAGATGGTCAACACCGAAATCAGATTTATTATATTCTTTGCAGCCAAAGATGGAGAAGCTCTACACAGTCAGCAAAAACAAGACCAGGAGCTGACTGTGGCTCAGATCATCAACTCCTTATTGCCAAACTCAGAATTAAATTGAAGAAAGTAGGGAAAACCACTAGACCATTCAGGTATGACCTAAATCAAATCCCCTATGACTATACAGTGGAAGTGAGAAACAGATTTAAGGCACTAGATCTGATAGATAGAGTGCCTGATGAACTATGGACGGAGGTTCATGACATTGTAGAGGAGACAGAGATCAAGACCATCCCCATGGAAAAGAAATGCAAAAAAGCAAAATGGCTGTCTGTGGAGGCCTTACAAATAGCTGTGAAAAGAAGAGAAGCAAAAAGCAAAGGAGAAAAGGAAAGATATAAGCATCTGAATGCAGAGTTCCAAAGAATAGCAAGGAGAGATAAGAAAGCCTTCCTCAGGGATCAATGCAAAGAAAGAGAGGAAAACAATAGAATGGGAAAAACTACAGATCTCTTCAAGAACATTAGAGATACCAAGGGAACATTTCATGCAAAGATGGGCTCGATAAAGCACAGATTAAAAATGGTATGGACCTAACAGAAGCAGAAGATATTAAAAAGAGGTGGCAAGAATACACAGAAGAACTATACAAAAAAGATCACCATGACCCAGATAATCACGATGGTGTGATCACTCACCTAGAGCCAGACATCCTGGAATGTGAAGTCAAGTGGGCCTTAGAAAGCATCACTATGAACAAAGCTAGTGGAGGTGATGGAATTCCAGTTGAGCTATTTCAAATCCTAGAAGATGATGCTGTGAAAGTGCTGCACTCAATATGCCAGCAAATTTGGAAAACTCAGCAGTGGCCACAGGACTGGAAAAGGTCCATTTTCATTCCAATCCCAAAGAAAGGCAATGCCAAAGAATGCTCAAACTACTGCACAATTGCACTCATCTAACACGCTAGTAAAGTAATGCTCAAAATTCTCCAAGCCAGGCTTCAGCAATATGTGAACCGTGAACTTCCAGATGTTCAAGCTGGTTTTAGAAAAGGCAGAGGAACCAGAGATCAAATTGCCAACATCCGCTGGATCATCAAAAAAGCAAGAAAGTTCCAGAAGAACATCTATTTCTGCTTTATTGACTATGCCAAAGCCTTTGACTGTGTGGATCACAATAAACGGTGGAAAATTCTTTAAGAGATGGGAATACCAGACCACCTGACCTGCCTCTTGAGAAACCTGTATGCAGGTCAGGAAGCAACAGTTAGAACTGGACATGGAACAACAGACTGGTTCCAAATAGGAAAAGGAGTACGTCAAGGCTGTATATTGTCACCCTGCTTATTTAACTTATATGCAGAGTACATCATGAGAAACGCTGGGCTGGAAGAAGCACAAGCTGGAATCAAGATTGCCAGGAGAAATATCAATAACCTCAGATATGCAGATAACACCACCCTTATGGCATAAAGTGAAGAGGAACTAAAAAGCCTCTTGAAGAAAGTGAAAGAGGAGAGTAAAAAAGTTGGCTTAAATCTCAACATTCAGAAAATGAAGATTATGGCATCTGGTCCCATCACTTCATGGGAAATAGATGGGGGAACAGTGGAAATCATGGCAGACTTTATTTTTTGGGCTCCGAAATCACTGCAGATGGTGACTGCAGCCATGAAATTAAAAGACACTTACTCCTTGGAAGAAAAGTTATGACCAACCTAGATAGCATATTCAAAAGCAGAGACATTACTTTGCCAACTAAAGTCCATCTAGTCAAGGCTATGGTTTTTCCAGTGGTCATGTATGGATGTGAGAGTTGGACTGTGAAGAAGGCTGAGCACTGAAGAATTGATGCTTCTGAACTGTGGTGCTGGAGAAGACTCTTGGACTGCAAGGAGATCTAACCAGTCCATTCTAAAGGAGATCAGCCCTGGGATTTCTTTGGAAGGAATGATGCTAAAGCTGAAACTCCAGTACTTTGGCCGCCTCATGCAAAGAGTTGACTCATTGGAAAAGACTCTGATGCTGGGAGGGATTGGAGGCAGGAGGAGAAGGGGATGACAGAGGATGAGATGGCTGGATGGCATCACCGACTCGATGGACGTGAGTCTGAGTGAACTCCGGGAGTTAGTGATAGACAGGGAGGCCTGGCGTGCTGCGATTCATGGGGTCGCAAAGAGTCGGACACGACTGAGTGACTGAACTGAATATGCTCTTTCTTCGGCTCTTTACTATTCACATTTTAAGAATCCATATTTTTACATAACATCCTTCTTAAGTATTAAGCACACATTTACTTCCATTTTCTCTCCCTCAACCTTAAGATACACATCCTCTGGAACAATTATTCTATAATTAAAGCAAGCTAATATTTATTTTGCACTCATTATGAGCTAATTACTTTGCTAGGCATGTAAGGATTATTATGCCTGACATGAATGTAGAATGGTAGTAACACAGGCTCTGGAGTCAGAGTTCAATCACTGTACTGTTACTGTATGATAACTGTTAACTGTCTCAATTTCAGTTCTCTCTTACACAAAATGGAGATAATCAAAATATCTGCTTCTTAGAGCTATAGTGAGCATTACATAAAATAAATTATACCAAATGTTTTGTTTTATTGGTAAAATAGGTAGATGATAGATACATGGTAGATAAATATAAAGCTTTCATAGTACCATATATACATATATATGTGTTTGTGTGTATATATCTTATTATGAATAGGTAATTTACCTGTATTGTGACATATTTGAGATTTGAAATGAAAATCACAAAATCCTAAGAATAAAATTAGCATTAAAATTATGTGGAAATCACATTACTAGGAATGGCAGTTCAGCTCAGTTCAGTCACTCAGTCATGTCCAACTCTTTGCAACTCCATGAATCGCAGCACGCCAGGCCTCCCTGTCCATCATCAGCTCCCAGAGTTCACTCAAACTCATGTCCATCCAGTTGGTGATACCATCTAGCCATCTCATCCTCTGTTGTCCCCTTCTCCTCCTGCCCCCAATCCCTCGCAGCATCAAGGTCTTTTCCAATGAGTCAAGTCTTTGCATGAGGTGGCCAAAGTACAGGAGTTTCAGCTTCAGCATCAGTCCTTCCAATGAACACCCAGGACTGTTCTCCTTTAGAATGGGCTGGTTGGATCTCCTTGCAATCCAAGGGACTCTCAAGAGTCTTCTCCAACACCACAGTTCAAAAGCATCAATTCTTCGGTGCTCAGCCTTCTTCACAGTCCAACTCTCACATCCATACATGACCACTGGAAAAACCACAGCCTTGACTAGATGGACCTTTGTTGGCAAAGTAATGTCTCTGCTTTTCAATATGCTATCTAGGTTGGTCATAACTTTCCTTCCAAGGAATAAGCGTCTTTTAATTTCATGGCTGCAATCACCATCTGCAGTGATTTTGGAGCCCCAAAAATTAAAGTCTGCCATGGTTTCCACTGTTTCCTCATCTATTTCCCATGAAGTGATGGGACCAGATGCCATGATCTTCGTTTTCTGAATGTTGAGATTTAAGCCAACTTTTTCAATCTCTTCTTTCACTTTCTTCAAGAGGCTTTTTAGTTCCTCTTCACTTTATGCCATAAGGGTGGTGTTATCTGCATATCTGAGGTTATTGATATTTCTCCTGGCAATCTTGATTCCAGCTTGTGCTTCTTCCAGCCCAGCGTTTCTCATGATGTACTCTGCATATAAGTTAAATAAGCAGGGTGACAATATACAGCCTTGACGTACTCCTTTTCCTATTTGGAACCAGTCTGTTGTTCCATGTCCAGTTCTAACTGTTGCTTCCTGACCTGCATACAGGTTTCTCAAGAGGCAGGTCAGGTGGTCTGGTATTCCCATCTCTTAAAGAATTTTCCACAGTTTATTGTGATCCACACAGTCAAAGGCTTTGGCATAGTCAATAAAGTGGAAGCAGATGTTTTTCTTGAACTCTCTTGCTTTTTCCATGATCTAGCGGATGTTGGCAATTTGATCTCTGGTTCCTCTGCCTTTTCTAAAACCAGCTTGAACATCTGGAAGTTCATGGTTCACGTATTGCTGAAGCCTGGCTTGGAAAATTTTGAGCATTACTTTACTAGCGTGTGAGATGAGTGCAATTGTGTGGTAGTTTGAGCATTCTTTGGCATTGCCTTTCTTTGGGATTGGAATGAAAATGGACCTTTTCCAGTCCTGTGGCCACTGCTGAGTTTTCCAAATTTGCTGGCATATTGAGTGCAGCACTTTCACGGCATCATCTTTCAGGATTTGAAATAGCTCCACTGGAATTCTATCACCTCCACTAGCTTTGTTCATAGTGATGCTTTCTAAGGCCCACTTGACTTCACATTCCAAGATGTCTGGCTCTAGGTGAGTGATCACACCACTGTGATTGTCTGGGTCGTGAAGCTCTTTAAGAAATTATGCATGTCAGGAGTCTCCAAGAAGTAAAGATGAAAAACCAGCTTGCTCTACCCAGAGTGTTGGCACCAGTTGAGTGATGTTGCCTTGGAACCCTGAGGAGCCCTCCCTGTCAGCCTGTTTTTTTGGCCACAGTTGCTTAAATTCAAAGCTGGCCAGAAACCTATGATTTCTAGCCTGATGTGTAGAGATGAGTTAGGCCAAGTCACTGTTGATTATCTGCAGAATTTGAGCAACAATTTGCAAGAGGCTGAGGCAATTAGCAACTGGATATGAATCTTAAGACTCAGTGAGATAAAGCAGGAGCCACAGAAAGCTGAGTCATTTTAAACCAAAGCCATAAGAGAATAGGAACTATGAGTAATCCAGCAAACTAGGAACAAGGTGTGAATGGTGCAGATGCACCAAGATGTAGAGAACCTTGCAGAGAAATGAAGTGCAAAACGCGCCTTAGTCCCTAGCAGCCTTGGAGCTCCAGTCCCTTTGTAATTCTACAATAAATCCTTTTTTTTTCTTTTTAAGTTAACTTGAGTGAATTTCTGTTTTTTACCACCACAAAAGCTAAATGTTTGGTAGGAACTTGGCTAATCTCTGACATCACCTCAAAGAGGCCATTACTCATTGAAGGGCCCTGCACCCCTTTGCGGAGTCTGCTCTTTCTCTCAATCACTGTCTCTCCAGCTAATGAGGATGCATCTTACTTCCTGGCTACTTTAATGACTATTTCTCTGATTATAAACTTTACTCCATGTTTCATAGTTTCAGAGCCATCTGGGAGTTCAGCCACTCAAATAATGAGACAATGAGTAAAATGGCTTCCCAGGGGTCTTTCCTGGTGGCTCAGTTGTGAAGAATCCGCCTGCCAATGCAGGAGACATAGGTTCAATGTCTTGTCCGGGAAGATTGCAAATGCTGCAGGCCAACTAAGCCTGTGCACCACAACTACTGAGCCTGTGCTCTAGAGCCCGGGAGCCAGAACTATTGAAGCTCACACATTCTAGGGCCCGTAAGCTACAACTACTGAGCCCATGTGCTACAACTACTGAATCCACATGCCTAGAGCCTGTGCTCTGCAACAAGAGAGGCCACTGCAATGAGAAGTCTGTGCATTGCAACCAGGGAAAAGCCCATGAACAGAAGCAAAGACATGGTGCAACCAAAAATAAAATAAATAAGCAAAATTGTTTTTAAAATGGCTTACAGCCTTTCCCTCAGCTAATACATTCACCTTTCATGGGTATCTTTAGTTATTTTACTTACATCTGAATATGGCAATCCTACCACAGTAAGGGAGCCAGCAGGAAGGATGGCTAGAATATAGATTCTGAATACCCATCTTCCTTCAATACAGAGTAGCATACTCTACCCTTCTCAAACTCTTGCCCAACACTGTCATTTCCCCCATGTCACTGATTTTGCATTCATATATACGTCAATTCATTTTAAAAATATCAATTGAGTACTTCCTATGTTACAAGAACTATGAATAAACAGCCTAAAGTTTTGTACAAGAGACAAATAACAATGGACAATGATAATGCATGAATGTGTGCACACTAAGTCCCTTCAGTCGTGTCCAATCTTTGCCATCCTATGGACCATATTTTGCTGGCTTCCTCTGTCCATGGGATTCTCCAGGCAAGAATATGGCAGTGGGTTGCCATTTCCTTCTCCAGGATCTTTCTGACCAAGGGATTGAGCCTGAGTCTCTTGTCTCCTGTATTGGCAGGTGGGTTTTTACCACTAGTGCCACCTGGGAAGCTTACGTAATTATAACATTGTGTTAACTTACATTATAACATTGTACTCAAGGAGTTGGCAAACTTTCTCTGTAAAAGGCCAAATAGTAAATATTTCAGGTTTTGTGGGCCACACAGTTTCTATTGTAACTGCACAACTCTGCCACATGAAAGCAGTGATAGACAACATGTGAATAAATGCATGTGACTTCATTCTGATCAAAATTAATTTACAAAAACAGGTCCTTAGATAAATTTAGTCCACAGGACATAGTTTGCCAACCACTATATGAGGGTAAGAATATTTGTTTATTCAACAGTTATTTCTTGAACACTCATGGCATTTGTTTTTCTAAGTGCTAGGGTAAATAATAACTCAAATATACAAAAACTCCCTCTCTAATGGAACTTGCATTCTAATGGAGAATATGGACATTAAGCAAAAATTAAAAATATGTAGCCTGTTAGTGTCAGATTCTAAAAAGAAAAATAAAACAGAGAAGAAATCACGAAGAATTAGAGGAATTGGGATTTTAAGTGAGGTCACCAGGAAAGGCTTCACTAGAAGGTGACTTTGAAAAAAAAGCCTGGAAGGAAGTGGGAAGACTAGCCATGTAGGAATCTGGAGGATGAACATTCCAGCAGAATGAAAAGTCACTGAAAAGTTTATGCAGCAGGAGTGTGTCTGTTAAGCCAAGGGACAATGAGAAGGCCACTGTGGCTGGAATGGAGCACACAAGGGAGGCCTGGTGGGAGATGAGGCCACAGAGTAACTGGTACCAGACCAGTGAGGCCCCCTTGGTCACTGCACTGCTTGAGCTTGACTCTGAGTGAGCTGCGAAGCTGCTGCAGAATCCGGGCAGAAGAATGACTTGATCTGAAGTGTAGTCTACTAGGGTTACTCTGGCTGCTATGTTAAAAACAGACCCGGGCGGGGCAGGGGTGGTATGCAAGAGCAAAAGTGGGGAGACCTCTTAGGAGGCTATTGTAGTAACACAGGTGAGAGACAATGGGATTAGAGCAGAGTGATGGCAATAGGGGATGAAAAGTGGTACGAATGAAATGTTGTGTGTGTGTGTTAGTTGCTCAGTCGTGTCCAACTCTTTGAGACCCTATGAACTGTAACCCACCAGGCTCCTCTGTCCATGGGGTTTCCCAGGCAAGAATATTAGAGCAGGTTGCCGTTTCCTTTTCCAAGGGATCTTCCCAACCCATCTATCCAACCCATGTCTCCTGTGTCTCCTGCATTGCAGGCAAATTCTTTACCCACTGAGCCATTGGAGAAGCCCATCTGAACGAGGGATCAAATGAGATAAAATGGTAACCCACTCCAGTATTCTTGCCTGGAGAATCCCATGGACAGAGGAACCTGGAGGGCCATAGTCCATGGGCTCACAAGAGTCAGACATGACTTAGTGACTAAACCAACCTCTATTTGAGGACAGAGGACTATTCCTAGGAAAGAGGGAATGACATGGGAACTGGACTTGAAAGTAGGAATTAGCCAAGCATCAAGAGAAGAGAATCAGGTCTACTGCTGCAGATAGAGCTCCTGATGAGAAGTGAGAGATGCATGAGGGTTCAGAAAATAAGTGAGTCAGCATCTTCCTCCTGAGGGTAAAACAAATCTTCAGAAAAACCCATGATGGCCAAACTACATATTCCATCCACTCCCCAACCTACTTCTCTGCGACTTCTATTCAGTCACTAAAGTAAAATGCAAACAGAGTTCCTAGAGGGGGAAAAAAAAAGAAAACATGTGTAAGTGTGCAGCTGTATTTCAGATTCCTAGGCTTAAAGTCTAAGAAAAGATCCCTAAGTGAAATCCGCTGAGACAGACTGGCATCCGGCCAGGGTACTAGGGCCAGCACCCCAGCTCCTAGGAAAATACCCAAGTATCTTGAACAACTGAATGTGTTTGGAGACCAGGGTCTCTCCTAAAATTTTTCTAAGAGGAAATATTTTTAACCCAGACATACCACAAGGCTCTCACAAGTCGGCCTATTTGGCTAGAAAATAGCCCCGAAAAGGAGAAAAACAACCTCTCCCCATTCACCTGGGGAGAAAGATTCACTGAGCCAGCTAAGTGAACAGAAAAATTGTGGATATGATTTACTCCATAAAATATTACCTATTGAAACTATGGAGAAATTGGCTTGTAGGAAAGCAACTGAGAGACATTTCTATTTGTTAGTACACTTTCTGAGCTTACCTGCAAGTTATTCTCCTATTCTTTCCCTTCTATTCCCTTTGCCAGGTAAAGTGAGTATGAGAAGGTGAGATTTGTTTCTTTAGAGTTTGTGTGGCCTGTGCATATTGCAGTAGAGGGGTTCAGAGGTTTTCTTGCTGTTTGGTTTTAAAGTTTCTCCTTCATTTATTTTCTCTCTGCCCTCTTCTACCCCCTTACACTTATTTTCCCTATCCATGTTTTTTTTGGCTGCAGGGAACTTTGAATCCCAACTTCAAAAGAAACCTATAATGAAGCCTGGCTGATGTTTAACAGATCTGCCGCTGCAGGGGCCCAGTCCAACCGTTCCTTTGGCTCAACAGCCACAGAGGGTGAGTGAGCAAAGCACAGCTAAACCAGAGCACCCAGCTCTGTGCAGCACCGATTTCTCCACCTGTTCCCTTGGATGTCATGTGCATCTGCCCTCCTGTCCTGAGATACACATCCAAGAGTGTGCAACTGCAGGCACCACTCTCTGGCACGCTCCTTTAGGGCACCTCCCAGTCCACTCTCTTGAGGACCTGTTTAGAGGGAAGTGGACCATGCTCTGGGGCTTCCCAGGTGATACTAGTGGTAAAGAACCTGTTTGTAAATGCAGGAGACACAAGAGATGTGGGCTCGATCCCTGGGTTGGGAAGGTACCCTGGAGGAGGGCATGGCAACCCACTCCAGTATTCTTGCCTGGAGAATCCCCATGGACAGAGGAGATGGGTGGGCTACAGGTTATGGAGTTGCAAAAGAATAAGACATGATTAAAGCAACTTAGCACAAACGCAAGCCTGGACCATGCTCTAGCATTGCTATATACAATAGTCTTTCTGCCCTCAAACTCCTCACCATCAAAACTCAGGCAATGAGGCAGAGAACAGACAATGAGGCACCAAGACACAGAGACCTCAGCCCACCAGAGGCATCAGTAAACAAATGCATGACATCGTCATCCCATTGTCTGCTTCAGAGCATGGTGACACTAGGTGGCTAATGACTCGCTTAAACTATGCTCAGTCATTTATTTTTACTTGGTGATTGTCCTCCTCCACATGATAAGAGAGTGATAAAATCTGACAGAAACCAAAGCAAAGAGGTAAACACGATGTTCTAGATTTGGTTGGATACTAAACTCATGTGAAAAGGGGAGGGAGAACGAGGGATGGAAAGTAGATTCAGCAACAAAGCACCCTTCATCTCTGGGACATAATTTTAGAGAGAAAAACAACAAAAATAAGTCATGACCAAAAAAGAAGTTGCAGACTGCAAAGGTCAGGGAAGCTGGGTTTCCCTTAGGGCATAGACATTCCCTTCGCTTGGCTTTCTAAGATGCATCATAGGGAGTAGCCAATGACATTTGGGATTTTACTAAAGAGGATTTTCAAGCCCTCTTTCCCACAGCAATTGTAGACCCTCTCTTAGGGTAGCTACGATGTAGAAATAGACATCTGGCCTATGTAGCCTTCACTTTCCACAAGCCAAGTTTCTCTATCTTGGTAATTCTGCTCAACTGGCTGGGTAATGTTATCTATAATTCATATCTCCTTCTGACCAGTCCCAAGTCTGATAAATACTCTGCCTTTGATAGGTGCATCTGGGTTACAGATGTTTGGTGCGGGAGTCCTCAGACTCCCTCCTCCTCTCAGAGCCTTTGGGAGAGGAACTCCTTTGGGCTACATTTCTGGTTTCTTGCTGTGGATGGGGGAAGAGGGAACACTAAGTAGGATTGGAAAAATGAAGAGGATTGTTCATAGAGCCATCACTGTGCTTGCATGTTAGTGATCTGTCTGTAGATATGTCCCCCACTTTCCAACCAATGCTGTGAGTTCCTGAACAGAGGGACTCTGTGCCTGGCACACTCTGCTCCTCAAAAAATGCCTGATAAAACATTTGTAGAAGTTGGGTTCTTCAGAGTCCCAGAGTGAACTTGAGCACTGTGATTTAATTGTAACAATACAGATGCTATGCCATGCCTTGCCGTGCAGTACCTGAATGCTTAGTCGTGTCTGACTCTCTGAGATGCTTTAAATGATAGCCCACCAGGTTCCTCTGTCCATGGGGTTTTTCCAGGCAAGAATACTGGAGCAGGTTGCCATTTCCTTCTCCAGAGAATCTTCCCAACCCAGGAATCAAACCCATGTCTCCCATATCTCCTGCACTGAAGGTGAATTTTTACTTGCTGAGCCATCAGGGAGGCTCCATAGAGATGCTGCTGCTGCTGCTGCTGTTACTGCTGCTAAGTCACTTCAGTCGTGTCCAATTCTGTGTGATCCCATAGACGGCAGCCCACCAGGCTCCCCCGTCCCTGGGATTCTCCAGGCAAGAATGCTGGAGTGGGTTGCCATTTCCTTCTCCAATGCATGAAAGTGAAAAGTGAAAGTGAAGT